>NC_136268.1:15730158-15862658 GCF_964187855.1 Myxine glutinosa
CCCTGGAATTGAAAGGCAACATCTTGTATCGCAAGTGGGTGGAGGTTCCCTCTGATAGAACTTCCTGGCTGGTGATAGTCCCTGACAAATTCAAGAACGTCATATTGCAACAGGTGCATGGTACCCGCTCCGGCGGCCATTTGGGCAGGACAAAGACAATATCTCGGGTCCGCCGGAGGTTCTATTGGGTGAATATGGGGCGCGACATACAGGACTGGTGTCGGAGATGCGACGCCTGTTCTGCCAAAAAGGGACCAGCACGGAGGATGAGGGCCCCCCTTCAATTACATCAGGTGGGGGCCCCCCTTGAGCGGGTGGCTATGGATATTCTAGGACCGCTGCCCCGCACCCGCCAAGGTAATAAGTATATCCTCGTGGTAATGGACTATTTCACCAAGTGGCCGGAGGCCTACGCCCTCCCCAACCAAGAAGCAGGGGTGGTAGCGCAGGCCTTCGTGGAAGGATTTGTGTGCCGGCATGGGATTCCACAGGAGTTGCACACCGACCAGGGACGAAATTTTGAGAGCAAATTGCTAAAAGATGTGTGCAGTCTCCTGTCAATTCGGAAAACCAGGACAACGCCTTTAAGACCTCAATCTGACGGGATGGTGGAAAGGTTTAACCGAACTTTAATCCAACAACTGGCACTGTTCACCACCACCCGTCAGGATGACTGGGACGAACATCTCCCTTATTTGCTTATGGCCTACCGAACCAGCCAGCACGGGGCCACCGCATGCAGTCCAGCGTTGCTTATGTATGGGCGGGAGTTACGGGCTCCCGCCGACTTGCTATGCGGTCCCGTGCCAGACACAGTGGTTAACCCGCCGAGGGAGGGGTACGCACGTCACCTAGAGGAAGGCATGGAGCTAGTCCATGCCTTCGCCCGCCGCCAACTCCATCTGGCGGGGGAAAAGATGAAGCGCAGGTACGACGACCGGAGCCAGGGGAGTCAATACGGTCCGGGGATGAAGATTTGGTTCTTTAATCCCCGGAGGCGGAAGGGAAGGTGCCCAAAACTCACCTCCCCCTGGCAAGGCCCAGGAGTCGTCCTGTCGCAAATCTGTGACGTGGTCTTTAAGATCAAAATGGGGCCACGAGCCCTCCCTCGGATCGTCCACGCCGACCGGATAAGACCTTACACCGGCGAGCAGGCGCCCCCGTGGATTGCCTCGGCTTTAGATGCCGAGGCGGGACCCAGTACCTCTGAATAAGGGGGGCTTATTAGTGCCAGAGGACTGGGGGATTGAGGAGCGATAGGCCCGGTGGGTAAGGGTGGCATCCCTGCCACCTTTCCCATATGTGGGGGGCAAAGGAGCACTAGCTTATGGGGTGTATGGCAGTGAAAACTAGCCCGGGTGGGTTAGGTTATATTGTGTGTAGGGATCTAGCGAAGAGGACATTAGGTAACGTTAAGATTAGTTAGTGACTGATACCTGTAGTGGGGACGCAGGTAGATTAGTATGGATGATAATGACGAGGGAGCGCAATAGTTTAAAGGGACGACTGGGAAGCGCAAGTTTCAGAAGGGAGTAGTTAGCTGAGATGATGCCGTGTTTGTGAGAATTGAACAGGTGTGATTGCACAGGTGTGCAACTGGACAGGTGTGTGGAGCAGTGTATGAGTAGTGAGTGTGTGGATCAGCGCGAATGCGCTTGGGGAGAGAAGGGTGCAGGTGGCACCAGGTGTGAGAGCACAGGTGTGCAGGTACAGGTGTGTGGAGAGAGTTGGAGTGAGTGGTACGGAGTGGTGTGCATGGTGCGAAGGTGTGGATGGGGGAAGAGTGGACCCCTTTCACGAGTACCCGGGGCGGGTAGTGTAAGTGTTAGGTAGAGGGTGCAGGTAAATTGTGGTTGGATATTGGCATTTGTGGTGCGGTTGCAGAATGGTGTTGTGAATGGGTGCATTAGTGTTGTGGAAATGGCTGGGCGTGTAGCCTGTTAGTGTGTGTAGTTGGTTGGGCACTCCACCACTGTGAGGATGTCGGCCAGGTGAGGCCGCAGGTGGGCTCTGGGAGCCGGTAGTTGTGAGTGGGTGCCTGAGGATCCCGGGTGTGGATCGGGCAGCCCAGTGCCAGAGAGGGCACGGAGTGGGGAGAGAGCCAGAGGGCCTTCCCCTGGTAGTTAGGTTAGGGTAAGGAGCAGGTAAGCTCGGAGGCAACTGCAGTGGTGGAGGTGTGCAGGTGGGTAGACCCACTGGGAGAGGTACACGTCGCAGCCCAGAAATTGTACGAGGGCACCGGGAGATGAATCGGGGGAGTGAGACCCCAAATTGAAGAGCACCACAGGTTGGCCAATGGGAATTGGTTTTTAGAACCCATAGTGTAAGAGGGCCAATGGCTTGGCCGGAGAAAGACCCCGGGTAGTGTAAAGTTGTTAAAGTCATTTAGGAGATAGTTAGGATTGATGAACCTGTCGCACCATACGCAGCCACTTACCTGTGGTGATGATGATGACTCCACACCTGTGTTTTCTTTGTTTTGTTGCAGAAAATGAGATTGCTGTGAGGATTTGTGAGACGCATCACGACGTGGATGAGACATTGGGGTGATTCCATCTCTCCCTCCCTAGGAGGGACTGATGATGAATTGGTAATGGCAAATTTTGATGTTGAGTTGAAAATGGCAAATTTTGATGAGAGTTGAAAATGGCAAATTTGATTGGTTAGGAGGGAGAGAAGACGAATTTGGTTTATGGGAGGAACGGGGAAGACAGTAGGGATGTTTGTTGATTTGTAAAGTAGATGTTTATGGGTAGTGTTGTGTTGTGTGGATACAGTAAGGGGTAAGGGAGGGGCCATGTAGGTTACCTGGTGGGGGGGGGGGGGCGTACGATAGGAACGTACCTGTCTCACCTGGTTCCCATGTGCCCCCAGTGTGCATTACCTTATATTGCGTGCACTTTTGCGCCCTTACCACCTTACTCACTTGTTTCTTCTTTTGTCTCCCACCTCCGAGGATCTGGCTTTGGGGTAGAGAGAGAGGAGAGAGAGGTGCTGGCTGCGCAGTTGTGGGCCTGCACTTTCGCTGTTTGCTGCCGGGATCGATACACCATATGGACCGCAATGTTTGTGGCCACCCACAATGGACCGCAGTTCGTTTGCGGCCAAGCACCACCCGGGGATGGACCTATGGGTCAACGTGGCACCTATGCCATAAAGGTGAACCACTGTTAATTAACACCACTGAAGGCCACACGAAGAGCAAGAGACACCTGCAGGGTTAGGGGTTGTCGAATTTATTTTTATTCCAATGAACAATGGTGACTGCACCGATTGGTGGTGGGGTGGTGCTTTTGATGCTGGGACGGGGTGCTCTGCACGTTATTAAAGGCCGTTGGCCACAGAGCACTCGTGGGTTGGTGTATCGATGCTGGCAAGCGCGCTCTCTCTATGCATAACATCTGCATGTGTTCCTCCAAAAAAAAACAGGTCCTGGATCGTAGTGTAAATAGCAGCGTAGTCGTGTAAATAATGCTCCCTACCGGCTGTATGTGTAGTTTGCGAATTCTTTCCGGATTCGGTTATCCTGTGGGTGTGTTTCTGTGAGGAGAAGGGTGCAACGTCGCAGGGGGACATATTTACTCATTTGTGAATATCTGTAAAACTGTCGCACTCAGGGTAGAGTTAATAGTAGAGGGAACTACATTGCGTGCCACACTAAAGTAGGTAAAAATTTATCGGGTCGGGACGCCCCGAGGGTAGAGAAGGGTGCAATGTTGCGAATATGGAATTTGGCCTCCATATCCGCTTGTAAATATTCCCCTATTTTCTCCAATACTCCCCAACTTTCCCCAATCCCCCATTCCCTAGTCCCATTGCATGTAAATAACAATCAGTAGAGCCGACCTTCCCCTTATTCCCCCATTAAATGTCGTGCCCAGGTCCACCGCACCACACGTAGACAACTTTCGGACATCTTCCTAGCTATTCTTATTCTATGTCAGTTAAGGCCTCGTCTCCATTAATTATGACTCTTCGTTGCACCAGAATGTGATTATATGGCATCAGTAGTGAGTTTAGGACCTTTCCCATACCTCCTCCCATCTTCTTCCCCAAACAACAACTACAACAACAATTACAACTACATCTACGACTACAACAACAGAGGGGCGGGGAGTGTGCGTCCTCACACCGGCTCGGTTACCCGCCATGACCATGCGCTCCACGGCGTTACCCCGAAGGGGCTGGCTGTCAGCTCCTCGTCAGGGGCGGAGCCAGTAACCCCCCCACGCACCCAATGAGAAGCAACGTGCCGATTCCATCTGGGGCGGAGCTAACGAGCCGAGGGCGTGTCACTCCCCGCCGGATATACGCGGCCCCGCGCCGGATGTGACGTCAGATGCGCCTCAGCTTGGAGAGAGAAGCCACCGCCACCCCCAGCACGACGATACCTCCCCGCATCTTTGGACCGGACCGGACCGTACTGTACCCTGCCCCGAGCCCAGGAGGACCTGGAGCCATCGATACCCGCTTTCCTGTCATCAACCCCCGTGTGAGTCAGCCGTTGTCCCGTTTGTCTGTCGTCTGTCCGGGGTTAATATAAGAGTGTGTCTAAGTGCCTGTCTTTCTGTGATTATACCTCTAGCCCCTGTAATCTGACCTTTCCGTACGAATATAATCTCCTCCGGAGGTCTTGAGAATTGAAACATTGGTGTCGTATTGTGTTATTGTAATCCAGCCGGGTGTCTTCTTTTTCTTATTGAGCCAGCATCGCGCGACTAGTCAACGTTCGGGCACAATCGGGTAACTTGTGCAGACGTGGTCATACCATAAAACCGCTCGGTAAATAACATCCAAGCCACGTCTGTAACAATATAGTACGGGCATGCCCTAGTATTATAAATCCCACACAGGAATCACGACCCCAATGAGTACAGCACTTCACCATATAATTCCTATCTACAGGTGGCACCACCTTATCGAGTCCCTTAACCCCCAAACTCACGGCCCTTTCCCCAATGTCTCTGTACTCCTCCCAGGCGACGTCGATTCGCTCCAGCGATCGTGAAATCCATTTCCGATTCCAATCAGTGGCGGCGTAGACGATCGAACCAACCCGCAGGTCACGTTGTCCAATCCCCCGCACGATAGCGGTAGAATGGGAAACCTCCCAAAGATGATTTCTGGTACGTACACGGTTGCGGTTCAATCCGCGAGTCTCCTCAATAACCCTCCAAAAGCCACTGTCTTGTACAGCCGTCCCCGGCACCCCACCGGAGAATAACGCCCGGCCGACGCGACACAAAAACCTGGTCACTGCCGGTTGTGCGCGTGGCGAAGATGGCGGACGGCTTTCTCTCGCACCCGGGTTTGGAGGTAAGGATACTCGGCAACCTCAGTGAGGATACCCGACTACGCAGGCTCCGCAGCAATCCGGCGATCTCCTATCGCGCGGACTTCTTTTCAAGGAGGCAAAGTTCCCTTGTACTGTACGTTTGACTGCTCGGTACGGAGCTGCAATCAGAAACGTCTGCTTACGATCTTCCGCCGCTTCTTCTCCCTCCCCTCCTTATCTCTTCCGGGTCACGATCCGATTTCCGGCCACATTTTACCAGAGCGCTTTTAACCCTTTTAACCACAATAAGCATCATCTAGAATCAACCATGATAACAAGAACCACCATAATTAGGGCCGGTATCCGTAACACTGGTCACAGAATTCAACCACAAAGTATTTTTTTAGGTCAACATAGGCCAAAAGGTCAACATAGGCCAAATTTCTAAAATCCTCAATTTTTATCCGATTGACTGGAAATTTTAAGAGGATTTGCATATCTGGTCATTGGATTCAACCACCAAGTATTTTTAAGGTCAACATAGGCCAAAATGACAACATAGGCCAGATTTCTAAAATCCTCAATTTTCATCTGATTGACTTGAAATTTTAAGAGGATTTGCATATCTGGTCATGGAATTCAACCACCAAGTATTTTTTTTAGGTCAACATAGGCCAAAAGGTCAACATAGGCCAAATTTCTAAAATCCTCAATTTTCATCCGATTGGACATTTTAAGAGGATTTGCATACCAGGTCACTGAATTCAACCTCCAATTATTTTTGAGGTTGTCATAGGCCAACAACTTATTTTAGGGATTTTGCAAGTATCGTGCTATGCACGGCATATTTCTTGTTTGTTGTACACCGCTCCTTTCCTATGCCATCTCCAGTCGCCGAATGACGCACGCTGAAAGGGAGTACACATTTTCAATCCGGTTTTTGTTACTTGCAAAAGCCAAGATTTTTCAAGTATACTTATTGGTCGGTTGTGTTTGTTATTGTCTGTTTGTCTGTTTGTATTGAACCCTATTGATTTTGAGGTGAAAGGTCATCTAGAGGTCAAATTTCTAAAATCGCCATTTTTAATCCAATTGACTTGAAAATTGTGCAGCATTTGTATATTGCGTCACTAAATTGGAAAAACCAACTATTTTTGAGGTCAAAAGGTCAAAGGTCAACTGAAGGCAAATTTCCAAAATCATCAATTTTCATCTGAAAGAAACCGTCAATTTTCATCCGATTGACTTGGAAGGGTCCCCATCTTGTCTACCGCTCCCGATGTTATTTGTTTTATGTGTCTGTTTGTCTTTCTGTGTGATTAATGTTCGCTCTTTCACGAGCCTCGATCTTGTATACAAAAAAAAAAAAAAAAAAGAAAAAAAAAAAGGGTAACAGGTGGGTTGATGGGGGTGAGCGTGTGGGGTGGAATGTGGCAGGGGAACAGGTGCGTTGAGGGAAGTGAACGGGTGGGGTGGTAGAAGGCAGGGTAACAGGTGGGTTGAGGGAAGTGAATGGGTGGGGTGGTAGAAGGCAGGGTAACAGGTGGGTTGAGGGAGGTGAACGGGTGGGGTGGTAGGAGGCAGGGTAACAGGTGGGTTGAGGGAGGTGAACGGGTGGGGTGGTAGGAGGCAGGGTAACAGGTGGGTTGAGGGAGGTGAACGGGTGGGGTGGTAGGAGGCAGGGGAACAGGTGGGTTGAGGGAGGTGAACGGGTGGGGTGGTAGGAGGCAGGGGAACAGGTGGATTGAGGGAGGTGAAAGGGTGGGGTGGTAGGAGGCAGGGGAACAGGTGCGTTGAGGGAAGTGAACGGGTGGGGTGGTAGAAGGCAGGGTAACAGGTGGGTTGAGGGAGGTGAACGGGTGGGGTGGTAGGAGGCAGGGTAACAGGTGGGTTGAGGAAGGTGAACGGGTGGGGTGGTAGGAGGCAGGGTAACAGGTGGGTTGAGGGAGGTGAACGGGTGGGGTGGTAGGAGGCAGGGGAACAGGTGGGTTGAGGGAGGTGAACGGGTGGGGTGGTAGGAGGCAGGGGAACAGGTGGATTGAGGGAGGTGAAAGGGTGGGGTGGTAGGAGGCAGGGTAACAGGTGGGTTGAGGGAGGTGAGCGGGTGGGGTGGTAGGAGGCAGGGTAACAGGTGGGTTGAGGGAGGTGAACGGGTGGGGTGGTAGGAGGCAGGGTAAAAGGTGGGTTGAGGGAGGTGAGCGGGTGGGGTGGTAGGAGGCAGGGTAACAGGTGGGTTGAGGGAGGTGAACGGGTGGGGTGGTAGGAGGCAGGGTAAAAGGTGGGTTGAGGGAGGTGAACGGGTGGGGTGGTAGGACGCAGGGGAACAGGTGGGTTGAGGGAGGTGAACGGGTGGGGTGGAAGGAGGGAGGGTAACAGGTGGGTTGAGGGAGGTGAACGGGTGGGGTGGAAGGAGGCAGGGTAACAGGTGGGTTGAGGGAGGTGAACGGGTGGGGTGGAAGGAGGCAGGGGAACAGGTGGGTTGAGGGAGGTGAACGGGTGGGGTGGAAGGAGGCAGGGGAACAGGTGGGTTGAGGGAGGTGAACGGGTGGGGTGGAAGGAGGCAGGGTAACAGGTGGGTTGAGGGAGGTGAACGGGTGGGGTGGAAGGAGGCAGGGTAACAGGTGGGTTGAGGGAGGTGAACGGGTGGGGTGGAAGGAGGCAGGGTAACAGGTGGGTTGAGGGAGGTGAACGGGTGGGGTGGAAGGAGGGGGGGGTAACAGGTGGGTTGAGGGAGGTGAACGGGTGGGGTGGTAGGAGGCAGGGTAACAGGTGGGTTGAGGGAGGTGAACGGGTGGGGTGGAAGGAGGCAGGGTAACAGGTGGGTTGAGGGAGGTGAACGGGTGGGGTGGAAGGAGGCAGGGTAACAGGTGGGTTGAGGGAGGTGAACGGGTGGGGTGGAAGGAGGCAGGGTAACAGGTGGGTTGAGGGAGGTGAACGGGTGGGGTGGAAGGAGGCATACAAGAGATCGGGAACAGTATTTAATGAGGTCACTTTAAATAATAAGAAAGTTGTTTTTAAATCTGAACTTCAGTTTAAGGGTTATTGATTGCACTGAAGAGGAGGAATTGCATTTCGGGACAGAGCAGCACAACATCCTTTTCATTTTCTTTTCCCGTTTTATTCCCTCCACATCGCTTAAAATCTCAACCGGATATTGTTTCCACTGTTTTCTCTCCTGAAGACTCCTGTGGTCCTGAGCTCCTGAAAATCTCCTGAGCAAGCAGAGCATGATTGTGCATTACAATTTATTACGAAGGCAAAAGGGCATAATATGCAAATGCTGCAATTTGAGATTGTCCAATCAGAAGCGATTGCTGTTTTTCGTTTTTTGTTACCACGAAAGATGAAGATGAGGAGAATTGTGACAAAGAGAACAATTATTAAAAACACTAACTTTATGGTAAAAAGCTGCTCCAGTCAACACCATAGACACTTCATTGGTCCACTCTGACTCGTACTTCCACTTTCCAGTCTCATGATCCCACAGGTGCAGCCTACCTGGGTAGCCAACCAAGCGATCGGGGAACTCGCGCCACACCTGGAAATGAACACACAAACAAACTGCAACAAGGAACTCCTTAACAGCCGAGTTAACTGCAACGTCATATTAAAATACACATATTTTCTGTTTAATTAAAATCACAATTTGACTGCAAAAGATGCAAAATTGTAATAATGAATTTGTCAAGCCGTCTCACTCCAGGTACGAGTCTGCACTCAAACCACGTGACTCCTGTGCACGTGAAGACCACGTGATGTGCAACACAAATACAAAAATCTTCCCGAGTGGGCCGACGGTAGTGGGGCTGTATTGGGTTTCAGTGCGATCGTTTGGTAAATAAGGGACGAGCAGGGATCCAAAGTTTGGGGGTTAACCTCCCCGGGAGCCCCCACGATCCAAAATGAAAAAGTGTAGGACTGAGCAATCCTGGGGATCATGGAGGAGTATGGCTACACCGGGTTACAGAGCAACCATTTGGTAAATAAGGGATAAATAGGGATCAGAAGTGTCAGGGGGTAACCCTCCCCCTTCCCCACCCCTCTACCGCTCCACCCTCCCCCCTCCCCCGGGAGCCCCCACGATCCAAAATGAAAAAGTGTAGGACTGAGCAATCCTGGGGATCATGGAGGAGTATGGCTACACCGGGTTACAGAGCAACCATTTGGTAAATAAGGGATAAATAGGGATCAGAAGTGTCAGGGGGTAACCCTCCCCCTTCCCCACCCCTCTACCGCTCCACCCTCCCCCCCTCCCCCGGGAGCCCCCACGATCCAAAATGAAAAAGTGTAGGACTGAGCAATCCTGGGGATCATGGAGTAGTATGGCTACACCGGGTTACAGAGCAACCATTTGGTAAATAAGGGATAAATAGGGATCAGAAGTGTCAGGGGGTAACCCTCCCCCTTCCCCACCCCTCTATCCCTACACCATCCATCCCCCCGACTAAGACCCCCCACCCCGGGAGCCACCACGATCCGAAATTGAAACCATCCATCCGTCTGTTAACTTATATTCATTCATGTGTCAGGTTTCAAAAATAGCAAAAAGTTGCAAAAGTTGCAAAAATAGCAAAAAGATAATGGATGGACACAGACGGACAGACATCCAGACATCCAGACGGACAGACATCCAGACATCCAGACATCCAGACATCACGACCTGTTTTATAAGTTCATCTCTTGGAGAATTGAGATGAGATGACCGAAAAAAATGACATCATTCACATCCTCATTTCAATTGATCCATGTCCATGGATTTATCATCCATCATCAACGAGGCGATTATCAGTATCATCGTTTATCAGATAATTATCAGAATGGTTTAAAGAGTACATTATTAATTAATTAATGCGCAACAATATACAGTTGTAAAAATCTCTAATTCGTCATTGAGACCAATCAGCCATGGAGTTCCTCAAGGATCTATACTTGGGCCTCTTCTTTTCTTATTACACGTTAATAGTCTACATACTTTTACTTCTTTATTAACTTTTTTCTTTTTGCTGATTGTTGTTGTTGTTGTTGTTGTTTCTGATGATACAACTTTCATCTATTCCAATCCTTTTCATGACTCTTTTATCAACACTCTCAATAATGAGTTGATTAAGGATTCGTTCTGCTTTAAATCAAACAAACTCTCTATAAATCCCAATAAAACCAGGTGTATGTTTTTATGGAAATCAACCAAACCTCTGTTAAACAAACCAAAATGTACAAACAAATGAACAAACTTCTTCCACGAGTTCTTTCATCTCACTTTACAATTATTGTCCATGATATCCACTCTCATTTCACCAGAGATCACAACATAACTTATTCCCACCTTTTACCCGAACATCTTACTCCATGAATTCTCGGCGTTATTTTGTGCCACGTGTTTGGAATAGAATTGATGGCGCACTGAAGGCCGCAGTCGTCTGTGGGCCGGTTTAAGTCTTCCGATAAACAAAATTTGATCTCGTATTATTCTTAGTTTCCTTTCTTTATTTGTGAGGTCAAACACGTTTCATTTCTTATTCGCCTTTGCAACTCTTGCCTTATTGTACACCGCTCCTTTCCCATGCCATCTCCAGGCATTGCAAATCGTCATTGCCGGGCACCGAAGGGGGCTCGGCAGTGACGCGCGCTGAAAGGGAGTACTCAGTTTTCACTCTGGTTTCTTGCTTTCTCGTTTGTTTGTTTTCTTTCTTGGTTGTCCGGGCGATATCTCAGCCATCCTTTGAGCTAGGAAGCTGAAATTTCGGCACAATAGTGAGCAAGTCCTTTGTCAAAAACTGTATTTTTTTTTGATTAATCAATAAATTGAGGAGTTATTTAATTATTAGCGATTAATTAAGTACTTATTTAATTAATCAAATTTCCTTTCTCTTCTGACCATTAACTCAGGCACCTTTTGAGTTAGGAAGCTGATATTTGGACATGCCAATGACCAGGTGATTTGGCTGCAAAGGATATTTTTGATTTATTAATTAATCAATTAATCGATTAATTATTTAATTATTCGATTAATGACAAAAAACAATTTTTTTTTTAAGTTACAGATTCTGATGAAATAGTGGTAGTTTATGTGTTCTCTGACCAAATTGATTAATAATTTAATTTTTTTATGATTATTATTTATTTATTTTCATTATTAATCATTTATTTATTTTCTTTCTCATTTGGCCAATATCTCAGGCACCTTTTGAGCTGGGAAGCTAATATTTGGACATGAGTGACCAAGTGATGTGGCTATCAAGGATATTTTTGATTTATTGATTAATCATTTAATCTATTAATTATTTATTGATTAATCGATTAATTATTTATTGAGTAATCAATTAATTATTTAATTTTTTATAAATGACTTATTTAATTAAATTTCTAAAAGATACATCTTCGGATGAAGCACGAGTGGTTTAGTTATGCGATTAGCCAATTGATTATGAAAATATTTTGTGATAATCTTTTATTGATTTTAATTATACAATTAATCAATCAATTAGTGTACACCTCTCCCTCCCAATGCAGCCTCAATGAGCTGCACTGCGGTATTGCCGGGCGCCGGAGGCGTCCCGGCAATGCCGCGCTGTAGGATATTTAATTATTTGGCATGGGGGCGGTGTACTTTGAATGTATGTGTACTTGTTGTACACCGCTCCTTTCCTATGCCATCTCCAGGCATTGCAAATCGTCATTGCTGGGCACCAAAGGGGGCTCGGCAGTGACGCACGCTGAAAGAGAGTACTCAGTTTTCACTCTGGTTTCTTGTTTGTTTGTTGTACACCGCTCCTTTCCTATGCCATCTCCAGGCATTGCAAATCGTCATTGCCGGGCACCAAAGGGGGCTCGGCAGTGACGCACGCTGAAAGAGAGTACTCAGTTTTCACTCTGGTTTCTTGTTTTCTTTCTTGGTTGTCCGGACGATATCTCAGCCATCCTTTGAGCTAGGAAGCTGAAATTTCGGCACAGTAGTGAGCAAGTCCTTTGTCAAATACGGTATTTTTTGTTTTTTGAATAATCAATTAATTGAGGAGTTATTTAATTATTAGCGTTTAATTAAGTACTTATTTAATTAATTAAATTTCATTTATCTTCTGACCATTATTAACTCAGGCACCTTTTGAGTTAGGAAGCTGATATTTGGACATGCCAATGACCAGGTGATTTGGCTGCAAAGGATATTTTTGATTTATTAATTAATCAATTAATCGATTAATTATTTAATTATTCGATTAATGACAAAAAAATTTTTTTTTTTTAAGTTACAGATTCTGATGAAATAGTGGTAGTTTATGTGTTCTCTGACCAAATTGATTAATAATTTAATTTTTTTATGATTATTATTTATTTATTTTCATTATTAATCATTTATTTATTTTCTTTCTCATTTGGCCAATATCTCAGGCACCTTTTGAGCTGGGAAGCTAATATTTGGACATGAGTGACCAAGTGATGTGGCTATCAAGGATATTTTTGATTTATTGATTAATCATTTCATCTATTAAGTATTTATTGATTAATCGATTAATTATTTATTGAGTAATCAATTAATTATTTAATTTTTTATAAATGACTTATTTAATTAAATTTCTAAAAGATACATCTTCGGATGAAGCACTACTGGTTTAGTTATGCGATTAGCCAATTGATTATGAAAATATTTTGTGATAATCTTTTATTGATTTTAATTATACAATTAATCAATCAATTAGTGTACACCTCTCCCTCCCAATGCAGCCTCAATGAGCTGCACTGCGGTATTGCCGGGCGCCGGAGGCGCCCCGGCAATGCCGCGCTGCAGCATATTTAATTATTTGGCATGGGGCGGTGTACTTTGAATGTATGTGTACTTGTTTTCTTTCTTGTTTGTTTGTCCGGGCGATATCTCAGCCATCCTTTGAGCTAGGAAGCTGAAATTTCGGCACAATAGTGAGCAAGTCCTTTGTCAAAAACGGTATTTTTTTTTTTGATTAATCAATAAATTGAGGAGTTATTTAATTATTAGCGATTAATTAAGTACTTATTTAATTAATCAAATTTCCTTTCTCTTCTGACCATTAACTCAGGCACCTTTTGAGTTAGGAAGCTGACATTTGGACATGCCAATGACCAGGTGATTTGGCTACAAAGGATATTTTTGATTTATTAATTAATCAATTAATCGATTAATTTATTTAGTTATTCGATTAATGACCAAAAAAAATTTTAAGTTACAGATTCTGATGAAATAGTGGTAGTTTATGTGTTCTTTGACCAAATTGATTAATAATTTAATTTTTTTATGATTATTATTTATTTATTTTCATTATTAATCATTTATTTATTTTCTTTCTCATTTGGCCAATATCTCAGGCACCTTTTGAGCTGGGAAGCTAATATTTGGACATGAGTGACCAAGTGATGTGGCTATCAAGGATATTTTTGATTTATTGATTCATCATTTCATCTATTAATTATTTATTGATTAATCGATTAATTATTTATTGAGTAATCAATTAATTATTTATTTTTTATAAATGACTTATTTAATTAAATTTCTAAAAGATACATCTTCGGATGAAGCACTAGTGGTTTAGTTATGCGATTGGCCAATCGATTATGAAAATATTTTGTGATAATCTTTTATTGATTTTAATTATACAATTAATCAATCAATTAGTGTACACCTCTCCCTCCCAATGGAGCCTCAATGAGCTGCACTGCGGTATTGCCGGGCGCCGTAGGCGCCCCGGCAATGCTGCGCTGCAGCATATTTAATTATTTGGCATGGGGCGGTGTACTTTGAATGTATGTGTACTTGTTTGTTTTCTTTCTTGGTTGTCCGGGTGATATCTCAGCCATCCTTTGAGCTAGGAAGCTGAAATTTCGGCACAGTAGTGAGCAATTCCTTTGTCAAAAACGGTATTTTTTTTTTTTGATTAATCAATAAATTGAGGAGTTATTTAATTATTAGCGATTAATTAAGTACTTATTTAATTAATCAAATTTCCTTTCTCTTCTGACCATTAACTCAGGCACCTTTTGAGTTAGGAAGCTGATATTTGGACATGCCAATGACCAGGTGATTTGGCTGCAAAGGATATTTTTGATTTATTAATTAATCAATTAATCGATTAATTATTTAATTATTCGATTAATGACAAAAAAAATTTTTTTTTTTTACTTACAGATTCTGATGAAATAGTGGTAGTTTATGTGTTCTCTGACCAAATTGATTAATAATTTAATTTTTTTATGATTATTATTTATTTATTTTCATTATTAATCATTTATTTATTTTCTTTCTCATTTGGCCAATATCTCAGGCACCTTTTGAGCTGGGAAGCTAATATTTGGACATGAGTGACCAAGTGATGTGGCTATCAAGGATATTTTTGATTTATTGATTAATCATTTAATCTATTAATTATTTATTGATTAATCGATTAATTATTTATTGAGTAATCAATTAATTATTTAATTTTTTATAAATGACTTATTTAATTAAATTTCTAAAAGATACATCTTCGGATGAAGCACGAGTGGTTTAGTTATGCGATTAGCCAATTGATTATGAAAATATTTTGTGATAATCTTTTATTGATTTTAATTATACAATTAATCAATCAATTAGTGTACACCTCTCCCTCCCAATGCAGCCTCAATGAGCTGCACTGCGGTATTGCCGGGCGCCGGAGGCGTCCCGGCAATGCCGCGCTGTAGGATATTTAATTATTTGGCATGGGGGCGGTGTACTTTGAATGTATGTGTACTTGTTGTACACCGCTCCTTTCCTATGCCATCTCCAGGCATTGCAAATCGTCATTGCCGGGCACCAAAGGGGGCTCGGCAGTGACGCACGCTGAAAGAGAGTACTCAGTTTTCACTCTGGTTTCTTGCTTTCTTGTTTGTTGTACACCGCTCCTTTCCTATGCCATCTCCAGGCATTGCAAATCGTCATTGCCGGGCACCAAAGGGGGCTCGGCAGTGACGCACGCTGAAAGAGAGTACTCAGTTTTCACTCTGGTTTCTTGCTTTCTTTCTTGTTGTACACCGCTCCTTTCCTATGCCATCTCCAGGCATTGCAAATCGTCATTGCCGGGCACCAAAGGGGGCTCGGCAGTGACGCACGCTGAAAGAGAGTACTCAGTTTTCACTCTGGTTTCTTGTTTGTTTGTTTTCTTTCTTGTTATCTTGCCAAAACGAAGTTTTTGCAAGATGTATCAGTCAGCTTGTATGTTTGTTTGTTTGTTTTTTTGTTATCTTGCCAAAACGAAGTTTTTGCAAGATGTATTAGTCAGCTTGTATGTTTGTTTGTTTTTTTGTTTGTGGTTAATCATTTTTTTTTCACGTTTAGATCACTCTGTAGACCACAGTTATTATTGGAAACTCCTGTAACTTCGCATATCAGAGTCCTATAGAGATACCCTTCAGCACACAAAATTTTGAAGGTCAAGGTCAAAGGTCAAGGTCACTTTGTGGTCAATCATGGAGGTCGACGAAACACTAATTTTTTGAGTAACTTTGATCGGATCGTCTCCAAACTTCATGGGAATCTAGTATATGGTCCGGCGCTCAGCTGATTAGTTTTTGGTGGCGATCGGCCTTGACCTTCATGGTTAGCGCTGGAGGTCGAAAATTATTGACCCCAAGGTCAAATTTTGAAATCGTAGGTACCATATCGAGTAATACCTCATATGAATGCCCTTGATGAGTGCTTCCCAGATCTGTAAACAGTTTGACGCTATGACGTCATTTGATGACGTCATGACGAAAAAACGGAATTTTCACATTTTGGCAAGATACGGTTCACCCTGTGGGTGACATATTTTCATTTTTTTATCTTGCCAAAACGAAGTTTTTGCAAGATGTATTAGTCAGCTTGTATGTTTGTTTTTTTGTTTGTTTTTTTGTTTGTGGTTAATCATTTTTTTTCACGTTTAGATCACTCTGTAGACCACAGTTATTATTGGAAACTCCTGTAACTTCGCATATCAGAGTCCTATAGAGATACCCTTCAGCACACAAAATTTTGAAGGTCAAGGTCAAAGGTCAAGGTCACTTTGTGGTCAATCATGGAGGTCGACGAAACCCTTATTTTTTGAGTAACTTTGATCGGATCGTCTCCAAACTTCATGGGAATCTAGTATATGGTCCGGCGCTCAGCTGATTAGTTTTTGGTGGCGATCGGCCTTGACCTTCATGGTTAGCGCTGGAGGTCGAAAATTATTGACCCCAAGGTCAAATGTTGAAACCCTTATTTTTTGAGTAACTTTGATCGGATCGTCTCCAAACTTCATGGGAATCTAGTATATGGTCCGGCGCTCAGCTGATTAATTTTTGGTGGCGATCGGCCTTGACCTTCATGGTTAGCGCTGGAGGTCGAAAATTATTGACCCCAAGGTCAAATGTTGAAATCGTAGGTACCATATCTTCGCATATCTTCGCATGTAACTTCGCATATCAGAGTCCTACAGAGATACCCTTCAGCACACAAAATTTTGAAGGTCAAGGTCAAAGGTCAAGGTCACTTTGTGGTCAATCATGGAGGTCGACGAAACCCTTATTTTTTGAGTAACTTTGATCGGATCGTCTCCAAACTTCATGGGAATCTAGTATATGGTCCGGCGCTCAGCTGATTAGTTTTTGGTGGCGATCGGCCTTGACCTTCATGGTTAGCGCTGGAGGTCGAAAATTATTGACCCCAAGGTCAAATGTTGAAATCCTTATTTTTTGAGTAACTTTGATCGGATCGTCTCCAAACTTCATGGGAATCTAGTATATGGTCCGGCGCTCAGCTGATTATTTTTTGGTGGCGATCGGCCTTGACCTTCATGGTTAGCGCTGGAGGTCGAAAATTATTGACCCCAAGGTCAAATTTTGAAATCGTAGGTACCATATCGAGTAATACCTCATATGAATGCCCTTGATGAGTGCTTCCCAGATCTGTAAACAGTTTGACGCTATGACGTCATTTGATGACGTCATGACGAAAAAACGGAATTTTCATGAAAAAATTATTTCCTCAGTTCTCATCAAAATCTTTCAATATTTCATGTGCGTTGGTCATGAAGACATACTATTCCCCATACGAAATTATTAAGGTCAAGGTCAAAGGTCAAGGTCACTTTGCGCTTCTAGTGGATAGCAGTTCTGTTCACCTCACTGTGACCTGAAGCAAGTCACTCATGTTCACATTTTGGCAAGATACGGTTCACCCTGTGGGTGACATATGTTCATTGTTTTTTTGTTTGTGGTTAATCATTTTTTTTTCACGTTTAGATCACTCTGTAGACCACAGTTATTATTGGAAACGCCTGTAACTTCGCATATCAGAGTCCTATAGAGATACCCTTCAGCACACAAAATTTTGAAGGTCAAGGTCAAAGGTCAAGGTCACTTTGCGGTCAATCATGGAGGTCAACGAAACCCTTATTTTTTGAGTAACTTTGATCGGATCGTCTCCAAACTTCATGGGAATCTAGTATATGGTCCGGCGCTCAGCTGATTAGTTTTTGGTGGCGATCGGCCTTGACCTTCATGGTTAGCGCTGGAGGTCGAAAATTATTGACCCCAAGGTCAAATTACGAAACCCTTATTTTTTGAGTAACTTTGATCTTATGATCTCCAAACTTGGTGGGTATATAGGGTGTGGTATGGCGCTCAGTTGATTAGTTTTTGGTGTCGATTGGCCTTGACCTTCAAGGTCATTTTGAAGGTCATTCAATTTTGACCAAAAGGTAAAATTTTCAAGTTTCAGTTACCATATCGAGTAGTACCTCAAATTGAAGCCCTTGTTGAGTGCTTTCCAAACATATAACTAGTTTGACAATCTGACGTCATTTGACGGCGTTATGACGAAAAAACTGCACTTTTCATGTATATTGTATTGCTTTAGTGCGCATTGTTTAGGTCACTCTGTAGAGCACAGTTCCCTTTGGAAACTCTTGTAAGTTCGCATATCAGAGTCTTTTAGAGATACCCTTTAGCACACAAAATTATGAAGGTCAAGGTCAAAGGTCAAGGTCACTTTGCGGCCAATCATGGAGGTCAACGAAACCCTTATTTTTTGAGTAACTTTGATCTTATGATCTCCAAACTTGGTGGGTATATAGGGTGTGGTATGGCGCTCAGCTGATTAGTTTTTGGTGTCGATCGGCCTTGACCTTCAAGGTCATTTTGAAGGTCATTCAATTTTGACCAAAAGGTAAAATTTTCAAGTTTCAGTTACCATATCGAGTAGTACCTCAAATTGAAGCCCTTGTTGAGTGCTTTCCAAACATATAACTAGTTTGACAATGTGACGTCATTTGACGGCGTTATGACGAAAAAACTGCACTTTTCATGTATATTGTATTGCTTTAGTTCGCATTGTTTAGGTCACTCTGTAGAGCACAGTTCCCTTTGGAAACTCTTGTAAGTTCGCATATCAGAGTCTTTTAGAGATACCCTTCAGCACACAAAATTATGAAGGTCAAGGTCAAAGGTCAAGGTCACTTTGCGGCCAATCATGGAGGTCGACGAAACACTAATTTTTTGAGTAACTTTGATCGGATCGTCTCCAAACTTCATGGGAATCTAGTATATGGTCCGGCGCTCAGCTGATTAGTTTTTGGTGGCGATCGGCCTTGACCTTCATGGTTAGCGCTGGAGGTCGAAAATTATTGACCCCAAGGTCAAATTTTGAAATCGTAGGTACCATATCGAGTAATACCTCATATGAATGCCCTTGATGAGTGCTTCCCAGATCTGTAAACAGTTTGACGCTATGACGTCATTTGATGACGTCATGACGAAAAAACGGAATTTTCACATTTTGGCAAGATACGGTTCACCCTGTGGGTGACATATGTTCTTTGTTTTGTTTGTGGTTAATCATTTTTTTTCACGTTTAGATCACTCTGTAGACCACAGTTATTATTGGAAACTCCTGTAACTTCGCATATCAGAGTCCTATAGAGATACCCTTCAGCACACAAAATTTTGAAGGTCAAGGTCAAAGGTCAAGGTCACTTTGTGGTCAATCATGGAGGTCAACGAAACCCTTATTTTTTGAGTAACTTTGATCGGATCGTCTCCAAACTTCATGGGAATCTAGTATATGGTCCGGCGCTCAGCTGATTAGTTTTTGGTGGCGATCGGCCTTGACCTTCATGGTTAGCGCTGGAGGTCGAAAATTATTGACCCCAAGGTCAAATTTTGAATCACTAATTTTTTGAGTAACTTTGATCGGATCGTCTCCAAACTTCATGGGAATCTAGTATATGGTCCGGCGCTCAGCTGATTAGTTTTTGGTGGCGATCGGCCTTGACCTTCATTTGTTTTTTTGTTTGTGGTTAATCATTTTTTTTTCACGTTTAGATCACTCTGTAGACCACAGTTATTATTGGAAACTCCTGTAACTTCGCATATCAGAGTCCTATAGAGATACCGTTCAGCACACAAAATTTTGAAGGTCAAGGTCAAAGGTCAAGGTCACTTTGCGGTCAATCATGGAGGTCAACGAAACCCTTATTTTTTGAGTAACTTTGATCGGATCGTCTCCAAACTTCATGGGAATCTAGTATATGGTCCGGCGCTCAGCTGATTAGTTTTTGGTGGCGATCGGCCTTGACCTTCATGGTTAGCGCTGGAGGTCGAAAATTATTGACCCCAAGGTCAAATTTTGAAATCGTAGGTACCATATCGAGTAATACCTCATATGAATGCCCTTGATGAGTGCTTCCCAGATCTGTAAACAGTTTGACGCTATGACGTCATTTGATGACGTCATGACGAAAAAACGGAATTTTCACATTTTGGCAAGATAAGGTTCACCCTGTGGGTGACATATGTTTATTTGTTTGTCCGGGCGATATCTCAGCCATCCTTTGAGCTAGGAAGCTGAAATTTCGGCACAATAGTGAGCAAGTCCTTTGTCAAAAACGGTATTTTTTTTTTTGATTAATCAATAAATTGAGGAGTTATTTAATTATTAGCGATTAATTAAGTACTTATTTAATTAATCAAATTTCCTTTCTCTTCTGACCATTAACTCAGGCACCTTTTGAGTTAGGAAGCTGACATTTGGACATGCCAATGACCAGGTGATTTGGCTACAAAGGATATTTTTGATTTATTAATTAATCAATTAATCGATTAATTATTTAGTTATTCGATTAATGACCAAAAATTTTTTTTGTTTAAAGTTACAGATTCTGATGAAATAATGGTAGTTTATGTGTTCTTTGACCAAATTGATTAATAATTTAATTTTTTTATGATTATTATTTATTTATTTTCATTATTAATCATTTATTTATTTTCTTTCTCATTTGGCCAATATCTCAGGCACCTTTTGAGCTGGGAAGCTAATATTTGGACATGAGTGACCAAGTGATGTGGCTATCAAGGATATTTTTGATTTATTGATTCATCATTTCATCTATTAATTATTTATTGATTAATCGATTAATTATTTATTGAGTAATCAATTAATTATTTAATTTTTTATAAATGACTTATTTAATTAAATTTCTAAAAGATACATCTTCGGATGAAGCACTAGTGGTTTAGTTATGCGATTGGCCAATCGATTATGAAAATATTTTGTGATAATCTTTTATTGATTTTAATTATACAATTAATCAATCAATTAGTGTACACCTCTCCCTCCCAATGGAGCCTCAATGAACTGCACTGCGGTATTGCCGGGCACCGGAGGCGCCCCGGCAATGCTGCGCTGCAGCATATTTAATTATTTGGCATGGGGCGGTGTACTTTGAATGTATGTGTACTTGTTTGTTTTCTTTCTTGGTTGTCCGGGTGATATCTCAGCCATCCTTTGAGCTAGGAAGCTGAAATTTCGGCACAGTAGTGAGCAATTCCTTTGTCAAAAACGGTATTTTTTTTTTTTGATTAATCAATAAATTGAGGAGTTATTTAATTATTAGCGATTAATTAAGTACTTATTTAATTAATCAAATTTCCTTTCTCTTCTGACCATTAACTCAGGCACCTTTTGAGTTAGGAAGCTGATATTTGGACATGCCAATGACCAGGTGATTTGGCTGCAAAGGATATTTTTGATTTATTAATTAATCAATTAATCGATTAATTATTTAATTATTTCATTAATGACATAAAAATTCTTTTTTTTTTAAGTTACAGATTCTGATGAAATAGTGGTAGTTTATGTGTTCTCTGACCAAATTGATTAATAATTTAATTTTTTTATGACTATTATTTATTTATTTTCATTATTAATCATTTATTTATTTTCTTTCTCATTTGGCCAATATCTCAGGCACCTTTTGAGCTGGGAAGCTAATATTTGGACATGAGTGACCAAGTGATGTGGCTATCAAGGATATTTTTGATTTATTGATTAATCATTTCATCTATTAATTATTTATTGATTAATCGCTGAATTATTTATTGAGTAATCAATTAATTATTTAATTTTTTATAAATGACTTATTTAATTAAATTTCTAAAATATACATCTTCGGATGAAGCACTGGTGGTTTAGTTATGCGATTAGCCAATTGATTATGAAAATATTTTGTGATAATCTTTTATTGATTTTAATTATACAATTAATCAATCAATGAGTGTACACCTCTCCCTCCCAATGCAGCCTCAATGAGCTGCATTGCGGTATTGCCGGGCGCCGGAGGCGCCCCGGCAATGCCGCGCTGCAGCATATTTAATTATTTGGCATGGGGCGGTGTACTTTGAATGTATGTGTACTTGTTTGTTTTCTTGTTTGTTTTCTTGTTTTCTTTCTTTCTTGTTTGTTTGTTTGTTTCTTGGTTGTCCAGGCGATATCTCAGCCATCCTTTGAGCTAGGAAGCTGAAATTTCGGCACAATAGTGAGCAAGTCCTTTGTCAAAAACGTTATTTTTTGTTTTTTGATTAATCAATAAATTGAGGAGTTATTTAATTATTAGCGATTAATTAAGTACTTATTTAATTAATCAAATTTCCTTTCTCTTCTGACCATTAACTCAGGCACCTTTTGAGTTAGGAAGCTGATATTTGGACATGCCAATGACCAGGTGATTTGGCTGTAAAGGATATTTTTGATTTATTAATTAATCAATTAATCGATTAATTATTTAATTCTTCGATTAATGACAAAAAAATGTTTTTTTTTAAAGTTACAGATTCTGATGAAATAGTGGTAGTTTATGTGTTCTCTGACCAAATTGATTAATAATTTAATTTTTTTATGATTATTATTTATTTATTTTCATTATTAATCATTTTTTTATTTTCTTTCTCATTTGGCCAATATCTCAGGCACCTTTTGAGCTGGGAAGCTAATATTTCGACATGAGTGACCAAGTGATGTGGCTATCAAGGATATTTTTGATTTATTGATTAATCATTTCATCTATTAATTATTTATTGATTAATCGATTAATTATTTATTGAGTAATCAATTAGTTATTTAATTTTTTATAAATGACTTATTTAATTAAATTTCTAAAAGATACATCTTCGGATGAAGCACTAGTGGTTTAGTTATGCGATTAGCCAATTGATTATGAAAATATTTTGTGATAATCTTTTATGGATTTTAATTATACAATGAATCAATCAATTAGTGTACACCTCTCCCTCCCAACGCAGCCTCAATGAGCTGCACTGCGGTATTGCCGGGCGCCGGAGGCGTCCCGGCAATGCCGCGCTGTAGGATATTTAATTATTTGGCATGGGGGCGGTGTACTTTGAATGTATTTGTACTTGTTTTCTTTCTCATTTGGCCAATATCTCAGGCACCTTTTGAGCTGGAAAGCTAATATTTGGACATGAGTGACCAAGTGATGTGGCTATCAAGGATATTTTTGATTTATTGATTAATCATTTCATCTATTAATTATTTATTGATTAATCGATTAATTAAGGGAGGTCTCGTCTCTTCAAAGCTGTCCATGCACGCTCGCTTTCGAAGTTAAGTAACTTTTCTCAATTGTGTTTTTGTCGAAACTGGTCTTGTATGTACCTATTGGGGTGTCTTGAATAGTATTCTTGGCATTGGTTTTTCATACCTGTGGCTGTGTACAGAATCGTCGGTCTCTCTTATCGCGTATTCTGAGGCCTAAGTGTAGTACTAGGCTACTGTGTCCAACCTTGGCTTGAGGCTTCGTTTTTGTCTCAGCGGTTCTCTGATCGCGCTGCAATTATTTTCCGGTCTCTGTTTTTCACGGTCTTTTCATCCCATACTTCCTTGTTTTAAAATCTAAAAAAAAAAAAAAAAACCCCAAAAATATTTCCTTCTGTTCTTATTCGTTTATTCGTTCTTATTTGTTCGTTCGTTCGTTTTTCGACCACGTTGTTTCGTTTGTGATCACGTTGTTAAAAAATGTCTCATCTGACCCCTGAAGACCTGTATTCTGTCATATTCTATAACACCTTTTTCTTCTTCTTCTATAAAAGGATGCTTTCGACTTGCTCACCAAATCCATTCATTCCAAATAAAATTTCCATCTCTTATAGTGCATCTTTCATTCATTCCCTAAACTCTCCAGCACTCCATCCTCCCTCCAGCGTCCTCAAACGTATTTTTGACTCGAATGTCTCAAGAAACTCATTTTGCAATAAATGTTCGTTTCCCATTAATCGTACATTTTTCAAAATCCCATCACCCCAAAATCCCATTTCCCATCACCCCTCCCCTCTAAATCTACCCCCTTGCCCATCCCCTCCAAATCATCCCCATCACCCATCTCTTTCAAATCTTCCCCCTTGCCCCTCCCCTCCAAATCTTCCCAATCACCCATTCCTTTCAAATCTCCCCCCACACCCCTCCGCTCCGAGACTCTCCCTCGCTCCTCCCCTCCTAGACTCCCCTCTCACCCCTCCCCCTCAAAGCGTCCTCCCCGCTTCTTCCCCCTTCCAAATTTCACCTTCATCTCCCTCAACCTTCTGCCTCGCTCTTCCCCCTCGTCAAATAACACCTCACTGCGCCTCTCCCAATCACCATCAAACCTTTTGTCTGCCCCATTCTTCCCTTTCTCCAAGCTATTCTGTAATCTCCGACACACCTTCAACAGCTCTCCCTACCTCTTCCTCCTCTTCCACATCTTAACCCTACCGCTCCCCCCACTGTTCTGTATCCGATGCTCCCCCTTCCTCTTCCTTAACAGTATGGACCTCAAACATCCGGGGCCTTCGCTCAAACTTGTCTGATCTCTCCATACAGGTTGCTTCTGACAAACCAGACGTGATCTGCTTAACAGAAACTTTCCTCCTTCATGATGTCTCTGATTCCTTGGTATCTCTCCCAGGTTACTCCCTCCTCCGGTATGATAGACCTGATCCTCGTCCTGGAGGTGGGGTTGCTATCTTTATAAAAAACTCTCTTCCTCACTCGCCCTGCACTGCCCTCTCTCCACCTCACCCCCAGGAATACCTTTGGCTACGGCTTCCCCTTCGCTCCCACCTTTTGTTCATATGTGTGTTGTACCGTCCACCAAACAGTGATGACTCCATCTACATCTCGCTGTCTGAGAATATGGACCAACTTCTATCTACCCATCCCAACTCTCTCTTCCTCATATGTGGTGATTTCAACTGTCACCATGCCAGTTGGCTGGGTGTGGGTACCGCTCTCACCAGCCATGGCTCTTTAGCAAAGGACTTCTGTGACTCACTGGGACTGACACAATCTGTCAATTTCCCGACCCGGATTTCAGTCAACAGAGCATCTTCTCTTCTGGACTTGGTTATGACTAACTTCCCTGAAAATGTCTGCTGCTCTTCTTCTGCTCCAATCGGCTCTTCTGATCATGTGCTTGTTAAAGTGGACATCTCTCTGACCATTCTCAGAGAGCCTCCTCAGCGTCGACGAGTCTGGCATTTCACTCAGGCCAACTGGCACGGTCTTCAAGCAGCCATCAATCATCTGGACTGGTCTCCCATCTCTACTGCCTCTGACATAAATTCTTCCTGGGAATTCTTCCAAAGCAAACTGCTCTCTCTCATGCACAGATTTATCCCATCTCGTCTTCTGTTGTCTTACCCTTCCTCCCGTCCATGGTACACGGAATCTTGTGGTGAGGCTATTGCCCAGAAACAACTTGCTTTCGTCTCCTGGAAAGCAAATCCAACGGAAGGAAATCTCATTTCCTTTCACAAAGCCCGAAACAAGTGTGTGTCCACCCTCAGGAGAGCCAGGAAACAATATCTCTCCGTTCTCCGGACCGAACTCTTATCTGTCTCCCTCTTCCAAATCCTGGTGGCGTCTGGTCAAATCTGTTTCTGGTGTTTGTTCCCCCTCCATCCCCTCCCTCACCTCAAATGGCCACACGGCTGACTCCGCGCGTGAAAAAGCTGAATGCCTCAACTCTGTGTTTGCCTCTAAATCTTCTGTCCCAAACCCATCCCTCTCTGTACCCACCGTACCCAGTCGTACCCAGCTGCTCCTGGACTCTGTGTCCTTTCCTCCTGACAAGGTGGAAAAGTTTCTGTCAACCCTCGACTCGGATTCTGCAACTGGACCTGACGGCATCAGCCCACGGGTCCTAAAATCCTGTTCTTCCGCTCTTTCACTCCCTCTCTCTGTTCTCTTCACTCTCTCTTTTGCTCAAGGTCATCTTCCATCTGCTTGGAAATCTGCCAACATCACCGCTTTGCACAAAAAAGGTGCAAAAACAGATCCCAGCAACTACAGACCAATCAGCCTTCTCCCAATTATCAGCAAAGTCATGGAATCCATCATTGCTTCAGATATGAAATCTTTCCTCTTCTCCAATGGCTTGATCTGTGATCATCAATTTGGTTTCAGACCTGGACACTCTACTCTGGACATGCTGCTTCTGCTTTCTCAACAATGGATGGAGGTCCTCAATGCCAAACAGGAAATTAGAGCAGTCTCCCTTGACATATCACGTGCCTTCGATATGGTCTGGCACCCCGCTCTGCTCACCAAAACTCTCCTCTTTTGGTATCAATGGAAATCTCCACGCATGGCTGGCGGACTTCCTCTCTAGTCGTAGTCAACGTGTGGCCCTGAATGGGTTTCTCTCATCTCCTCTTCCTGTTCAGGCTGGAGTTCCACAAGGCAGTGTTCTGGGCCCTGTGCTTTTTCTGGTCTTCATCAATGATCTCTCTGACTCTCTTGAAAATCCTCTGTATCTCTTTGCTGATGACTCTACTCTCTGTCGCTCCATTCTTCATCCCTCAGATCGGCAGTCTGCTGCCTCCTCACTCTCTGCAGACCTGGACAAAATCACAGACTGGGCAAACAAGTGGAACATGTCTTTCAATCCTGACAAATCTCACACTCTTACGATGTCTCTCCGAAAAGACCGACTGGACAACCCTCCCATCCACTTTCTGAATAATCCTCTCAAAGAAGTTCTGTCACTCAAGCTTTTGGGTCTCACTATCTGCCATGATCTTTCCTGGGAAAACCACATTTCAAATCTGGCCTCCAAAGCCAGTCGCCGACTGGGCATCCTCCGTCGTGCAAAGTCCTTCCTTGGCACACCTGAGCTCCTCACCACATACAAGGCTTTCATCCGCAGCTCAATGGAATACTGCTCTCCCCTCTGGGCTGGTGGTCCTGCCTCACACCTAGCTGGACTTCACGCTGTTGAAACCAAAGCATTCAGAATCATTGGAATCTCCCGCGATGAAGCTAACTCCAAGGGCCTCTCACTCACTCACCGCAGGCAGGTTGGTGGTCTTTCCATCTTCTACCGACTCCTCTCTGGCCTTGCCCCCCCCAGCTCTCTCTGGGCTCTGTCCCGCAAATATTCCTACAGGTCGCACAAGATCTGCCTGCAACCCTCTTATGGTCAAACTGCCAAAATCAAGACTCTCTGCTCACCTTCACTCCTTCATTCCTCTCTTCTCCCGCCTCTGGAACAAACTCCCTCACTCTCTTCAATCCCACTCCACCCTCCAGGTTTTTAAAACTGCTGTTCACCACCATCTCTTATCTTCCCCCATCCATCAATCATCTGGACTGGTCTCCCATCTCTACTGCCTCTGACATACTGCCTCTACTGCCTCTGACATCAGATCTCGGAGATCTCGCGAGATCTCGGAGACGGTGGGAGGGATTTTCGAAGCTCCACACGGTCTCCACGTTTTTCGAAGTTAAGTCTGTTCACAATTGTATTTTGTCGAAACTGTATTTATCTTTCGGTGTGTGAAGTTATTGTGTGCAACTTTGGTTGTTTCTCGGTGTTTATCTTTCATAAATTGATCGTCTGTTTGCCGTGTCGTGTCTTGAGGCCTTGTACAGTGTGCACTGTACAACCTTTGAGGCTTTGTTTTTCTCTCAGCGGTCCGTCGTTTGTGATCCAATAACTTTCGTTCTCTGTATTCCCAGGCTTTTCACCTATAGCCTACTTCCTTGTGTAAATCTCAACTCAAAAAAAAAACAAACAAAAAAAAAACATTTCCTTCTCTGTTCTCATTCGTTTATTCATTCTTATTCGTTCGTTCGTTCTTCGACCACGTGTTTCTCCCCCATTTCCCCAGATAGTTTTCACTCATTAACCTTCAATGTTTACACTTTCCCCTCAAGTTATGTATTCCGTCATATTTTATAACACCTTTTTCTTCTTCTTCTTTAAAAGGCTGCTTTCGACTTGCTCACCAAATCAATTCATCCCCAAAAAAATATCCATCTCCTATAGTGCCTTTTTCCTACATTCCCTAAACTCTCCTGCACTCCATCCTCCATCCAGCGTCCTTAAACGTATTTTTAACTCGAAGGTCACAAGAAACTCATTTTGCAATAAATGTTCGTTTCCCATAAATCGTACACTTTCAAAAATCCAATCTCACCCCTCCCCTCCAAATCTTCCCCATAACCCCTCCCCTCCAAATCTTCCCCATCACCCCTCCCCTCCAAATCTTCCCCATCACCCATCCCTTTCAAATCTCCCCCCTTGCCCCCTCCCTCCTAAACTACCCCCTCACCCCTCCCCGCCAAGACGCCCCCTCGCCCCTCCCCTCCTAGACTCCTGCCTCACCCCTCCCCTCCAAATCTCCCCCATATCCCATCCCTTTCAAATCCCTCCCCTTGTCCCTTCCCTCCGAAACTCCCCCCTCGCCCCTGCCCTTCAAAACTCCCCACCCTCATTTCTTCTCAATTTCCCCCCTCTCACTCCCCCTCCTCAAAGCGTCCTCCCCGCTTCTTCCCCCTTCCAACTCTCACCTCCATCTCCCCCAACCTTCTACCTCGATCTTCCCCCTCCTCAAATAACACCTCATTGTGCCTCACCCAATCACCATCAAACCTTTTGTCCGCCCCATCCTTCCCTTTCTCCGAGCTATTCTGAAATCTCTGACACACCTTCAACAGCTCTCCCTACCTCTTCCACCTCTTCCACATCTTACCCTACCCCTCCTCCCCCCTGTTCTGTATCCGATGCTCCCCCTTCCTCTTCATTAACGGTGTGGACCTCAAACATCCGGGGCCTTCGTTCAAACTTAACTGATCTCTCCATACAGGTTGCTTCTGTCAAACCAGACGTGATCTGCTTAACAGAAACTTTCCTCCTTTATGATGTCTCTGATTCCATAGTATCTCTCCCGGGCTACTCCCTCCTCCGGTATGATAGACCTGAGCCTCGTCCTGGAGGCGGGGTTGCTATCTTTATCAAAAACTCTCTTCCTCACTCGCCCTGCACTGCACTCTCTCCACCTCACCCCCAGGAATACCTCTGGCTACGGCTTCCCCTTCGCTCCCACCTCTTGTTCATATGTGTGTTGTACCGTCCACCAAACAGTGATGACTCCATCTACATCTCGCTGTCTGATGATATGGACCAACTTCTATCTACTCATCCCAACTCTCTCTTCCTCATATGTGGTGATTTCAATTGTCACCATGCCAGTTGGCTGGGTGTGGGTACCTCTCTCACCAGCCATGGCTCTTCAGCAAAGGACTTCTGCGACTCACTGGGACTGACACAATCTGTCAATTTCCCGACCCGGATCTCAGTCAACGGAACATCTTCTCTTCTGGACTTGGTTATGACTAACTTCCCTGAAAATGTCTGCTGCTCTTCTTCTGCTCCGATCGGATCATCTGATCATGTCCTTGTTAAAGTGGACATCTCTCTGACCATTCTCAGGGAGCCTGCTCAGCGTCGACGAGTCTGGCATTTCACTCAGGCCAACTGGCACGGTCTTCAAGCAGCCGTCAATCATCTGGACTGGTCTCCCATCTCTACCACCTCTGACATCAACTCATCCTGGGAATTCTTCCAAAGTAAATTGCTCTCTCTCATGCATAGATTTATCCCATCTCGTCTTCAGTTGTCATACCCTTCCTCCCGTCCATGGTGCACAGAATCATGTGGTGAGGCTGTTGCCCAGAAACAACTTGCCTTCGTCTCGTGGAAAGCAAATCCAACGGAAGGAAATCTCATTTCCTTTCACAAAGCCCGAAACAAGTGTGTGTCCACCCTCAGGAGAGCCAGGAAACAATATCTCTCCGTTCTCAAGACCGAACTCTCTTATCTGTCTCCCTCTTCCAAATCCTGGTGGCATCTGGTCAAATCTGTTTCTGGTGTTTGTTGCCCCTCCATCCCCTCCCTTACCTCAAACGGCTACACAGCTGACTCCGCACGTGAAAAAGCTGAATGCCTCAACTCTGTGTTTGCCTCCAAATCTTGTGTCCCAAACCCATCCCTCTCTGTACCGACCGTACCCAGTCGTACCCAGCTGCTCCTGGACTCTGTGTCCTTTCCTCCTGACAAGGTGGAAAAGTTTCTGTCAACCCTCAACTCTGATTCTGCAACTGGACCTGACGGTATCAGCCCACGGGTCCTAAAATCCTGTTCTGCCGCTCTATCACTCCCTCTCTCTGTTCTCTTCACCCTCTCTTTTGCTCAAGGTCAACTGCCATCTGCTTGGAAATCAGCCAACATCACCGCTTTGTACAAAAAAGGTGCAAAAACAGATCCTAGCAACTGCAGACCAATCAGCCTTCTCCCAATTATCAGCAAAGTCATGGAATCCATCATTGCTTCGGATATGAAATCTTTCCTCTTCTCCAATGGCTTGATCTCTGATCATCAATTTGGTTTTAGACAAGGTCACTCTACTCTGGACATGCTGCTTCTGCTGTCTCAAACAATGGATGGAGGTCATCAATGCCAAACAGGAAATTAGAGCTGTCTCCCTCGACATATCACGTGCCTTCGATACGGTTGGCACCCCGCTCTGCTCACCAAACCCTCCTCCTTTGGTATCCATGGAAATCTCCACGCATGGCTGGCGGACTTCCTCTCTCGTCGTAGTCAACGTGTGGCCCTGAATGGGTTTCTCTCATCTCCTCTTCCTGTTCAGGCTGGAGTTCCCCAAGGCAGTGTTCTGGGCCCCGTGCTTTTTCTGGTCTTCATCAATGATCTCTGTGACTCTCTCGAAAATCCTCTCTATCTCTTTGCTGATGACTCCACTCTCTGCCGCTCCATTCCTCTTCCCTCAGATCGGCAGTCTGCTGCCTCCTCACTCTCTGAAGACCTGGACAAAATCACAGACTGGTCAAACAAGTGGAACATGTCTTTCAATCCTGACAAATCTCACACTCTTACTATGTCTCTCCGAAAAGATCGACTGGACAACCCTCCCATCTACTTTCTCAACAATCCTCTCCAAGAAGTTCTGTCGCTCAAGATTTTGGGTCTCACTATCTGCCATGATCTTTCTTGGTAAAACCACATTTCCAAGCTGGCCTCCAAAGCCAGTCGCTGACTGGGCATCCTCCGTCGTGCGAAGTCCTTCCTCGGCACACCTGAGCTCCTCACCACATACAAGGCTTTCATCCGCAGCTCAATGGAATACTGTTCTCCCCTATGGGCCGGTGCTCCTGCCTCACACCTAGCTCGGCTTCACGCTGTTGAAACCAAAGCTTTCAGAATTATTGGAATCTCCCGCGATGAAGCTATCTCTGAGGGCCTTTCACTCACTCACCGCAGGCAGGTAGGTGGTCTTTCTGTCTTCTACCGACTCCTCTCCGGCCTTGCACCCCCAGCTCTCTCTGTGCTCTGTCCCCCAAATATTCCTACAGGTCGCACAAGATCTGCCAGCAACCCTCTGATGGTTAAACTGCCGAAATCTCGGCTCTCTGCTCACCTTCACTCTTTCATTCCTCTTTTCTCCCGCCTCTGGAACAAACTCCCTCACTCCCTTCAATCCCACTCCTCCCTCCAGGTCTTTAAAACAGCTGTTCACCACCATCTCTTATCTTCCCCCATCCAAAACCTTGATCTTTTCTACCCCCGCTAATTCACCCCAGATCCACCTTGTTTGAAATTCCAACTTCTTTCCTGGAAGTCCTGGCAGTGTCCATATGTTTTATACCTCTCCCACCGCCCCCTTCCCATGCCCCCCCCCCCAAAGCCCTCGCCCTCTCTCAGATCTCTAGATGTCTCCATGTCTTTCGGTCCCTGCTCTCAAATGTTGTGTTTGTGTCCTTCCCCCTCTCTCCCCATCTTGTCTACCGCTCCCGATGTTATATGTTTTATGTGTCGGTTTGTCTTTCTGTGTGATTAATGTTCGCTCTTTCACGAGCCTCGATCTTGTATACAAAAAAAAAAAAAAAAAAAAAAAAAAAAATCCAAAACCTTGATCTTTTCTACCCCCGCTAATTTCACCCCAATTCCACTTTTTTGAAATACCAACTTCTGTCCTGGAAGTCCTTGGTGTCCTTGTGTTTTATACTTCTCCCTCCACCCCCCCCCCCCCTTCCCACGCCTCCTCCCCCCAAGCCCTCTCCCTTCCACACATCTCCCTGCTCTCAAATGTTGTGTTTGTGTGCTTCCCCTTCTCTCCCCATCTTGTTTTCCGCTCCCTCTTTTTGTGCGTTTTGTTTGTCTGGTTGATTTGTTTGTGAAGTAAATGTTAGCTCTTTCACGAGCCTCGATTCAGTATACAAAAAAAAAAAAAAAAAAAAAAAAAAAAAATTATTGAGTAATCAATTAATTATTTAATTTTTTATAAATGACTTATTTAATTAAATTTCTAAAAGATACATCTTCAGATGAAGCACTAGTGGTTTAGTTATGCGATTAGCCAATTGATTATGAAAATATTTTGTGATAATCTTTTATTGATTTTAATTATACAATTAATCAATCAATTAGTGTACACCTCTCCCTCCCAATGGAGCCTCAATGAGCTGCACTGCGGTATTGCCGGGCGCCGGAGGCGCCCCGGCAATGCCGCGCTGCAGCATATTTAATTATTTGGCATGGGGCGGTGTACTTTGAATGTAGGTGTACTTGTTATTTCATTCTCTTTTTATTTGTTTATTCTTGTTATTCTTATTTATTGTATTTTTAACTATTTTTCCTTCATTTTTGACCTTAATCTCATTTATCCTTTTTGTCATTTATATTGTTAGTCCATAAGCATATCAATACAAGCCTTGGCGTCTGAATATGCCGCCATATTTGCTTCCCTATATATTATCTTGATTGTATCCTAACGAGTTTTTAACTTCCCAACTATTACTTTCCTATATTTTCGTTTAACTCTACTTTGGCAACTATGGAAATAAATGTTTCTTTGAATTGAGTTGAATCGTGAAATCCACACCGGTTCATGTCTAACATCTGTTTACGTGCTACACTGGCAAAATCAAACAGTTGAACTGCTTCTTGTAAGGCAGAGAGAGAGAGTTGCGTAAACTTGATATCATGGAGTAAGGCCGTACTCGATATGAAGGGATTCCAGCACGGGGAAACGACCGCCCCATCAAATGTGTACAACAAGAAATGCTGAAAAGCCACCACAGAGTGACGACATAAACCTTTTCAAAGTCACAACTGGGCCATGTCTCGCTTTTTTATATGCAACGCTTTTGGAGATATAGAGGCGCAAATCCTTTCGGTTTTCCCAAGATGGCGGCCATACCACGTGACGTATGACGTAATAATTGTCATTAAAAATTATACAGGTGGAGTTGCACCTATGGTGAAAGATTCCTGTCAATCAGACCAAAGGTTGCAGAGAAAATCATATTTATTCTGTGCGGACAAACAAAGAGACAGACAAACAGACAGACACACAGACAGCCAAATGAAAAATCACACACAGAGTGACACTTGGCAAAACAGAACAAACTAGAATGGCACTCAGTAGAGCATCCGTTTGACCTCACAAATAATTTGTGGTTGAATTCAGTGACCTGATATGCAATTCGTCCTCAAGGTTTGTTAATCGGATGAAAATTGGCAATTTTAGAAATTTGATGAAAGTGGTTGACCTTTGGCCTGTGTTGATCTTTTGGCCTACGCTGATCTCAAAATAGTTGCTGGTTTAATTCAGTTTGCTGTAGTGAGACTGATAAAGACGCCAGAGGACTCGAAAGTACCAAATCGGGAGATCGCAAAATTGCCCAATTGTACTACTTCCTTCTCTCATCAATGGCATCAGTGAGCCGAGCACAATAATGGCTGAAGCAATTACTATGATTCTAATGGGAGGAAGTGACGTTGTCTCTTGGGTATTGTGTAAATTGATAAGAGAAGGTGACGTTGTCTCTTGGGTATTGCCATGACGACATGTTTAGACGTTTTTGGCAGAGGTGATTGTGTTCTCCCTGTGAAGGCTGGAGTACCTCAAGACAGTGTTCTATGCCCCCACCTTATTCCTAATCTTCATCAGTGATCTCCATGACTCTCTGGAAAATTCTCTTTATCTCTGCTGACGACTCCACTCTCTGCCATGAGATTGCTCATCCTTCAGACAGACAGGTAGCCTCTTACCTCTTCTCAAAGCTTGACAAAATCACAAACTCAAACTTGGATTACGTCTTTTAACACACTCGATCTCTCTCTCCGAAAGGACCATACATCGCGGTCCGACAGACATCGCGGAAAGACAGCACAGGGGGACCGCAAAGGAAAGACAGCACAGGGGGACCGCGAGGGAAAGACAGCACAGTGGGACCGCGAGGGAAAGACAGCACAGGGGGACCGCGAGGGAAAGACAGCACAGGGGGACCACGAGGGAAAGACAGCACAGGGGGACCGCGAGGGAAAGACAGCACAGGGGGACCCACGAGGGAAAGACAGCACAGGGGGACCACGAGGGAAAGACAGCACAGGGGGACCGCGAGGGAAAGACAGCACAGAGGGACCGCGAGGGAAAGACAGCACAGGGGGACCGCGAGGGAAAGACAGCACAGGGGGACCGCGAGGGAAAGACAGCACAGAGGGACCGCGAGGGAAAGACAGCACAGGGGGACCGCGAGGGAAAGACAGCACAGGGGGACCACGAGGGAAAGACAGCACAGGGGGACCGCGAGGGAAAGACAGCACAGGGGGACCGCGAGGGAAAGACAGCACAGGGGGACCGCGAGGGAAAGACAGCACAGGGGGACCGCGAGGGAAAGACAGCACAGGGGGACCGCGAGGGAAAGACAGCACAGGGGGACCGCGAGGGAAAGACAGAACAGGGGGACCGTGAGGGAAAGACAGCACAGGGGGACCGCGAGGGAAAGACAGCACAGGGGGACCGTGAGGGAAAGACAGCACAGAGGGACCGCGAGGGAAAGACAGCACAGAGGGACCGCGAGGGAAAGACAGCACAGAGGGACCGCGAGGGAAAGACAGCACAAAGGGACCACGAGGGAAAGACAGCACAGAGGGACCGCGAGGGAAAGACAGCACAGAGGGACCGTGAGGGAAAGACAGCACAGAGGGACCGCGAGGGAAAGACAGCACAGGGGGACCGCGAGGGAAAGACAGCACAGAGGGACCGCGAGGGAAAGACAGCACAGAGGGACCGCGAGGGAAAGACAGCACAGAGGGACCGTGAGGGAAAGACAGCACAGAGGGACCGCGAGGGAAAGACAGCACAGAGGGACCACGAGGGAAAGACAGCACAGAGGGACGGCGAGGGAAAGACAGCACAGAGGGACCACGAGGGAAAGACAGCACAGAGGGACCGCGAGGGAAAGACAGTACAGAGGGACCGCGAGGGAAAGACAGCACAGAGGGACCGCGAGGGAAAGACAGCACAGAGGGACCGCGAGGGAAAGACAGCACAGAGGGACGGCGAGGGAAAGACAGCACAGAGGGACCACGAGGGAAAGACAGCACAGAGGGACCACGAGGCAAAGACAGCACAGAGGGACGGCGAGGGAAAGACAGCACAGAGGGACCACGAGGGAAAGACAGCACAGAGGGACCGCGAGGGAAAGACAGTACAGTGGGACCGCGAGGGAAAGACCAGGTTGGTATTTTATTACAGAGCTTGTATTACAATAAATAGTAATAGTAATAAAACTAGAGCTTCCAGGGAAGGAGAACTCAAATGAACTGACTACCTTGTGTGGTGAGAGTCTCACACACCAAGTTTGATCAAAACCCATAAATATTTGTGGACGTTAAAGTCTTAACGTCGTTTCGGAGCTGAAAACAATATGGCGGCCTATGGCGGCCATTTTGTGACGGATCGGGTTGGAATGCAATAGCAACCTACCTTGTGTGGTAAGGGTTTAACATTCGGAGTTTGATCAAAATCTGTTAATATTTGTGGACGCTAGAGTGTTAACGTCGTTTTCATGGCCAAAAACAAAATGGTCGCCTAGGTCCGCCATTTTTCAACGGATCAGGCTGAAATGTAATACCAACCTGGTCCTTGGGGGTAAGGATGCTGCATGTCAAGTTTGATCAGAATCGGTTGATATTTGTGGACGCTGGAGTGTTAACGTTGAAAAGTTAACAGACGACAGACGACAGACGACAGACGACGACAGACGACGGACGCCGGAGGGTTCAGTATGTGATGAACATCCAGTTGAGTTAATAAAAACAAAAGTAACATAATGTATGTCGTTTTAGAGAAAAACGACAAATTAGAACCAAAATTTAAGAACGACGTTGCAGTTGGAACATCGTTGAGATACTGTGAAAAGATGTGGTGCAACCACATGTCTTAACAAAACAGCAAGACAACCACAACGAAGGGGAAAACTCGTTTGAGCCTTTTGAGGATAAAAAACGAGCAACTGTGCAAAAACAAAACATAATAAACAAAGTTGGTCGTACTTTAAATGAAATGTTGCACGATCATGCTGCTGCTCTTTGCACCGGTCTCCAGCAACAAATGGGACTTCGCCTTTAGGAAGCGAGTAAAGGGGAGTCGGTGTGGGAAGGCTTGGGGAACATGAAACCATTGAAGGCAGCAGCATGGCATGTTATGTGGATGGGACCTGCAAGGTTCCCAGCCGTGCGTCAGCGGCCGCTGCCTAGATGGGACTCAAGGGGGTAGATGCAGTGATTGCAGCCAAGCCACAGACTCGGTCGGCACTAGCCCCCCTCCCCCCTACTTTCCTGCTTTGCTCACTCACATTCCTGCAAGCTCCACTGGCGGACCACGTACTACCCTCTCGAGTTTCCTTCCGGCACAATAAGGCTGTTTTTTTATTTTTGTTTTCTCTTTTTTTTTGTTTTGTCTCTCTGTGTCTGTCTCTCTGTGTCTGTCTCTCTGTGTCTGTCTCTCTGGGTCTGTCTCTCTGGGTCTGTCTCTCTGGGTCTGTCTCTCTGGGTCTGTCTCTCTGTGTCTGTCTCTCTGGGTCTGTCTCTCTGGGTCTGTCTCTCTGGGTCTGTCTCTCTGGGTCTGTCTCTCTGTGTCTGTCTCTCTGGGTCTGTCTTTCTGGGTCTGTCTCTCTGGGTCTGTCTCTCTGGGTCTGTCTCTCTGGGTCTGTCTCTCTGGGTCTGTCTCTCTGTGTCTGTCTCTCTGGGTCTGTCTCTCTGGGTCTGTCTCTCTGTGTCTGTCTCTCTGGGTCTGTCTCTCTGGGTCTGTCTCTCTGGGTCTGTCTCTCTGGGTCTGTCTCTCTCTCTCTCTGGGTCTGTCTCTCTGTGTCTGTCTCTCTGTGTCTGTCTCTCTGTGTCTGTCTCTCAAATTCCAGCTGATCACCCTCCGGTTTTTTTCTCTCACATTACCTTCTGGTTTCCTTTTCAGCCATCACCGGAAGGCTCTCTCTCCCCTATCATCCATTGTGAACACCAACACCCAGTGGGTCCCCCTCCCCCAACACCCTGTGACTCCACCACCTGCCAACACCCTGCGGGTCCCCCTACCCCAACACCCAGCGGGTCCCTCTCCCTGTCAATCCTGCGGCTCCAGCTCCGCCAACCGTGTGCCTCCAGCTCCCTATCGACCCTGCAGCTCCAGCTCCATGTCTGCCCTGGCACTCCAGCTGCTGTCGACCTTTGACCAGCTGCCTCTCGGCTCCTTGCCCTAGCTGTCTCTCGGCTCCTTGCCCTAGCTGTCTCTCGGCTCCTTGCCCCAGCTGCCTCTCGGCTGCTTGCCCCAGCTGCCTCTCGGCTCCTTGACCCAGCAGTCTCTCGGCTCCTTGCCCCAGCTGCCTCTCGGCTCCTTGACCCAGCAGTCTCTCGGCTCCTTGACCCAGCTGTCTCTCGGCTCTTTGTCCCAGCTGTCTCTCAGCTCCTTGCCCCAGCTGCCTCTCGGCTCCTTGCCCCAGTTGCCTCTCGGCTCCTTGCCCCAGCTGCCTCTCGGCTCCTTGCCCCAGCTGTCTCTCGGCTCTTTGCCACAGCTGTCTCTCGGCTCCTTGCCCCAGCTGTCTCTCGGCTCCTTGCCCCAGCTGTCTCTCGGCTCCTTGCCCCAGCTGTCTCTCGGCTCCTTGTCCCAGCTGTCTCTCGGCTCCTCGCCCCAACTGCCTCTCGGCTCCTCGCCCCAGCTGCCTCTCGGCTCCTCGCCACAGCTGCCTCTTGGCCCCTTGCCCCAGCTGCCTCTCGGCTCCTTGCCCCAGCTGTCTCTCGGCTCCTTGCCCCATTGTCTCTCGGCTCCTTGCCCCAGCTGTCTTTCGGCTCCTTGCCCCAGCTGTCTCTCGGCTCCTTGCCCCAGCTGCCTCCGGTTTTTTTCTCTCACATTACCTTCTGGTTTCCTTTTCAGCCATCACCGGAAGGCTCTCTCTCCCCTATCATCCATTGTGAACACCAACACCCAGTGGGTCCCCCTCCCCCAACACCCTGTGACTCCACCACCTGCCAACACCCTGCGGGTCCCCCTACCCCAACACCCAGCGGGTCCCTCTCCCTGTCAATCCTGCGGCTCCAGCTCCGCCAACCGTGTGCCTCCAGCTCCCTGTCGACCCTGCAGCTCCAGCTCCATGTCTGCCCTGGCGCTCCAGCTCCATGTCTGCCCTGGAACTCCAGCTGCTGTCGATCTTTGACCAGCTGCCTCTCGGCTCCTTGCCATAGCTGGTTACTTTTACACAAAGATATGAAAAGGTTTTCTATTTTACTTTCACACAAAGATTTTTTTTTTTTTTTTTTTGTATACAAGATCGAGGCTCGTGAAAGAGCGAACATTAATCACACAGAAAGACAAACAGACACACAAAACAAATAACATCGGGAGCGGTAGACAAGATGGGGAGAGAGGGGGAAGGACACAAACACAACATTGGAGAGCAGGGACCGAGAGACATGGAGACATCGAGAGAACTGTGGGAGGGAGAGGGCTTTGGGGGGAAGGCATGGGAAGGGGGGGGGGGGGGTGGGAGAGGTATAAAACATATGGACACTGCCAAGACTTCCAGGAAAGAAGTTGGAATTTCAAACAAGGTGGATCTGGGGTGAATTAGTGGGGGTAGAAAAGATCAAGGTTTTGGATGGGGGAAGATAAGAGATGGTGGTGAACAGCTGTTTTGAAGACCTGGAGGAGTGTGATTGAAGTGAGTGTGGGAGTTTGTTCCAGAGGCGGGAGAAAAGAGGAATGAAAGAGTGAAGGTGAGCAGAGAGCCGAGATTTCGGCAGTTTAACCATCAGAGGGTGGCTGGCAGATCTTGTGTGACCTGTAGGAATATTTGGGGGACAGAGCACAGAGAGAGCTGGGGGAGCAAGGCCGGAGAGGAGTCGGTAGAAGACAGAAAGACCACCTACCTGCCTGCGGTGAGTGAGTGAAAGGCCCTCAGAGATAGCTTCATCGCGGGAGATTCCAATGATTCTGAAAGCTTTGGATTCAACAGCGTGAAGCCGAGCCAGGTGTGAGGCAGGAGCACCAGCCCATAGGGGAGAACAGTATTCCATTGAGCTGCGGATGAAAGCCTTGTATGTGGTGAGGAGCTCAGGTGTGCCTAGGAAGGACTTCGCACGACGGAGGATGCCCAGTCGGCGACTGGCTTTGGAGGCCAGCTTGGAAATGTGGTTTTCCCAAGAAAGATCATGGCAGATGGTGAGACCCAAAAGCTTGAGCGACAGAACTTCTTGGAGAGGATTGTTGAGAAAGTAGATGGGAGGGTTGTCCAGTCGATCTTTTCGGAGAGACATAGTAAGAGTGTGAGATTTGTCAGGATTGAAAGACATGTTCCACATGTTTGACCAGTCTGTGATTTTGTCCAGGTCTTCAGAGAGTGAGGAGGCTGCAGACTGCCGATCTGAGGGAAGAGGAATGGAGCGGCAGAGAGTGGAGTCATCAGCAAAGAGATACAGAGGATTTTCCAGAGAGTCGGAGAGATCATTGATAAAGACCAGAAAAAGCACAGGGCCCAGCACACTGCCTTGGGGAACTCCAGCCTGAACGGGAAGGGGAGATGAGAGAAATCCATTCAGGGCCCCACGTTGACTACGACCAGAGAGGAAGTCCGCAAGCCATGCATGGAGATTTCCATGGATACCATAGGAGGAGAGTTTGGTGAGCAGAGCTGGGTGCCAGACCGTATCTAAGGCACGTGATATGTCAAGGGAGACAGCTCTGATTTCCTGTTTGGCATTGAGGACCTCCATCCATTGTTGAGACAGCAGAAGCAGCATGTCCAGAGTAGAGTGACCTGGTCTGAAACCAAATTGATGATCAGAGATCAACCCATTGGAGAAGAGGAAAGATTTCATATCCGAAGCAATGATGGATTCCATGACTTTGCTGATAATTGGGAGCAGGCTGATTGGTCTGTAGTTGCAAGGATCTGTTTTTGCACCTTTTTTGTGTAAAGCGGTAATGTTTGCTGATTTCCAGGATGCTGGCAGATGACCTTGAGCAAAAGATAGGGTGAAAAGAACAGAGAGAGGGTGAGATAGAGCGGCAGAGCAGGATTTTAGGACCCGTGGGCTGATGCCATCTGGTCCAGTTGCAGAATCAGAGTCGAGGTTTGACAAAAACTCCTCCACCTTGTCAGGAGAGAAGGTTACAGAGTCCAGGAGCAGTTTGGTTCGACTGGGAAAGGTGGGAACAGAGAGAGATGGGTTTGGGACTAAGGATTTTGAGGCAAACACAGAGTTGAGGCATTCGGCTTTGTCACGTGCGATGTCAACTGTGTGGCCATTTGAGGTAAGGGAGGGGATGGAGGGGGAACAAACACCAGAAACGGATTTGACCAGACGCCACCAGGATTTGGAGGAAGGAGACAGGTTTGAGAGTTCATTCTTGAGTGAGGAGAGATAGTGCTTCCTGGCACTCCTGAGGGTAGACACACACTTGTTCCGAGCTTGGTGGAAGGAACTGAGATTTCCTTCAGTTGGATTAGCCTTCCAAGAGGCAAAGGCAAGTTGTTTCAGGGCAACTGCCTCACCACAAGATTCAGTGTACCATGGACGGGAGGAAGGGTAAGACAACTGAAGGCGAGATGGGATAAAAAGGAGATGGGATAACATTTATATGAAAATGTTTTTAATTTTACTTTTACACAAAGATATGAAAAGGTTTTTATTTTACTTTCACACAAAGAAATGAAAGGGTTTTTTATTTTACTTTTAAACAAAGATATGAAAAGGTTTTATATTTTACTTTTACACAAAGATATGAAAAGGTTTTATATTTTACTTTTACACAAATATATGAAAAGGTTTTTTATTTAAATTTTACACAAATATATGAAAAGGTTTTTTATTTAAATTTTACACAAATATATGAAAAGGTTTTTTATTTAACTTTTACACAAAGATATGAAAAGGTTTTTATTTAAGTTTTACGCAAATATATGAAAAAGTTTTTTTATTTAACTTTTATACAAAGCTATGAAAAGGTTTTTTATTCTTTTACTTTTACACAAATATATGAAAAGGTTTTTTATTTAACTTTTACACAAAGATATGAAAAGGTTTTTATTTTACTTTTACACAAAGATATGAAAAGGTTTTTTCATTTAACTTTTACACAAAGACATGAAAAGGTTTTATTATTTTACTTTTACACAAAGACATGGAAAGGTTTTTTTATTTTACTTTTACACAAACATATGAAAAAAAATTTAATTTAAATTTTGCACAAAGATATGAAAATGTTTTATATTTTATTATTACAGAAAGATATGAAAAGGTTTTATATTTAACTTTTACACAAATATATGAAAATATTTTATATTTTATTATCACAGAAAGATATGAAAAGGTTTTATATTTAACTTTTACACAAATATATATGAAAAGGTTTTATATTTTATTATTACAGAAAGATATAAAAAGGTTTTTATTTAACTTTTACACAAATATATGAAAATGTTTTATTTTTATTTTTTACACAAAGATATGAAAAAGTTTTTTTATTTAACTTTTACACAAATATATGAAAAGGTTTTTATCAAACTTTTACACAAAGATATGAAAAGGTTTTTATTTTACTTTTACACAAAGATATGAAAAGGTTTTATATATTATTTTTACAGAAAGATTTGAGAAGGTTTTATATTTAACTTTTACACAAATAAATGAAAATGTTTTATATTTTATTTTTACACAAGGATATGAAAAGGTTTTATATATTATTTTTACAGAAAGATATGAAAAGGTTTTATATTTAACTTTTACACAAATAAATGAAAATGTTTTATATTTTATTTTTACACAAAGATATTAAAAGGTTTTATATTGTTACGGAACCCAACGTCAGCCTCGGATCCCTTCTCGAGGGGGGATTAGTCCCCTCGTTTGTGACTGACCGACGTGGTCCCTGAAGCTGCACAAGCTCCCTCCAGAGGCAGGTGAGCAGCTTCGTTCGTGACTGCGGATAAGATGTTAATTTGCCGAGCGGATGGCAGCCGCGGCACGAACCGTTAACAAAGACTAACCCGATCCTGAACGTTGGCCAAATCGTGCCACAGGTATTCAATGGGGAAAAGACAAAGACGACGGATGTGAAGAAGAAGAAGACGAAGGCAAAAGGTTGGAAATATGACTATTATTTATTATTACTATTTACACAATGAAAGAAACCAAGGAAGAAGGAAGGATAATAAAATAATGTAGAAAGGGGGACGGACCAGAAGGACACAGTGCAATTTCTAGCTTATACAGACTTACTTATTACCCAGGACAGAACACACAAAACAAACTCACGTACACAAAAGGATGGAATGGCAGGAATGGTTTGGAGGGATGAGCAGGTGGAATCACAGGGCACAGCGAGCAGGTCCACTCTGGGCGGGAAGCGAGGAGCCGGCAGCTCCTTGTATTCGGCATTACACCGCACACCGGCAGGGTCACTCGCTGCCCCCGTCAGGGCTTCACGCGGCTGGTTGAAGCGGCTCTCTGCAGAAATCAGCTGGGTCACGCATCTGCCGTATCTCTGACGCAACTCTTCCAAAGGCTTCCGCGCGCGCTTATATCTCCCTCAGGCGATCAAGCCGCCGGCCTCCAGGACACGCCCATCGGTGAGGTCGCCTCGGCCCTGATTGGTCGCGAGGCTCACCGATCCCGCCCTTAGAGGAGGCGTTGGCAAGGCCACGCCTTGTTCCCGGCGCTGGGCCGACTCCTCCCACTTTCGGCTCCGAGATGACCTCGTGGCTAATGGAGTCTTGCCGTGAAAACAACAACCCACAGCTGCAGCAGAATTCAGCGAACCGCTCAATGCAGTTGGCAATTGAGGAAAGGGGAATCCAATGGAGGTTCTGGGGAAATTGAAAGGGGATACTACCTTGTCTGGATTCGGTGCAATGGAGTGTCAATTAATGGACGACACAGCCTTAATCTAACACACACAATAAGGAGATAACTACTGAACAGGGAGATCTATGATTTGGCTACGTGATTGTATATGACCTAACTAAGGGACGCCCTTTGACCTTTATACACAACAACTGGAGGAAGGAGGGTGATATTTTACAACACAAAAAAAACACCATTCTCAAATTCATAACAATATATTATTTTTACAGAAAGATATGAAAAGGTTTTATATTTAACTTTTACACAAATAAATGAAAATGTTTTATATTTTATTTTTACACAAAGATATGAAAAGGTTTTTATTTAAGTTTTACAGAAAGATATGAAATGGTTTTATATATTATTTTTACAGAAAGATATGAAAAGGTTTTATATTTAACTTTTACACAAATAAATGAAAATGTTTTATATTTTATTTTTACACAAAGATATGAAAAGGTTTTACATATTATTTTTACAGAAAGATATGAAAAGGTTTTATATTTAACTTTTACACTAATAAATGAAAATGTTTTATATTTTATTTTTACACAAAGATATTAAAATGTTTTATATATTATTTTTACAGAAAGATATGAAAATGTTTTTATTTAACTTTTACAGAAAGATATGAAAAGGTTTTATATATTATTTTTACAGAAAGATATGAAAAGGTTTTTATTTAACTTTTACAGAAAGATATGAAAAGGTTTTATATATTATTTTTACAGAAAGATATGAAAAGGTTTTTTAATTTAACTTTTACACAAAGATATGGAAAGGTTTTTTTATTTAACTTTCATATAAAGATATGAAAAGGTTTTTTAATTTAACTTTTACACAAAGGGGAGTTTGGGAGAATAAATAAAAATGATTACAAAAGAAGAGTAAATATGAGAGCGGATATGAATTAAAAGATGCTGTAACCGATACAATAAAACTAATTGTGCCTCCTCTCCAATTTTTTATTGAAATAAGAATAAAGAGCTAAAGATTGACACAAACTATACTTAGAGCAATATTTTGATCACTTCAAACCAACCCCCAAGCTGCTATCGAACAACCCCCAAGCTGCTATCGAACAACGCCCAACCTGCTATTGAACAACCCCCAAGCTGCTATCGAACAACCCCCAAGCTGCTATCATGGTGCTATCTAACAACTCCAAAGCTGCGATCATGCTGCTATCTAACAACCCCCAAGCTGCTATCAATGCTGCTATCTAACAACCCCCAAGCTGCGATCATGCTGCTATCGAACAACCCCCAAGCTGCTATCAAACAACCCCCAAGCTGCTATCAAACAACCCCCCAAGCTGCTATCTAACAACCCCCAAGGTGCTATCTGACAACCCCCAAGCTGTTATCAAACAACCCCCAAACTGCTATCTAACAACCCCCAAGCTGCTATCAAACAACCCCCCAAGCTGCTATCTAACAACCCCCAAGGTGCTATCTGACAACCCCCAAGCTGTTATCAAACAACCCCAAAACTGCTATCTAACAACCCCGAAACTGCTATCAAACAACCCCCAAGGTGCTATCAAACAACCCCCAAACTGCTATCGACCAACCCCCAAGCTGCTATCTCACAACCCCCAAGGTGCTATCTAACAACCCCCGAGGTGCTATCAAACAACCCCCAAGCTGCTATCAAACAACCCCCAAGCTGCTATCAAACAACCCCCAAGGTGCTATCGAACAACCCCCAAGGTGCTATCTGACAACCTCCAAACTGCTATCTGACAACCCCCAAACTGCCATCAGACAACCCCCAAACTGCTATCAAACAACCCCCAAACTGCTATCAAACAACCCCCAAACTGCTATCAAACAACCCCCAAACTGCTATCAAACAACCCCCAAACTGCTATCAAACAACCCCCAAACTGCTATCAAACAACCCCCAAACTGCTATCAAACAACCCCCAAACTGAGATCAAACAACCCCCAAACTGCGATCAAACAACCCCCAAACTGCGATCAAACAACCCCCAAACTGCTATCAAACAACCCCCAAACTGCTATCAAACAACCCCCAAGCTGCTATCTAACAACCCCCAAGCTGCTATCTAACAACCACCAAGGTGCTATCTGACCACCCCCAAACTGTTATCAAACAACCCCAAAACTGCGATCTAACAACCCCAAAACTGCGATCAAACAACCCCCAAGGTGCTATCAAACAACCCCCAAACTGCTATCGAACAACCCCCAAGGTCCTATCTAACAACCCCCAAGGTGCTATCCAACAACCCCCAAGGTGCTATCCAACAACCCCCAAGGTGCAATCAAACAACCCCCAAGCTACTATCAAACAACCCCCAAGGTGCTATCAAACAACCCCCAAGGTGCTATCAAACAACCCCCAAGGTGCTATCAAACAACCCCCAAGGTGCTATCAAACAACCCCCAAGGTGCTATCAAACAACCCCCAAGGTGCTATCAAACAACCCCCAAGCTGCTATCTCACAACCCCCAAGGTGCTATATAACAACCCTGAAGGTGCTATCTAACAACCCCCAAGGTGCTATCTAACAACCCCCAAGGTGCTATCTGACAACCCCCAAACTGTGATCTAACAACCCCCAAACTGCTATCAAACAACCCCCAAGGTGCTATCTAACAACCCCCAAGGTGCTATCTAACAACCCCCAAGGTGCTATCTAACAACCCCCCAAGGTGCTATCTAACAACCCCCAAGGTGCTATCTAACAACCCCCAAGGTGCTATCTAACAACCCCCAAGGTGCTATCTAACAACCCCCAAGGTGCTATCTAACAACCCCCAAGGTGCTATCTAACAACCCCCAAGCTGCTATCTAACAACCCCCAAGGTGCTATCTAACAACCCCCAAGGTGCTATCTAACAACCCCCAAGCTGCTATCTAACAACCCCCAAGGTGCTATCTAACAACCCCGAAGGTGCTGTCTAACAACCCCCAAGCTGCTATCTAACAACCCCCAAGGTGCTATCGAACAACCCCCAAACTGCTATCAAACAACCCCCAAACTGCTATCAAACAACCCCCAAACTGCTATCAAAGAACCCCCAAACTGCAATCAAACAGCCCCCAAACTGCTATCAAACAACCCCAAGCTGCTATCTCACAACCCCCAAGCTGCTGTCTAACAACCCTCAAGGTGCTATCTAACAACCCCCAAGCTGCTGTCTAACAACCCCCAAGGTGCAATCGAACAACCCCCAAGGTGCTATCAAACAACCCCCAAGGTGCTATCTGACAACCCCCAAACTGTGATCTAACAACCCCCAAACTGCTATCAAACAACCCCCAAGCTGCTATCAAACAACCCCCAAGGTGCTATCTGACAACCCCCAAACTGCTATCAAACAACCCCCAAACTGCTATCAAACAACCCCCAAACTGTGATCTAACAACCCCCAAACTGCTATCAAACAACCCCCAAGGTGCTATCTGACAACCCCCAAACTGTGATCTAACAACCCTCAAGGTGCTATCTAACAACCCCCAAGCTGCTATCTAACAACCCCCAAGGTGCTATCTAACAACCCCCAAGCTGCTATCTAACAACCCCCAAGGTGCTTCTAACAACCCCGAAGGTGCTGTCTAACAACCCCCAAGCTGCTATCTAACAACCCCCAAGGTGCTATCTAACAACCCCCAAGGTGCTATCTAACAACCCCCAAGGTGCTATCTAACAACCCCCAAGGTGCTATCTAACAACCCCCAAGGTGCTATCTAACAACCCCCAAGGTGCTATCTAACAACCCCCAAGGTGCTATCTAACAACCCCCAAGGTGCTATCTAACAACCCCCAAGGTGCTATCTAACAACCCCCAAGGTGCTATCTAACAACCCCCAAGCTGCTCTCTAACAACCCCCAAGGTGCTATCTAACAACCCCCAAGGTGCTATCTAACAACCCCCAAGCTGCTATCTAACAACCCCCAAGGTGCTATCTAACAACCCCGAAGGTGCTGTCTAACAACCCCCAAGCTGCTATCTAACAACCCCCAAGGTGCTATCGAACAACCCCCAAACTGCTATCAAACAACCCCCAAACTGCTATCAAACAACCCCCAAACTGCTATCAAAGAACCCCCAAACTGCAATCAAACAGCCCCCAAACTGCTATCAAACAACCCCCAAGCTGCTATCTCACAACCCCCAAGCTGCTGTCTAACAACCCTCAAGGTGCTATCTAACAACCCCCAAGCTGCTGTCTAACAACCCCCAAGGTGCAATCGAACAACCCCCAAGGTGCTATCAAACAACCCCCAAGGTGCTATCTGACAACCCCCAAACTGTGATCTAACAACCCCCAAACTGCTATCAAACAACCCCCAAGCTGCTATCAAACAACCCCCAAGGTGCTATCTGACAACCCCCAAACTGCTATCAAACAACCCCCAAACTGTGATCTAACAACCCCCAAACTGCTATCAAACAACCCCCAAGGTGCTATCTGACAACCCCCAAACTGTGATCTAACAACCCTCAAGGTGCTATCTAACAACCCCCAAGCTGCTATCTAACAACCCCCAAGGTGCTATCGAACAACCCCCAAACTGCTATCAAACAACCCCCAAACTGCTATCAAACAACCCCCAAACTGCTATCAAACAACCCCCAAACTGCAATCAAACAGCCCCCAAACTGCTATCAAACAACCCCCAAGCTGCTATCTCACAACCCCCAAGCTGCTGTCTAACAACCCCCAAACTGCTATCAAACAACCCCCAAGCTGCTGTCTAACAACCACCAAGGTGCTATCGAACAACCCCCAAGCTGCTATCAAACAACCCCCAAGGTGCTATCTAACAACCCCCAAGGTGCTATCAAACAACCCCCAAGGTGCAATCAAACAACCCCCAAGCTGCTATCAAACAACCCCCAAGGTGCTATCAAACAACCCCCAAGGTGCTATCAAACAACCCCCAAGGTGTTATCAAACAACCCCCAAGGTGCTATCTAACAACCCCCAAGGTGCTATCAAACAACCCCCAAGGTGCTATCTAACAACCCCCAAGGTGCTATCAAACAACCCCCAAGGTGCTATCGAACAACCCCCAAGGTGCTATCGAACAACCCCCAAGGTGCTATTTAACAACACCCAAGGTGCTATCGAACAACCCCCAAGCTGCTGTCTAACAACCCCCAAGGTGCTATCTAACAACCCCCAAGCTGCTGTCTAACAACCCCCAAGCTGCTGTCTAACAACCCCCAAGGTGCTATCTAACAACCCCCAAGCTGCTATCCAACAAGGAAAGGGATTAGGATTAGGATTAGGAGGGATTTGAAAGGGATGGGATATGGGGGAGATTTGGAGGGGAGGGGTGAGGGGGGAGTCTAGGAGGGGAGGGGCGAGGGGGAGTCTAGGAGGGGAGGGGCGAGGGGAGTCTTGGAGGGGAGGGGTGTGGGGGGAGTTTTGGAGAGAAGGGGCAAGGGGGGAGGTTTGAAAGGGATGGGTGGATGGGGAGGATTAGGAGGGGAGTGGCAAGGGGGAAGATTTGGAGGGGAGGGGTGATGGGGAAGATTTGGATGGGAGGGGTTATGGGGAAGATTTGGAGGGGAGGGATGAGATTGGATTTTAGAAAGTGTACGATTAATGGGAAACGAACATTTATTGCAAAATGAGTTTCTTGTGATCTTCGAGTCAAAAATACGTTGAAGGACGCTGGAGGGGGGATGGAGTGCAGGAGAGTTTAGGGAATGTAGAAAAGAGGCACTGAAAGAGATGGAATTTTTTTTGGGGATGAACAGATTTGGTGAGCAAGTCGAAAGCAGCCTTTTAAAGAAGAAGAAGAAAAAGGTGTTGTTATATACGACGGAATACAGAACTTGAGGGGAAAGTGTAAACATTTTAAGGTTAATAACAGTGAAAACTATCTGGGGAAATGGGGGAGAAACACGTGGTCGAAGAATGAATGAACGAATACGAACGAATAAACGAATAAGAACAAAGATTAAGAACAGAGAAGAAAAAATTATTCTTATTATTTTTTTTTGTTGTTGATTTTAAACAAGGAAGTAGGCTATGGGGTGAAAAGACTGGGAAAAACAGAGAACAAAAGTTATTGCAGCACAAACGACGGACCGCTGAGAGGAAAACAAAGCCTCAAGGTTGGACACTGTACAAGGCCTCAAAAGACACGACAAAATTAACACGATTTTCTATACAGGTATGAAAGATTTGCACCGAAAATCTTCCTCGGGACACACGATATGTACAACACCATAAAATAAATACAGTTATAACTAAAATACAAATGGGAACAATTACTTAACTTCGATTTCGATGGAGAGCGTAGACAGCTGCGAATAAACAAAACCTCGCCGGCAAGACCGGAAGCCAACCCCTCCAAATCTCCCCCATATCCCATCCCTTTCAAATCCCTCCCCTTGTCCCTTCCCTCCGAAACTCCCCCCTCGCCCCTGCCCTTCAAAACTCCCCACCCTCATTTCTTCTCAATTTCCCCCCTCTCACTCCCCCTCCTCAAAGCGTCCTCCCCGCTTCTTCCCCCTTCCAACTCTCACCTCCATCTCCCCCAACCTTCTACCTCGATCTTCCCCCTCCTCAAATAACACCTCATTGTGCCTCACCCAATCACCATCAAACCTTTTGTCCGCCCCATCCTTCCCTTTCTCCGAGCTATTCTGAAATCTCTGACACACCTTCAACAGCTCTCCCTACCTCTTCCACCTCTTCCACATCTTACCCTACCCCTCCTCCCCCCTGTTCTGTATCCGATGCTCCCCCTTCCTCTTCATTAACGGTGTGGACCTCAAACATCCGGGGCCTTCGTTCAAACTCAACTGATCTCTCCATACAGGTTGCTTCTGTCAAACCAGACGTGATCTGCTTAACATAAACTTTCCTCCTTCATGATGTCTCTGATTCCTTAGTATCTCTCCCGGGTTACTCCCTCCTCCGGTATGATAGACCTGAGCCTCGTCCTGGAGGTGGGGTTGCTATCTTTATCAAAAACTCTCTTCCTCACTCGCCCTGCACTGCACTCTCTCCACCTCACCCCCAGGAATACCTCTGGCTACAGCTTCCCCTTCGCTCCCACCTCTTGTTCATATGTGTGTTGTACCGTCCACCAAACAGTGATGACTCCATCTACATCTCGCTATCTGATAATATGGACCAACTTCTGTCTACTCATCCCAACTCTCTCTTCCTCATATGTGGTGATTTCAATTGTCACCATGCCAGTTGGCTGGGTGTGGGTACCTCTCTCACCGGCCATGGCTCCTCAGCAAATGACTTCTGCGACTCACTGGGACTGACACAATCTATCAATTTCCCGACCCGGATCTCAGTCAACGGAGCATCTTCTCTTCTGGACTTGGTTATGACTAACTTCCCTGAAAATGTCTGCTGCTCTTCTTCTGCTCCAATCGGCTCATCTGATCATGTGCTTGTTAAAGTGGACATCCCTCTGACCATTCTCAGGGAGCCTGCTCAGCGTCGACGAGTCTGGCATTTCACTCAGGCCAACTGGCACGGTCTTCAAGCAGCCGTCAATCATCTGGACTGGTCTCCCATCTCTACCACCTCTGACATCAACTCATCCTGGGAATTCTTCCAAAGTAAATTGCTCTCTCTCATGCATAGATTTATCCCATCTCGTCTTCAGTTGTCATACCCTTCCTCCCGTCCATGGTGCACAGAATCATGTGGTGAGGCTGTTGCCCAGAAACAACTTGCCTTCGTCTCGTGGAAAGCAAATCCAACGGAAGGAAATCTCATTTCCTTTCACAAAGCCCAAAACAAGTGTGTGTCCACCCTCAGGAGAGCCAGGAAACAATATCTCTCCGTTCTCAAGACCGAACTCTCTTATCTGTCTCCCTCTTCCAAATCCTGGTGGCATCTGGTCAAATCTGTTTCTGGTGTTTGTTGCCCCTCCATCCCCTCCCTTACCTCAAACGGCTACACAGCTGACTCCGCACGTGAAAAAGCTGAATGCCTCAACTCTGTGTTTGCCTCCAAATCTTGTGTCCCAAAACCATCCCTCTCTGTACCGACCGTACCCAGTCGTACCCAGCTGCTCCTGGACTCTGTGTCCTTTCCTCCTGACAAGGTGGAAAAGTTTCTGTCAACCCTCAACTCTGATTCTGCAACTGGACCTGACGGTATCAGCCCACGGGTCCTAAAATCCTGTTCTGCCGCTCTATCACTCCCTCTCTCTGTTCTCTTCACCCTCTCTTTTGCTCAAGGTCAACTGCCATCTGCTTGGAAATCAGCCAACATCACCGCTTTGTACAAAAAAGGTGCAAAAACAGATCCTAGCAACTGCAGACCAATCAGCCTTCTCCCAATTATCAGCAAAGTCATGGAATCCATCATTGCTTCGGATATGAAATCTTTCCTCTTCTCCAATGGCTTGATCTCTGATCATCAATTTGGTTTTAGACAAGGTCACTCTACTCTGGACATGCTGCTTCTGCTGTCTCAAACAATGGATGGAGGTCATCAATGCCAAACAGGAAATTAGAGCTGTCTCCCTCGACATATCACGTGCCTTCGATACGGTCTGGCACCCCGCTCTGCTCACCAAACCCTCCTCCTTTGGTATCCATGGAAATCTCCACGCATGGCTGGCGGACTTCCTCTCTCGTCGTAGTCAACGTGTGGCCCTGAATGGGTTTCTCTCATCTCCTCTTCCTGTTCAGGCTGGAGTTCCCCAAGGCAGTGTTCTGGGCACTGTGCTTTTTCTGGTCTTCATCAATGATCTCTCTGACTCTCTTGAAAACCCTCTCTATCTCTTTGCTGATGACTCCACTCTCTGCCGCTCCATTCCTCATCCCTCAGTTCGGCAGTCTGCAGCCTCCTCACTCTCTGCAGACCTGGACAAAATCACGGACTGGGCAAAGAAGTGGAACATGTCTTTCAATCCTGACAAATCTCACACTCTACCGATGTCTCTCCGAAAAGACCGACTGGACAACCCTCCCATCTACTTTCTGAATAATCCTCTCCAAGAAGTTCTGTCACTCAAGCTTTTGGGTCTCACTATCTGCCACGATCTTTCCTGGGAAAACCACATTTCCAAGCTGGCCTCCAAAGCCAGTCGCCGACTGGGCATCCTCCGCCGTGTGAAGTCCTTCCTTGGCACACTTGAGCTCCTCACCACATACAAGGCTTTCATCCGCAGCTCAATGGAATACTGCTCTCCCCTCTGGGCTGGTGCTCCTGCCTCACACCTAGCTCGTCTTCACGCTGTTGAAACCAAAGCGTTCAGAATCATTGGAATCTCCCGCGATGACGCTAACTCCGAGGGCCTTTCACTTACTCACCGCAGGCAGGTTGGTGGTCTTTCCGTCTTCTACCGACTCCTCTCCGGCCTTGCTCCCCCAGATCTCTCTGGGCTCTGTCCCCCAAATATTCCTACAGGTCTCACAAGATCTGCATGCAACCCTCTTATGGTTAAACTGCCAAAATCTAGGCTCTCTGCTCACCTTCACTCCTTCATTCCTCTTTTCTCCCGCCTCTGGAACAAACTCCCTCACTCTCTTCAATCCAACTCCTCCGTCCAGGTCTTTAAAACAGCTGTTCACCACCATCTCTTATCTTCCCCATTCCAAAACCTTGATCTTTTCTACCCTCGCTAATTTCACCCGAAATCCACTTTTTTGAGGTGACTTTTGTCTTCTTTCCTGGAAGTCCTTGGTGTCCATGCGTTTTATACCTATCCTGCCTCCCCCCAGGCCCGCTCCCTCCCACACATCTCCCGATGTCCCTGCTCTCAAATGTTGTGTTTGTGTGCTTCCTTCCCTTCTTTCCCCATCTTGTCGACTGCTCCCCTTTTTATATACTTTGTTTGCTTGGTTGTTCGATTTGTTTGTTTGATAAATGTTAGCTCTTTCACGAGCCTCGACTCTGTATACAAAAAAACCCAAAAAAAAAACCCAAAAAAAAAAACCCAAGGTGCTATCAAACAACCCCTAAGGTGCTATCAAACAACCCCCAAGCTGCTATCTAACAACCCCCAAGGTGCTACCTAACAACCCCCAAGGTGCTATCTCACAACCCCCAAGGTGCTATCTCACAACCCCCAAGGTGCTATCTCGCAACCCCCAAGGTGCTATCAAACAACCCCCAAGCTGTTATCAAACAACCCCCAAGCTGCTATCAAACAACCCCCAAGCTGCTATCAAACAACCCCCAAGGTGATATCTCACAACCCCCAAGGTGCTATCTAACAACCCCCAAGGTGATATCTCACAACCCCCAAGGTGCTATCTAACAACCCCCAAGCTGCTATCAAACAACCCCCAAAGTGCTAACTCACAACCCCCAAGGTGCTATCTCACAACCCCCAAGGTGCTATCTCACAACCCCCAAGCTGCTATCAAACAACCCCCAAGCTGCTATCAAACAACCCCCAAGGTGCTATCAAACAACCCCCAAGGTGCTATCTCACAACCCCCAAGGTGCTATCTCACAACCCCCAAGGTGCTATCTCACAACCCCCAAGGTGCTATCGAACAACCCCCAAGCTGCTATCTAACAACCCCCAAGCTGCTATCGAACAAACCCCAAGCTGCTATCTAAGAACCCCCAAGGTGCTATCAAACAACCCCCAAGGTGCTATCTCACAACCCCCAAGGTGCTATCTCACCACCCCCAAGGTGCTATCTCACAACCCCCAAGGTGCTATCAAACAACCCCCAAGCTGCTATCGAACAACCCCCAAGGTGCTATCTCACAACCCCCAAGGTGCTATCTCACCACCCCCAAGGTGCTATCTCACAACCCCCAAGGTGCTATCAAACAACCCCCAAGCTGCTATCGAACAACCCCCAAGGTGCTATCTCACAACCCCCAAGGTGCTATCTCACAACCCCCAAGCTGCGATCAAACAACCCCCAAAGTGCTAACTCACAACCCCCAAGGTGCTATCTCACAACCCCCAAGGTGCTATCTCACAACCCCCAAGCTGCTATCAAACAACCCCCAAGCTGCTATCAAACAACCCCCAAGGTGCTATCTCACAACCCCCAAGCTGCTATCAAACAACCCCCAAGCTGCTATCAAACAACCCCCAAGCTGCTATCAAACAACCCCCAAGGTGCTATCTCACAACCCCCAAGGTGCTATCTCACCACCCCCAAGGTGCTATCTCACAACCCCCAAGGTGCTATCTCACAACCCCCAAGGTGCTATCTCACAACCCCCAAGGTGCTATCGAACAACCCCCAAGCTGCTATCTAACAACCCCCAAGCTGCTATCGAACAAACCCCAAGCTGCTATCTAAGAACCCCCAAGGTGCTATCTAACAACCCCCAAGGTGCTGTTAAACAACCCCCAAGGTGCTATCTAACAACCCCCAAGGTGCTATCTAACAACCCCCAAGGTGCTATCTAACAACCCCCAAGGTGCTATCTAACAACCCCCAAGCTGCTATCTAACAACCCCCAAGGTGCTATCTAACAACCCCCACGGTGCTATCTAACAACCCCCAAGGTGCTATCTAACAACCCCCAAGGTGCTATCTAACAACCCCCAAGGTGCTATCTAACAACCCCCAAGCTGCTGTCTAACAACCCCCAAGCTGCTGTCTAACAACCCCCAAGCTGTTATCAAACAACCCCCAAGCTGCTATCTAACAACCCCCAAGGTGCTGTCTGACAACCCCCAAGGTGCTATCTAACAACCCCCAAGGTGCTATCTAACAACCCCCAAGATGCTATCTAACAACCCCCAAGATGCTATCTAACAACCCCCAAGGTGCTATCTAACAACCCCCAAGGTGCTATCTAACAACCCCCAAGGTGCTATCTAACAACCCCCAAGGTGCTATCTAACAACCCCCAAGGTGCTAACAACCCCCAAGGTGCTATCTAACAACCCCCAAGGTGCTATCTAACAACCCCCAAGGTGCTATCTAACAACCCCCAAGGTGTTATCTAACAACCCCCAAGGTGCTATCTAACAACCCCCAAGGTGCTATCTAACAACCCCCAAGGTGCTGTCTAACAACCCCCAAGGTGCTATCTAACAACCCCCAAGGTGCTATCTAACAACCCCCAAGGTGCTATCTAACAACCCCCAAGGTGCTATCTAACAACCCCCAAGGTGCTATATAACAACCCCCAAGGTGCTGTCAAACAACCCCCAAGGTGCTATCTAACAACCCCCAAGCTGCTGTCTAACAACCCCCAAGCTGTTATCAAACAACCCCCAAGCTGCTATCTAACAACCCCCAAGGTGCTGTCTAACAACCCCCAAGGTGCTATCAAACAACCCCCAAGGTGCTATCAAACAACCCCCAAGCTGCTATCGAACAACCCCCAAGGTGATGTCTAACAACCCCCAAGGTGCTATCTAACAACCCCCAAGCTGCTATCGAACAACCCCCAAGGTGCTGTCTAACAACCCCCAAGCTGCTATCTAACAACCCCCAAGCTGCTGTCAAACAACCCCCAAGGTGCTATCTAACAACCCCCAAGCTGCTGTCTAACAACCCCCAAGGTGCTGTCTAACAACCCCCAAGGTGCTATCAAACAACCCCCAAGGTGCTATCAAACAACCCCCAAGGTGCTATCAAACAACCCCCAAGGTGCTATCTAACAACCCCCAAGCCGCTGTCAAACATCCCCCAAGGTGCTATCTAACAACCCCCAAGGTGCTATCTAACAACCCCCAAGCCGCTGTCAAACATCCCCCAAGGTGCTATCTAACAACCCCCAAGCTGCTGTCTAACAACCCCCAAGGTGCTATCTAACAACCCCCAAGGTGCTGTCTAACAACCCCCAAGGTGCTATCTAACAACCCCCAAGCTGCTATCAAACAACCCCCAAGCTGCTATCGAACAACCCCCAAGGTGCTGTCTAACAACCCCCAAGGTGCTGTCTAACAACCCCCAAGGTGCTGTCTAACAACCCCCAAGGTGCTGTCTAACAACCCCCAAGGTGCTGTCTAACAACCCCCAAGGTGCTATCTAACAACCCCCAAGGTGCTGTCTAACAACCCCCAAGGTGCTGTCTAACAACCCCCAAGGTGCTATCTAACAACCCCCAAGCTGCTATCAAACAACCCCCAAGCTGCTATCGAACAACCCCCAAGGTGCTGTCTAACAACCCCCAAGGTGCTGTCTAACAACCCCCAAGGTGCTGTCTAACAACCCCCAAGGTGCTGTCTAACATCCCCCAAGGTGCTATCTAACAACCCCCAAGGTGCTGTCTAACAACCCCAAGCTGCTATCTAACAACCCCCAAGGTGCTATCTAACAACCCCCAAGCTGCTATCGAACAACCCCCAAGGTGCTGTCTAACAACCCCCAAGCTGCTATCAAACAACCCCCAAGGTGCTGTCTAACAACCCCCAAGGTGCTGCCTAACAACCCCCAAGGTGCTATCTAACAACCCCCAAGCTGCTATCAAACAACCCCCAAGCTGCTATCGAACAACCCCCAACGTGCTGTCTAACAACCCCCAAGCTGCTGTCTACCAACCCCCAAGGTGCTGTCTAACAACCCCCAAGGTGCTATCTAACAACCCCCAAGCTGCTGTCTAACAACCCCCAAGGTGCTATCTAACAACCCCCAAGGTGCTGTCTAACAACCCCCAAGGTGCTGCCTAACAACCCCCAAGGTGCTATCTAACAACCCCCAAGCTGCTATCAAACAACCCCCAAGCTGCTATCGAACAACCCCCAACGTGCTGTCTAACAACCCCCAAGCTGCTGTCTACCAACCCCCAACGTGCTGTCTAACAACCCCCAAGGTGCTATCTAACAACCCCCAAGGTGCTGTCTAACAACCCCCAAGGTGCTATCTAACAACCCCCAAGCTGCTGTCTAACAACCCCCAAGGTGCTATCTAACAACCCCCAAGGTGCTGTCTAACAACCCCCAAGCTGCTGTCTAACAACCCTAAAACTGCTGTCTAACAACCCCCAAGCTGCTGTCTAACAACCCCCAAGCTGCTGTCTAACAACCCCCAAGCTGCTGTCTAACAACCCCCAAGGTGCTATCTAACAACCCTAAAACTGCTGTCTAACAACCCCCAAGCTGCTGTCTAACAACCCCCAAGCTGCTGTCTAACAACCCCCAAGCTGCTGTCTAACAACCCCCAAGCTGCTGTCTAACAACCCTCCCTCTCCTCCACATATTTCTCAGACCCACAAACTTTGATTTGCAGTTTTCATCTCATTTGGCCACAATGGATACATCCCTCAATCAAAACATGCACCATGTTCTCTCACTGCTGAAATCAACTATGTTGGCATCCACAACACCAGTTGGCATGTGTGTAAGCAAAGATCGCGTGCTGTGTCCAACGCCATCATTCTCTTTGGCTGCTCTGAGATTTCAAACTTTTCCTCCTCATTCCAATCAAAAGGATCGTCCTGTTGCCGTTGATCTTGGAAGGCCTGGTTGCCCCCAGCAAACAAAGAATCTTTAACTGCGGTGAGCGCAGAACCAGCAGTGCAACACCGTATATCAACCGCCTCCGTCTCTTCTTTATCCCACCTCATTGGAACCAGGTGAGCTCAAAAATTCTTTCCCGGGCATACGGCACCTTCGATGTGCACGAGTCAGCACCCAGGCCTGACGCCTTTTCTCCCAAGCATCCTACGATGCGATATGATTTCAATTATGGTTGAAAAACTCCCACTCTCCCTCCCTCTCTCTCTCTCCCCTAGCGGTGCGCACTGTGGTTGTCTCTTTGAAGGCCGCAGAGCCGAGTGCAGAGGCTGCGCTGCCAAATGCCCTGGGAAACCAGAGTTTGGCATGTGCCCGGCTTGCCTGTCCAACGGGAAAATTCAAACATCTTTGCAGTGAGTCAGGATACAAACATCCTGATCGACAGGAGAATATATTTACCATGGCCATGACACTTGTTTTGATCATTCATTGCATTTCAGTTTACTGTTAAGGTCGCTAATGTTGTTTGACAACACCCAGGAAGTGCCCCAAATGCCACCAAGGGCAGCAGGGTATTGGCCCGACTGCGTGCCAACATTTCTGCCCAAATGAAGATTCCGGCCTGATTTGACCGGCTTTTTGCGCAGCAATTGCAACTTACGACAAAAGCTACAGCACCTACTTGCTCCTCAACTCTGCTGTCCTATGGTATTGTATTGGACAAAGTGTATTCCACATATGTGTACAACAATGCAATACAACAATGCAATACAACAATGCAATACAACAATGCAATACAACAATGCAATACAACAATGCAATACAACAATGCAATACAACAATGTAATACAACAACGCAATACAACAACGCAATACAACGACGCAATACAACGATGCAATACAACGATGCAATACAACGATGCAATACAACGATGCAATACAACGATGCAATACAACGATGCAATACAACAATGCAATACAACGATGCAATACAACGATGTAATACAACGATGCAATACAACGATGCAATACAACGATGCAATACAACAATGCAATACAACAATGCAATACAACAATGCAATACAACGATGCAATACAACGATGCAATACAACGATGCAATACAACGATGCAATACAACGATGCAATACAACGATGCAATACAACGATGCAATACAACGATGCAATACAACGATGCAATACAACAATGCAATACAACGATGCAATACAACAATGCAATACAACAATGCAATACAACAATGCAATACAACAATGTAATACCTGTTGGGAAGGCGTATATATGCACAATAGGTGACAGAGTACAATTGAAGGTTATGTACGAATCCAAAACAGGATAGGTGGCAATGATGTACCCAGCAGGTAGTACGATACAAGCCAGAGAGAGACAGGTGGCCATGCTTTGTTGCTAATGTGCTCTCATTGGAAGCGCAACTTATACAATCCCATGGGAGAGCATAGCATGGGCACCATTTATGTGCCTCTAAAGGATGGCACACAATGAGTAGTCTTATACAGGGTAGATCATAAACATGTAAACACCATGCCACCCCGAAAGGATGGCACACCATGAGTCGTCTTATACAGGGTAGATCATAAACATGTAAACACCATGCCAGCCCTAAAGGATGGCACACCATGAGTAGTCTTACACAGGGTACATCATAAAAATGGAAACAGGATGCCGCCCCTAAAGGATGGCACACCATGAGTAGTCTTATACAGGGTACATCATAGAAAGGGAAACACCATGCCGCCCCTAAAGGATGGCACACCATGAGTAGTCTTATACAGGGTGCATCATAGAAAGGGAAACACCATGCCGCCCCTAAAGGATGGCACACCATGAGTAGTCTTATACAGGGTGCATCATAGAAAGGGAAACACCATGCCGCCCCTAAAGGATGGCACACCATGAGTAGTCTTACACAGGGTACATCATAAAAATGGAAACAGGATGCCGCCCCTAAAGGATGGCACACCATGAGTAGTCTTATACAGGGTGCATCATGGAAAGGGAAACACCATGCCGCCCCTAAAGGATGGCACACCATGAGTAGTCTTATACAGGGTGCATCATAGAAAGGGAAACACCATGCCGCCCCTAAAGGATGGCACACCATGAGTCGTCTTATACAGGGTGCATCATAGAAAGGGAAACACCATGCCACCCCTAAAGGATGGCACACCATGAGTAGTCTTATACAGGGTGCATCATAGAAAGGGAAACACCATGCCGCCCCTAAAGGATGGCACACCATGAGTAGTCTTATACAGGGTGCATCATAGAAAGGGAAACACCATGCCGCCCCAAAAGAATGGCACACCATGAGTAGTCTTATACAGGGTAGATCATAAAAAGGTAAAAACCATGCCACCCCTAAAGTATGGCACACCATGAGTAGTCTGATACAGGGTACATCATAGAAAGGGATACACCATGCCACCCCTAAAGGATGGCACACCATGAGTAGTCTTATACAGGCCAGATCATAAAAATGTAAACACCATGCCACCCGCTAAAGGATGGCACACCAAGTGTAGTCTTATACAGGGTACATCATAAACATGTAAACACCATGCCACCCCTAAGGGATGGCACACCATGAGTAGTCTTATACAGGGTACATCATAAACATGTAAACACCATGCCGCCCATAAAGGATGGCACACCATGAGTAGTCTTATACAGGGTACATCATAAACATGTAAACACCATGCCGCCCCTAAAGGATGGCACACCATGAGTAGTCTTATACAGGGTACATCATAAACATGTAAACACCATGCCACCCCTAAAGGATGGCACACCATGAGTAGTCTTATACAGGGTACATCATCATAAACATGTAAACACCATGCCGCCCCTAAAGGATGGCACACCATGAGTAGTCTTATACAGGGTACATCATAAACATGTAAACACCATGCCGCCCCTAAAGGATGGCACACAATGAGTAGTCTTATACAGGGTGCATCATAAACATGTAAACACCATGCCGCCACTAAAGGATGGCACACCATGAGTAGTCTTATACAGGGTACATCATAAACATGTAAACACCATTCCACCCCTAAAGGATGGCACACCATGAGTAGTCTTATACAGGGTACATCATAAACATGTAAACACCATGCCACCCCTAAAGGATGGCACACCATGAGTAGTCTTATACAGGGTACATCATAAACATGTAAACACCATGCCACCCCTAAAGGATGGCACACCATGAGTAGTCTTATACAGGGTACATCATAAACATGTAAACACCATGCCGCCCCTAAAGGATGGCACACCATGAGTAGTCTTATACAGGGTACATCATAAACATGTAAACACCATGCCGCCCCTAAAGGATGGCACACCATGAGTCGTCTTTCCAGGGTACATCATAAACATGTAAACACCATGCCATCCCTAAAGGATGGCACACCATGAGTAGTCTTACACAGGGTACATCATAAACATGTAAACACCATGCCGCCCCTAAAGGATGGCACACCATGAGTAGTCTTATACAGGGTACATCATAAACATGTAAACACCATGCCGCCCCTAAAGGATGGCACACCATGAGTAGTCTTATACAGGGTACATCATAAACATGTAAACACCATGCCACCCCTAAAGGATGGCACACCATGAGTAGTCTTATACAGGGTGCATCATAAACATGGAAACACCATGCCGCCCCTAAAGGATGGCACACCATGAGTAGTCTTATACAGGGTACATCATAAACATGTAAACACCATGCCGCCCCTAAAGGATGGCACACCATGAGTAGTCTTATACAGGGTACATCATAAACATGTAAACACCATGCCGCCCCTAAAGGATGGCACACCATGAGTCGTCTTTCCAGGGTACATCATAAACATGGAAACACCATGCCGCCCCTAAAGGATGGCACACCATGAGTAGTCTTATACAGGGTACATCATAAACATGTAAACACCATGCCATCCCTAAAGGATGGCACACCATGAGTAGTCTTATACAGGGTACATCATAAACATGTAAACACCATGCCACCCCGAAAGGATGGCACACCATGAGTAGTCTTATACAGGGTGCATCATAAACATGTAAACACCATGCCGCCCCTAAAGGATGGCACACCATGAGTAGTCTTATACAGGGTGCATCATAAACATGTAAACACCATGCCGCCCCTAAAGGATGGCACACCATGAGTAGTCTTATACAGGGTGCATCATAAACATGTAAACACCATGCCGCCCCTAAAGGATGGCACACCATGAGTAGTCTTATACAGGGTACATCATAAATATGTAAACACCATGCCGCCCCTAAAGGATGGCACACCATGAGTAGTCTTATACAGGGTACATCATAAACATGTAAACACCATGCCGCCCCTAAAGGATGGCACACCATGAGTCGTCTTATACAGGGTACATCATAAAAATGTAAACACCATGCCGCCCCTAAAGGATGGCACACCATGAGTAGTCTTATACAGGGTGCATCATAAACATGTAAACACCATGCCGCCCCTAAAGGATGGCACACCATGAGTAGTCTTATACAGGGTGCATCATAAACATGTAAACACCATGCCACCCCTAAAGGATGGCACACCATGAGTAGTCTTATACAGGGTACATCATAAAAATGTAAACACCATGCCGCCCCTAAAGGATGGCACACCATGAGTAGTCTTATACAGGGTGCATCATAAACATGTAAACACCATGCCGCCCCTAAAGGATGGCACACCATGAGTAGTCTTATACAGGGTGCATCATAAACATGGAAACACCATGCCGCCCCTAAAGGATGGCACACCATGAGTCGTCTTTCCAGGGTACATCATAAACATGGAAACACCATGCCGCCCCTAAAGGATGGCACACCATGAGTAGTCTTATACAGGGTGCATCATAAACATGTAAACACCATGCCGCCCCTAAAGGATGGCACACCATGAGTAGTCTTATACAGGGTACATCATAAACATGTAAACACCATGCCGCCCCTAAAGGATGGCACACCATGAGTAGTCTTATACAGGGTGCATCATAAACATGTAAACACCATGCCGCCCCTAAAGGATGGCACACCATGAGTAGTCTTATACAGGGTACATCATAAACATGTAAACACCATGCCGCCCCTAAAGGATGGCACACCATGAGTCGTCTTTCCAGGGTACATCATAAACATGGAAACACCATGCCGCCCCTAAAGGATGGCACACCATGAGTCGTCTTTCCAGGGTACATCATAAACATGGAAACACCATGCCGAGCTCTTTTCAGTGATACGGTTGGAATTCATTTCAAATTTCCTTCGATCGTCTGTGACACCAATTTTGTTTTCCAGGTGTTAAAGGTAATGAAGCAATTTCAGAATGAGCAGCGCATCTTTATTTATGATGCGAATGTTGAAACAAAGTCACGGTGGAGAGTGCGGAGGGCATTTCACAGAAGATTGTGCTTTAAAAAACAGCATCTCGTCTACCTGCATCCAAAACAATAAAGGTGTATCCAGGAGACGACTGAATCTGTGCGGCAATGCAGGGACAGAAGTCCATGGAAATGGACAAAACGACTCAAAGCTCAAACAGGAATCAGTCGTACATCATGGCGACGACTACCGACGGGAGACATTGGCCTTTTTCCTTACATAATAGAGCTTTTTCAGGCACTGGATAAAATGATCACAGAAGATGGTATGAAAATTGGAACCGCTTTACCGAAGCACTAGAAAATGAAGATCGCAGTATCGATGACATCATTTTCTCTGATGAGTGCCATATTTACACTAATGGGATGATGAATAAACAGAATTACACATTTGGAGATTCAAAAAGCCACAAGAACAAGAAAAAGCATCGCTTCACTCTCCGAGAATGAGCATCTGTTGTGGATTGAGTTTGTCACGAATCCACAATCCCGATTTTTTGAGGAACACCCTAATACCGAAACAGCAGTAACTGTGACATCAGTTCTGTCTTCACATGCTGAAAACTTAGCGATGCAACAATGTGACAAATCAGGAAAGTTTGGCCTTCAAAAACATGGAGCCACATCCCACACCTTGAAAGGATGTCTTGCTTTCCTGAGGGGAAAAATATTCTTGGCCTTATCAATCACAGAACTGAATTCTGGTTGCCCCAAAGATCTCCTGTAACTGAATTTCCATTGCCCCAAAGATCTCCTGTAACTGAATTCTGGTTGCCCCAAAGATCTACTGTAACTGAATTTACGTTGCCCCAAAGATCTCCTGTAACTGGATTCTGGTTGCCCCAAAGATCTCCTGTAACTGCATTCTGGTTGCCCCAAAGATCTCCTGTGATTGAATTCCCGTTGCCCCAAAAATCTTCTGTAACTGAATTTCCGTTGCCCCAAAGATCTCCTGTGATTGAATTCCCGTTGCCCCAAAGATCTCCTGTAACTGAAATCCAGTTGCCCCAAAGATCTCCTTAACTGAATTCCGTTGCCCCAAAGATCTCCTGTAACTGGATTCTGGTTGCCCCAAAGATCTCCTGTGATTGAAATTCCCGTTGCCCCCCTCAAGGGGTCTAGCGAGATCTGGAGACGACGTCACGGATTTTTGAAGCTCCACACGGTCTCCACGTTTTCAAAGTTAAGTCTGTTCACAATTGTATTTTGTCGAAAATGTATTTTATCTTTCGGTGTGTGAACCGATAGTGTGTCCCTTGGAAGTTTCTCAGTGTTTATCTTTCATAAATTATTCGTTTCTGTTTGCCGGCCGCGTGTGAGGCCTTGCAGCCTCAGGCTTCCCCCGTCGAAGTTTGTTTCTTCCTTCGCTGGTTTTGCTAGGTTTTTTGATTTTCCATTCTCCCCCAAACTTCACCGAACATCTACTCTTTGTCTAACGTTGTGTAACCCCCACCCCCCCCCCCCCCCCAAAAAAAAAACAAAAAAAAACAAATTTTTTTTTTATTTCCTTTTCTCCTCGTGTGCTTTTGTCCCATCGTGTGCTTTTGCCTCTGTCCATGTGCGCTGTCCCGCCCCGCCCCCATTATCGCCCTGCCTTCCACCTTTTGCCCTGTTCAAGTGAATCGTGGTTGTCCCTCTCGGCTCCCTCTCCCCATTGGTATTTTTGTGAATATAAGATTGTTCTTCACAGTTCTGTTTAAATATGTTTAAACTTTCCCCTGGAATGTTTTATTCAGTCGTATATTACAACACGCTGTTTTTCTTCCTATTTAAAAGGCTCCTTTCAATTTCCTCTTCAACTCATTCCATTTCAAAAAAATATTCAATCTCTTATAATTCTTTCTCACGACATGCTCTAAATTCTCATTCATTCCACACCTCCTCCATCGTTCTTAAACGGATCGCTAACTTGAAAATCACAACAAACCCAATTTGTTATAAATGTTCATCTTTCATTAATCATCCACTTTCTAAACTCCCTCCTTGCCCCTCCCCTCCAAATCTCCCCCCTTGCCCCTCCCCTCCTAAACTCCCTCCTTGCCCCTCCCCTCCAAATCTCCCCCCTTGCCCCTCCCCTCCAAATCTCCCCCCTTGCCCCTCCCCTCCAAATCTCCCCCCTTGCCCCTCCCCTCCTAAAATCCCCCCTTGCCCCTCCCCTCCTAATCTCCCCCCTTGCCCTTCCCCTCCTAAACTCCCACTTGCCCCTCCCATTCAACACTCCCCCCAAACCGCTCCCCTTCAAATCTCACCCCAACCATCCCTCCCAAATTCTCCCTCCTCCCACCTCCTTCTCAAAGCTGCCTCCTCCCCACTTCGTCTCCCTTCTATCTCATACCCCCACCTCCCCCAACCTTCTACTTTCCTCTGCCCCCCCTCAAACAACACCTCACTGTGCCTCATCCAATCACCATCAAACCTTTCGTCCTCCTCATCTTTCCCTTTCTTGTAACTCTTCGGTAATCTCTGACACACTATCAACTGCATTTCCTACCTCCCCCTCTCATCCTTTATCTGACCCTACCTCTCCCCTCCCCTGTCCTGCACCCGATGCTCCCCCTCTCTCCTCATTAACGGTATGGACCTCAAATATCCGGGGCCTTCGCTCAAACCTGATTGATCTCTCCATTCAGGTTGCTTCTGACAATCCAGACTTGATCTGCATAACAGAAACTTTCCTCCTTCAAGATGTCTCTGATTCCTTAATATCTCTTCCTGGTTACTCCCTCCTCCGGTACGATAGACCTGAGCCTCGTCCTGATGGTGGGGTGGCTATCTTTATCAAAATCTCTCTTCCTCACTCTTCCTGCACTGCCCTCTCTCCACCCCACTCCCAGGAGTACCTCTGGCTACGGCTTCCTCTCCGCTCCCACCTTTTGTTCATATGTGTTCTGTACCGTCCTCCAAACAGTGATGACTCCATTTACATTTCGCTGCCGGACAACCTGAACCAACTTCTATCAACTCATCCAAACTCTCTCTTCCTCATATGTGGCGACTTCAACTGTCATCATGCCAGCTGGCTGGGTGTGGGTTCATCTCTTACCAGCCATGGCACCTCAGCAAAGGACTTCTGCGACTCATTGGGACTGACACAATCTGTCACTTTCCCAACCTGGATCTCAGTCAATGGAGTATCTTCTCTTCTGGACTTGGTTATGACTAACTTCCCTGCAAATGTCTGCTGCTCTTCTTCTGCTCCAATCGGTTCTTCTGATCATGTGCTTGTAAAAGTGGACATCTCTCTGACCATTCTCAGAGAGCCTCCTCAGCGCCGACGAGTCTGGCATTTCACTCAGGCCAACTGGCACGGGCTGCAAGCAGCCATCAATCACCTGGACTGGTCTCCCATCTCTACTGCCTCTGACATCAATTCTTCCTGGGAATTCTTCCAAAGCAAACTGCTCTCTCTCATGCACAGATTTATCCCATCTCGTCTTCAGTTGTCATACCCTTCCTCCCGTCCATGGTACACGGAATCTTGTGGTGAGGCAGTTGCCCTGAAACTTGCGTTCACCTCATGGAAGGCTAATCCAACTGAAGGTAATCTCATTTCCTTTCACAAAGCTCGGAACAAGTGTGTATCTACCATCGGGAGAGACAGGAAACAATATCTCTCCACTCTCAAGACCGGTGTGTACCCCGGTTTAGAATAGGTACGCCGTATCCCTGCATGTCGTAAGAGGCGACTAAAAGGGTTGGCGTCAGGAAGGGCATCCGGCCATAAAAACATTGCCTCAAAAAGAGAACCATGACAATTACGACTACATATGGGCAGGGTACAGCCAGAAGTACCCCGTGGGGGACCCCACTCCCTCTCGTCAAAACTCAAGGTGAGGAACCCGATCGAAGCAAGGGTGGAAATCATTCCATTTACAGACTTGGCATTTAATATGGAATATTTTTTTTTTCTTGACTTGGGTTTACTTTCTTAACGCAGTATATCAATCTGGTGAGTTTCTTTTACACTTTGGTGATATCTTTGTGAAAAGAACCATGTCACTGATTGTCTGTCGCAGCAAGAAGTCAATAACAGGATTATATCACAGGTGGCATGGCAAAATGTACGGACAGGTGCATTTGACGATTGGCTTCACAGTCGGGTATACAAGGGTTGTTGCGTTCTGTATTAGTGGAAAACAACTGCTGCACGTCTCCAAAAGTTATTGCCGCTTCCTCTGGCGATGGTCCGTCAACTCGACAATGCTGTATGTCATGGAGTGGTGGCTTTACGAAATTACGGCATGAAACAGCGTGCTATTGCTCGGCAGTATGGCATCACTCAAGGTCAGGTGTCAAAGATCCTGAAACGAAATGCTCAGAGGGGTGTCCCTACTCCAATACCGAGGCCAGGACGTCCCCGCAGAACCACAAGGAGGGATGATCGCCAGCTGCACCGGTTAGTCCACAATGGCCGTACCAAGTCAGCTAATCGGCTTAGGGCTGAGTGGCAGCAACTGACAAATGTGCCTGTATCCAGAAGGCTAGTCAACCAACGACTGGTTCAAGCAGGCTCTCGTGCCAGGCGTCCCCTGAGAAAGCCACGCCTGACCAGACAACACCGCCATCGCCGATTGCAGTGGGCCAGAGAGCACCGTCAATGGCAGCCAGGACACTGGAATCACGTGATCTTCAGTTACGAGTCTAGATTTCTGGTCTATCGTCAAGGTGGCCACGTCCGAGCACGCAGACAAGTGCATGAAGCCTACAACAAAGATTGTATAGTGCCAAGAGTCCAAGCTGGAGGTGGTGGGGTGACCGTTTGGGCTGCTTTTCATGCAGGGGGCAAAACTGACCTGGTTGTTCTGAATGGAAACCTGAACCAGTTCAAGCACAGGGCCATTCTGGAAGAAACATTGCTTCCATATTTCGTGCAGCCTTTCGAGGAAACTTTGTCTTCCAAGATGACAATGCACGGCCTCATCGTGCTCGCATGATCCAACACTTTCTTGCTGACCGTGGTGTAGAGCATATGGAGTGGCCTGCCATGTCCCCGGATATGAATCCGATAGAGAACTTGTGGGCAGAATTAACGCGTCAAATCGACCACTTGGACCAGCAGCCGACCTCTGCGCGTGAATTGCAGCAGGCTATTGTCACTGCATGGCAAGCGATTCCTGTCCAAACCTTGGCAAATCTCGTGAACAGCATGCCTCAACGTGTACGTGCTCTCCTGAATGCTCGTGGGGGTTATACGAAGTACTGAACTGTAATTTTACTGTCCGTAATCCCAGTCGTAATTTAACTTTTGTTTTTGTTAAAAATAATTTTGGCTAATGTGCAAAATAAAGAGATACTTCTGGAAAACGTACAGAAGTTTAACACAGTACTGTCCATGAATTGAGTTCGATATCAGTTTACATCACTTTCAAGGATCAATTTATTTGTTTCGAAATGTCAAATGTGGTTTTTGTTTTTTTAAAGGTCACATTAACAAAATCTAGAATAATTTCAACATAATTCCAATGAACTTTTGGTTCTTAGACATCTTGAAAAGTAAGTTCACCCCCACAAAAAATATATTCCATATTAAATGCCAAGCCTGTATGACGACGAAACGTCTGATGCCCGACGTGGAGATCGGTTTCTGAGATTTGGGACATGGAATGTAGGGACAATGACAGGGAGATCAGGAGAAGTGGTGGAAGTATTGGTCAGAAGAAGAGTGGACATATGTTGTGTGCAGGAGACGAGATGGAAGGGAAGTGGTGTGAGAATGGTGAAGGGTAGGCAGGGACAGAAATACAGGTTTGTGTGGCAAGGGTGCCCGGAGGGCGTGAATGGTGTTGGTGTCCTGTTTTCTGAGGAGTTTGTAGACAGTGTGGTGAGTGTGACTAGAGTGAGTGAAAGGTTGATGATGGTGAAAATGATGATTGGAAAGCTCTTGGTGAACGTCATCTCGGGATATGCTTCGCAGGTTGGTCGGAGTGATGAAGAGAAGGACAAGTTCTGGTGTGCTATAGAGAAGCTGATGGAAAACGTGAAAGATGAGGAAGTTGTTGTGGTAGGAGGAGACCTAAATGGACATGTGGGAAGTAGTATGGACGGTTTTGAGGGAGTTCATGGGGGTTACGGATATGGTGTGAGAAATGGAGAAGGTGAAAGGATTTTGGAGTTTGCTGATGGAGCTGATTTGTTGATTTGTAATACTCAGTTCCAGAAAGAGGATAATAAGCTTGTTACATACACGTCAGGTGGGTCGACGACAACCGTTGACTACCTGCTGGTGCGTAGGCGAGATAGGGGGCACCTCCGGGACACAAAGGTGATCCCGGGGGAGGAGGCTGTTTCACAGCACCACTTGGTTGTCTGCGACATAAGGGTGAAAGTGCGAGGAGAGCTCGGCGGGTGAAGTACCAACCGAGAAGGAAGGTGTGGAGGTTGAAAGAGGTGACAGTAAGGGAGGCATTAAAAGAGAGGCTGAGTATGGTGGAGGATGATGTGGTTGAGCTTGAAAGTGGTTGGATGTCAATGAAAGATAGTCTGTTGGGAGCCGTTGGTGAGGTATGTGGATGGACAAAAGGACCACCGAGGCACTCGGAAACATGGTGGTGGGATGATGAAGTTGGAAAGAAGATTGACGAGAAGAGGAAGAAGTTCAAGGAGTGGCAGAAGGCGAAGGGTATGGGGACAGAAAAGGCAGAGCATGAAAGTTATAAGGCAGCCAAGAAGGCTGCAAAGAAAGAGGTAGCAAAGGCACAGGAGGCATGTAGGAAAATGTTCGGAGAGCGCTTGGATTCGGAAGAGGGTCAGAGAGCGGTATTCAGGATTGCAAAGCAGATAGCGAAAGAGAGGTGTGATGTGATGGGGGTGAGTTGCTTGAAGGATGAAGTGGGACAAATCGTTGTGGACCCAGATGGAATTAAAGGAAGATGGAAGAGATATATGGAAATACTGTTGAATGCAGAGAATGAATGGGATGGCAACATAGAGAGTAACCCAGTTTTAGGACCGGCAGAGAAGATAACCGAGGAGGAAGTTGAGGAAGCGATAAAAGCAATGAAGAGTAGAAAAGCGGGAGGGCCAACGGGAGTTGTGGGAGATATGTTGAAGGCAGCGGGAAATTGGGGTGTGAAGAGAATGACAGAGATCTGCAATCTGGTGGTGAAATAAGGCCGCATTCCAGTGTATTGGGAACTGAGTACCCTCGTCCCTCTATACAAGGGGAAAGGTGACCCTCTGGACTGTGGCTCGTATCGAGCGATAAAGTTATTGGAGCATGGAATGAAGGTATTGGAAAGGGCGTTGGAGAGGAGGATAAGGAAGAAATTGAAGATTGACGAAATGCAGTTTGGATTTATGCCAGGAAGAGGAACGACAGACATGCTTTCTATTGTGAGGCAGTTGCAGGAGAAGTACATGGAGAAGAGGAAGAAGTTGTTTCTTGGGTTTGTTGATCTGGAGAAAGCATTTGATAGGGTTCCACGTGAAGTAGTGACATGGGCATTGAGGAAGTTAGGAGTGGAGGAATGGTTGATCAGAGTAGTGATGGCAATGTACAAAAGAGCGCGCACAGCTGTAAGGACGAAGGACGGGAACAGTGGTGAGTTTGAGGTGAAGGTGGGAGTGCATCAGGGGTCGGTACTAAGTCCACTACTATTTGTAGCTGTCATGGAGGTGCTGGCTCAGAACGTAAAGGAGGGTTTACCGTGGGAGTTGTTGTATGCAGATGATCTGGTGTTGATTGCAGAAAGTATGGATGGACTGAAGGAGAAGATGAACAAGTGGAAGGAATGTTTGGAGACAAAAGGTCTGAAGGTGAATATCGGAAAAACGAAGGTGATGGCAAGTGGTAAAGCATGTGGTGATGTGGAAAGAACTGCGAAGTGGCCGTGTGCTGTGTGCAGGAAGGGTGTCGGAGTGAATTCCATTCAAAGTACAATGTGCGCTGAGTGGGTTCATCAAAAATGTCGTGGTTTGAGAGGGTCATTAACCAGTGTGGCAGCTACATTCAAGTGTAAGGTGTGCACAGAGGGAGCTGCAGATGGAGGAAATGTTGAGTTGGATCTTGGAGATGGCGTGAAGCTGGAAGGTGTGAAAACATTTTGTTACCTTGGAGACATGCTGAATGGGGAAGGTGGATCAGACTCGGCAACGGTTGCTCGAGTGAGATGTACATGGAAGAAGTTTCGGGAACTGAGTGGCGTGCTGACGAAGAGGGGAGTGTCATTGAAGCTGAAGGGAAAGGTGTATGCTGCATGTGTGAGAAGTGTTATGATTTATGGGAGTGAGACATGGGTAATGAACGTAGAGCAGCAACAAAGGCTGGAAAGGGTGGAAATGCGAATGGTTCGGTGGATGTGTGGAGTATCGTTGAGAGAGAGGAAGACAAATGATGAATTGCGAAAGATAATGGGAATAGAGCCTGTTATGGATGCTGTGAAGAGAAACAGGTTGAGAAGGTTTGGTCATGTGTTGAGGAAGGATGAAAGTGTCTGGTTGAAAAGAGTGATGGGAATTAATGTAGAAGGAAGTAGAGGACGGGGAAGACCGAGAAAGACTTGGCTAAAGATGGTCGAAGAAGAAATGCGGGCAAGGGGGTTAACAAGGGGAGATGCAGAAAATAGGGCAAAATGGAGAACATTGTCATGGGGACCGCAAGGCTAACCCCCGCTCTTGCAGGGAAAATGGCCTTAAAATGCCTGTTGTTGTTGTTGTTGTCTCAAGACTGAACTCTCAAACCTGACGCCCTCCTCCAAATCCTGGTGGCGTCTAGTCAAATCTGTTTCTGGTGTTTGTTCCCCCTCCATCCCCTCCCTTACCTCAAACGGCTACACAGCTAACATTGCTCGTGACAAAGCTGATTGCCTCAAATCTGTGTTTGCCTCAAAATCTTATATCCCAAACCCATCTCTCTCTGTACCCACCGTACCCAGTCGTACCCAGCTGTTCCTGGACTCTGTGTCCTTCTCTCCTGACAAGGTGGAGAAGTTTCTGTCAATCCTTGACTCTGATTCTGCAACTGGACCTGGCGGAATCAGCCCAAGGATCCTAAAATCCTGCTATGCCGCTGTTTCACACCCTCTCTCTGTTCTCTTCACCCTCTCTTTTGCTCAAGGTCATCCACCATCAGCTTGGAAATCAGCCAACATCACCGCTTTACACAAAAAGATGCAAAAACAGATCCTTGCAACTACAGACCAATCAGCCTGCTCCCAATTATCAGCAAAGTCATGGAATCCATCATTGCTTCAGATATGAAATCTTTCCTCTTCTCCAATATCTTGATCTCTGATCATCAATTTGGAGTCAGACCAGGTCATTCTACTCTGGACATGCTGCTTCTGCTGTCTCAACAATGGATGGAGGTCCTCAATGCCCAATGAATGGTGGTCCTCAATGCCAAACATGAAATCAGAGCTGTCTCCCTTGGCATATCACGTGCCTTTGATACGGTCTGGCACCCAGCTCTGCTCGCCAAAACTCTCCTCCTGAAGTATCCATGGAAATCTCCACATATGGCTTGCGGACTTCCTCTCTGGTCGTAGTCAAAGTGTGGCCCTGAATGGATTTCTCTCATCTCCCCTTCCTGTTCAGGCTGGAGTTCCCCAAGGCAGTGTTCTGGGACGTGTGCTTTTTCTGGTCTACATCAATGATCTCTCCGACTTTCTAGAAAACCCTCTCTATCTCTTTGCTGATGACTCCACTCTCTGCCACTCCATACCTCCATACATCATCCCTCGGATCGACAGTCTGCAGCCTCCTCACAGTCTGCAGACCTGGACAAAGTCACAGACTGGTCAAACAAGTAGAACATGTCTTTCAATCCTGACAAATCTCACACTCTCACTATGTCTCTCCAAAAAGACCAACTGGACAACCCTCCCATCTATTCTCTCAACAATACTCTCCAAGAAGTTCTGTCACTCAAGCTTTTGGGTCTCACTATCTGCCATGATTTTTCCTGGGAAAACCACATTTCCAAGCTGGCCTCCAAAGCCAGTTGCCGACTGGGCATCCCCCGTCGTGCAAAATCCTTCCTTGGCACACCTGAGGTCCTCACCACATACATGGCTTTCATCCGCATGTCAATGGAATACTGTTCTCCCCTCTGGGCTGGTGCTCCTGCCTCACACCTCGCTCGTCTTCACGCTTTTGAAACCAAAGCTTTCAGAATCATTGGAATCTCTCACGATGAAGCCGATTCTGAGGGCGTTTCACTCACTCACCGCAGGCAGATTGGTAGTCTTTCTTTCTCCTACTGACTCCTCTCTGGCCTTGCTCCCCCAGCCCTGTCTGTGCTCTGTCCCCCAAATATTCCTACAGGTCACACAAGATCTGCCAGCAACCCTCTTCTGGTGAAACTGCCAAAATCAAGACTCTCTGCTCACCTTCACTCTTTCATTCCTCTTTTCTCCCGCCTCTGGAACAAACTCCTTCACTCTCTTCAATCCCACTCCTCCCTCCAGGTCTTTAAAACAGCTGTTCACCATCATCTCTTATCCCCCATCCAAAACCTTGATCTTTTCTCCCCCTGTTAATTCACCCCAGATCCACTTTTCTGAAATACCGACTTCTTTCCTGGAAGTCCTAGCAGTGTCCCTGTGTTTTTTTTCCTCTCCCACCCCCACCACCCATTCCCACACCTCCTCCCACCAAGCCCTCTACCTCCCACAGATCTCCCGATGTCCCTGCTCTCAAATGTTGTACTTGTGTGCTTCCCCCTTCCCCCTCTCTTCCCATCTCGTCTCCGCTCCCTTTATTTCGTCTTATGTGTCCGTTTTTGTTTTTTTTTGTCATTGATGTTAGCTCTTTCACGAGCCTCGATCTTGTATTTAAAAAAAGAAGAAGAAAAAAAAGAAGAAGAAAAAAAAGAAGAAGAAAAAAAAGAAGCTTTTGAGAAAATGTTCTACTGTGCCCTCCACAATGTATGTGTGTACACGTTTTGGCAAACTATCAAAAGAGGAACACTCCATAGACTCATAGAGAATGCAAAACGGCAGCCAATCAATCACTTTAAAAAATGTATATCTGCACCTTGGACAGTCAATTGCTGCAAATCATCCATCAGTAAGATAATGGCCTGAAAATATGTTCATCTCCAATGTGGCCTGGCAAAGTGTAGGACTTTGTTATTGGATTTGCCTGTACGGAACGGAAACCCGCACACTCGACAGAGTTTAGCAATTTTTTCCTTTACGCTCATCACAGACATCTTTGTCTACTCGCATGACAACTTGCACATTTGTGACATCATCGCAATCCCCTATTTGCATATAACTCTGTTGAGAGCTTGTTTCACATTTATGTATCGAAATCAAATTTACTCGCTGAAAGATGTGGTGCCAAGGAATAATGAACTCCTATATTATCTATCTATAATTCCAGTAATCTCTGTTTGTACGTCTGTACGTTTGTTTGTTTGTCTGTGACCGCTGTTTCTCGACAACCACGGGTCCGATATACTTTAAACTTGCCAGGTATATTGCTGAGGACCCGAGGATGTGCCTTTTCAAGGTTTGAAATTAATCGGACAAGTACTTACCGAGCTATGGCGATTTAGCCGTTCGCCGTTCGCTTTGGCGTTGCGAATGGACCAAACCATTGCATGTAAATAGAGGGGGGGGGGTTCTGTGGTCGTTGCGAATGGACCAAACCATTCATGTAAATAGAGGGGGGGGGGGGGTTCTGTGGTCGTTACTGCCACGTGGTTTCAAAGTTTTTTTTTGTTGTTGTTGTTTGCACGCATGTTTTTTTGCACCCACGTACGGGCACGCCCTAGGATGTTTACACACACACACCCCTACACAAATTTTTTTTTTTTTTTTTTTTGGCAAGGAACGGGCACCCACGTACGGGCACGTCCTAGCTTATATATAGTACGGGCATGCCCTAGTATTCCCAAAAATAATAATTATGCAAATTTTATCTACTGCCTTGTTTCAGTCTCTCCACAACTTTGTCAATGCAAGAAGCAACAAAAGAGCAATCAGAGATTGCAAACCCTCACCAAGATGTATTTTCTGTGGTTTTTAAGGCTTTTGTGTTAAAACAAATATGGCGACCGAACCACGTGACCGATGACGTCATTATTATTTTTTTCTAAACTAATTTATTCCTAGATTATGCTCAATCAATTTCATCTTGATCGGATGAAGTTTTGTACTTGTCGAATTATGACGTCATAATGGAGGCACCTATGACATCATCATGAACATATTTTATTCCCCATGGAGAGTTCTTTACAATGAGCCACGTCTCAATGTTTTATATTAGGTGCTTTCCAAGATATAGAGGTGCAAATTTTTTCGATTTTTCCAAGATGGCGGCCGAACCACCTGACCTATGATGTCATAATTATCGTTAAAAAATTATACAGGTGGAGTTGCAGCTACGGTGAAAATTTCCTGTCAATCGGACCAACGGTTGCAGAGAAAATCTGATTTATTCTGTGCGGACAAACAGACAAACAAACGGACTCAAATGCAATACCCTCTCCTCTGGCGAGGGTAACTAGAACGGCACTCGGTAGAGAGCATACAAGCTGAACAGTTTAGATGTATCTAGAACGGCACTCGGTAGAGAGCATACAAGCTGAACAGTTTACATGTAACTAGAACGACACTCGGTAGAGAGCATACAAGCTGAACAGTTTAGATGTATCTAGAACGGCACTCAGTAGAGAGCATACAAGCTGAACAGTTTACATGTAACTAGAACGACACTCGGTAGAGAGCATACAAGCTGAACAGTTTAGATATAACTAGAACGACACTCGGTAGAGAGCATACAAGCTGAACAGTTTAGATGTAACTAGAACGGCACTCGGTAGAGAGCAGACACGCTGAACAGTTTACATGTAACTAGAACGGCACTCGGTAGAGAGCATACACGCTGAACAGTTTACATGTAACTAGAACGGCACTCGGTAGAGAGCATACAAGCTGAACAGTTTAGATGTAACTAGAACGGCACTCGGTAGAGAGCATACACGCTGAACAGTTTACATGTAACTAGAACGGCACTCGGTAGAGAGCATACAAGCTGAACAGTTTACATGTAACTAGAACGGCACTCGGTAGAGAGCATACACGCTGAACAGTTTAGATGTAACTAGAACGGCACTCGGTAGAGAGCATACAAGTTGAACAGTTTAGATGTAACTAGAACGGCACTCGGTAGAGAGCATACACGCTGAACAGTTTAGATGTAACTAGAACGACACTCGGTAGAGAGCATACAAGCTGAACAGTTTAGATATAACTAGAACGACACTCGGTAGAGAGCATACAAGCTGAACAGTTTAGATGTAACTAGAACGGCACTCGGTAGAGAGCATACACGCTGAACAGTTTACATGTAACTAGAACGGCACTCGGTAGAGAGCATACAAGCTGAACAGTTTACATGTAACTAGAACGACACTCGGTAGAGAGCATACAAGCTGAACAGTTTAGATGTAACTAGAACGACACTCGGTAGAGAGCATACAAGCTGAACAGTTTACATGTAACTAGAACGACACTCGGTAGAGAGCATACAAGCTGAACAGTTTAGATGTAACTAGAACGACACTCGGTAGGGAGCATACAAGCTGAACAGTTTAGATGTAACTAGAACGGCACTCGGTAGAGAGCATACACGCTGAACAGTTTACATGTAACTAGAACGGCACTCGGTAGAGAGCATACACGCTGAACAGTTTACATGTAACTAGAACGGCACTCGGTAGAGAGCATACAAGCTGAACAGTTTAGATGTAAATAGAACGGCACTCGGTAGAGAGCATACACGCTGAACAGTTTACATGTAACTAGAACGGCTCTCGGTAGAGAGCATACAAGCTGAACAGTTTAGATGTAACTAGAACGGCACTCGGTAGAGAGCATACAAGCTGAACAGTTTAGATGTAACTAGAACGACACTCGGTAGAGAGCATACAAGCTGAACAGTTTAGATGTAACTAGAACGGCACTCGGTAGAGAGCATACAAGCTGAACAGTTTAGATGTAACTAGAACGGCACTCGGTAGAGAGCATACAAGCTGAACAGTTTACATGTAACTAGAACGACACTCGGTAGAGAGCATACAAGCTGAACAGTTTAGATGTAACAAGAACGACACTCGGTAGAGAGCATACAAGCTGAACAGTTTACATGTAACTAGAACGGCACTCGGTAGAGAGCATACAAGCTGAACAGTTTACATGTAACTAGAACGGCACTCGGTAGAGAGCATACAAGCTGAACAGTTTAGATGTAACTAGAACGGCACTCGGTAGAGAGCATACAAGCTGAACAGTTTACATGTAACTAGAACGACACTCGGTAGAGAGCATACAAGCTGAACAGTTTACATGTAACTAGAACGGCACTCGGTAGAGAGCATACAAGCTGAACAGTTTACATGTAACTAGAACGGCACTCGGTAGAGAGCATACAAGCTGAACAGTTTACATGTAACTAGAACGGCACTCGGTAGAGAGCATACAAGCTGAACAGTTTACATGTAACTAGAATGGCACTCGGTAGAGAGCATACAAGCTGAACAGTTTAGATGTAATTAGAACGGCACTCGGTGGAGAGCATACAAGCTGAACAGTTTAGATGTAACTAGAACGGCACTCGGTAGAGAGCATACCTCCACCAAGCTGAACAGTTTACATGTAACTAGAACGGCACTCGGTAGAGAGCATACAAGCTGAACAGTTTACATGTAACTAGAACGGTACTCGGTAGAGAGCATACAAGCTGAACAGTTTACATGTAACTAGAACGGTACTCGGTAGAGAGCATACAAGCTGAACAGTTTAGATGTAACTAGAACGGCACTCGGTAGAGAGCATAGAAGCTGAACAGTTTAGATGTAACTAGAACGGCACTCGGTAGAGAGCATACAAGCTGAACAGTTTACATGTAACTAGAACGGCACTCGGTAGAGAGCATACCTCCACCAAGCTGAACAGTTTACATGTAACTAGAACGGCACTCGGTAGAGAGCATACAAGCTGAACAGTTTACATGTAACTAGAACGACACTCGGTAGAGAGCATACCTCCACCAAGCTGAACAGTTTACATGTAACTAGAACGGTACTCGGTAGAGAGCATACCTCCACCAAGCTGAACAGTTTACATGTAACTAGAACGGCACTCGGTAGAGAGCATTATTGCTGAACAGTTTACATGTAACTATAACGGCACTCGGTAGAGAGCATACAAGCTGAACAGTTTACATGTAACTAGAACGGCACTCGGTAGAGAGCATACCTCCACCAAGCTGAACAGTTTACATGTAACTAGAACGGTACTCGGTAGAGAGCATACCTCCACCAAGCTGAACAGTTTACATGTAACTAGAACGGCACTCGGTAGAGAGCATTATTGCTGAACAGTTTACATGTAACTAGAACGGCACTCGGTAGAGAGCATACCTCCACCAAGCTGAACAGTTTACATGTTGTATCCCACACCGAGAGGCCGCATCTGCATCTGGACCTGAATCAAATTCGAATCAGCTTGGTCTTGTTACCTACCCAACTCATGCACCAAGTTTTGTCCGAATCTGTCCATAACCGTTTGAAATATCGTGCTACATATCGTTTTTGAGCCGATCTCTCAATTGTAAAGAATCACTAAAAATGTTAGTATCCCGATTCGGATCCTTCACCAAAATCTAATCAACGAGTCATTGTCACATTCCTACCTGTCCACAACGGTTTGCAATATCCTGCTCACAAACAGACAGATAAACAAACAAATGGGTGAAAACATAACGTCTGTCCACCTTCGTTGGCACAGTTAATGAGAGTCACAACTATCAAAAACCAAGGATTATAAGCAGAAAGTCACAACATGCGAGGGAACATCATTTGAGGTGGTGCCAAGGCAAGATCACAATCTCAAACTTGGTCTGGCAGGTGATGTGAAGAGAATGGCAAAAACAAGACATTCACTTTTTAACGGAAAAAAGAGCACTTTAAGAAAACCCCCCAGCGGACAAAACATCACACAAGGCGTTGTACAGAGGTGACAGGGCAGCCCTTGCTTCATCGACTTGAAAGCTCAGGCCCAAGAGGGTAATCGTTTTGGCATAATTTATAGTCTTACATATGGAGAGAAAGTACTCTGGAGGATTGTCACCCATGGAAAAGCACTCCGTGCAGGCCGAGGCCCATGGCTCATTTTCAAACTAACATTTACAAAGGCTGACTTTGATGTGCTCCTTTAAATTCCCAGGTTTATCATTCATTGCACATTTCCGACAATCTCCTGCTTTGCGGCCTACAAGCCGAGCTAGCTAGCAAAACAATGAGCTCGCTACTTTGTGTCTATATACGCAAGGTGCACAGTATGCTCATTTATTATGATGTGCAAAATCTTCTGGATCCAAACTCACCGTCATTCTTAGGTTTGGCGAGATCACAACAGGTAACATCAAAAAAAACCCAAAAAAAAAAAACAAATGTTAAAGGTAATAACAAATGCTCTGTGTAATGCGGACAATCAAGAGGTTTTGGCAAGATGGTATGTTTAAAACTTTGAAATGGTTTGAAATTGTTTGCGCAAAATGATTAATACCGTTTATCCCCCCCCCCCCTCCCCTTCCCACGCCTCCTGCCCCCAAGCCCTCTCCCTCCCACACTTCTCCCTGCTCTCAAATGTTGTGGTTGTGTGCTTCCCCTTCTCTCCCCATCTTGTCTTCCGCTCCCTCTTTTTGTATATTTTGTTTGTTTGGTTGATTTGTTTGTGAAATAAATGTTAGCTCTTTCACGAGCCTCGATTCAGTATACAAAAAAAAACAAAAAAAAAAAAACCGTGAAGAATCATTTGAATGATAAAAAGAGAACAAAATGAGAATAGACAAAACAAAATAAGTGTTTTTTTCTTGTTCAGTGACTGAATTACCAGTGAAATCATGTTTTATAAAGCAGATTCCGACATGGCTTCCAAAGTGTTTTAATGCTGTGTGTGTGATAGGTCCCTCTTGTATTTATTTGTCTTTTTTTCGAGTCTCGTGCTCGAGGATAGAAGAGCATATGATCACACCTCGCACGCACACACATATTTATGGGGGAGGAGGTGAAGAAAAAAAAGAAAAAAGGAATGAAAATACAATGACAATGAAAAGATAGGTTACACTATAATTTAGAAACAGCCGTGGTAAATAGATTCGACCAAGAAGATCAAACATCATCAGCTTTCTTGTCACCGAGTAATAGAAACATGGAATAACAAGAAAGAGCAATCAGATATTGCAGACCCTCGCCAGGATGTGTTTCAGTGGTTTTTTAAGCCTTTTGTGTTAAAACAAATATGGTGGCTGAACCACGTGACCGATGACGTGATTTTAAAAATTTCTCCACCAATTTATCCGTAGATTGCGCTCAAGAAATTTCCTCTTGATTGGATGAAGTTTTGTACTTGTTGAATTATGACATCATAATGGAGGAACCTACGACATCATCGTTAACATATGTTATTCCCCATTGAGAGTTCTTTACAATGAGCCATGTCTCAATTTTTTTTTCTGTGGAGCGCTTTCAGAGATAAAGAGGTGCAAATTTTTTCGGTTTTTCCAAGATGGTGTCTGTACCACGTGACCTATGACGTCATAATTATCATTAAAAATTTTTGCAGGTGGAGGTGCACCTATGGTGAAAATTTATTGTCAATCGGACAAACGTTTGCAGAGAAAAAAAAATTCATCTTGATTGGAGGAAGTTTTAGACTTCTCAAATTATGACGTCTTAATGGAGGAACCTATGACATCATCATTAACATATTTTATTCCCCATGGAGAGTTCTTTACAATGAGCCATGTCACAATTTTTTTTATATTCAGCGCTTTCTGAAATAGAGGTGCAAAGTTTTTCGGTTTTTCCAAGATGGCGGCCGAACCGCGTGACCCATGACGTCATAATTATCATGAAAAAATTATACAGGTGGAGTTGCACCTTTGGTGAAAATTTCCTGTCAATCGGACCAACGGTTGAAGAGAAAATCATATTTATGACAGACACAGACAAACGGACTCAAATGCAATACCCTCTCCTCAGGTGAGGGTACTGATAACATTGTAACAAGGCATTTATTCATACTAGTAATATTAACAACAATAATAATATTCGTAACAACACAACATGCATTTTAAGGCCATTTTCCCTGCTAGAGCGGGGGTTAGCCTTGCGGTCCCCATGACAATCTTCTCCATTTTGCCCTATTTTCTGCATCTCTCCTTGTTAACCCCCTTGCCCGCATTTCTTCTTCCACCATCTTTAGCCAAGTCTTTCTCGGTCTTCCCCGTCCTCTACTTCCTTCTACATTCATTTCCATCACTCTTCTCAACCAGTCACTTTCATCCTTCCTCATCACATGACGAAACCATCTCAACCTGTTCCTCTTCACAGCATCAATCACAGGCTCTATTCCCATCATCTTTCACAATTCATCATTTGTCTTCGTACCATTTGTCTTCGTACCTTCGTACCAATAATAATATTCTTACCACTTGTCAATAATAAAACAAACGTATAATCTCCGCCCTGGTCCAAGCAGACCTGGGCTTGGTGAAAGGTACACAAATGCTGAAGCAGCACAGCAGGCAGGTATCCCCCCTTCCTGTCTTCTGGGTGGCCTTTTGTTGTCCATTTACTTTTCTTCTCTCACTGTATTGCTTTTTCCTTTGTCTGTCTTTTCAGACATATTTCCATACTTCCCATTAAAAAAAAAAAATCTGAAAAAAACATCCTCATTTCCTTATCTCTCAGTGGCTTCCTCTCCACCAATCGTAACCACATGTTTCGCTCCACCCATTTATTTTTTGTTGTTTTTTCTCTCCTTCCTTCACAATTCGATCCTCTCCAGCCGACACCTTTCCAATTTTAGTTTTCACCAAAGTCCTTCAACTTTCTCCTTCTTCCTCTCATCGACTTTCACCTAACCTTCAGAAAAATATTAACGAAGAATTGAAAAAGTAGGCCCCTCCTCCCGTACTAACTCAATTGCTTATACACCTCCGTGTTCCTTCGTTCTCTGCTCTACTGGCTGTTAATCTCCTATTCTTCTGTTCCTGCTGTGAACCTGTCCTGGAATCCTTAATCCCCCTTAGGAATCCTTCATGCCCTCATTTAGGGAATTTCCCCAGATAGTTTTCACAGTCTAGTTTTAAAATGTTTAAACTTTCCCCTTCAGTGTTATATTCTGTTGTATATGACAACACACTTTTCTTCTTCTTCTTTAAAAGCTTGTCTTTGATTTGCTCACCAAATATCTTCAATTCAAATAAAAATTCAATCTCTTTCAGTTCTTCCTTCATACATTCCCTAAACTCACCTGCAGTCCACCCCTCCTCCAACGTTTTACAACTGATCTCTGACTCGAAAATCACAAGAAACTCATTTTGCAATAAATGTTCATTTCCCATTAATCGTCCAACACTTTCTAAAATGCAAAATCACCCCTCCCCTCCGACACTCCCCCATCACCTCTCCCTTTCAAATCTCCCTCCTTGCCCCTCCCCTCATAAACTCACCCCTCACCCCTCCCGTCCCAAACTCCCCCCTTGCCCCTCCCCTCCCAAATCCCCCCCTCACCCTTCCCCATCAAAACTCCCCCCTCCCCCTCCCCTTCAAATCACCCCACCCTCCATTTTTCTCCAATTCTCCCCTCTCACCACTCCTCCTCAAAGCGTCCTCCTCCCAACTTCCTCTCCCTTCCAACTCTTACCTCCATCTCCTCCAACCCTCGTCCCCACAATGGCCTCCCTCAAACAACACGTCACCTCATCAGTAGCTCATCCAATCACCATCAAACCTTTTGTCTTTCTCATCCTTCCCTTTCTCCTTCTTCTTCTGAAATCTCTGACACACTATCACCAGCTATCCCTACCTCCTCCCCCTCACCCTCATCTTACCCCTGCCTGTCCTGTATCCGATGCTCCCCCTGCCTCTTCCTTCACGGCGCCGACCTCAAACATCCGGGGCCTTTGCTCAAACCTAACTGATCTCTCCATACAGGTTGCTTCTGACAAACCAGACTTGATCTGCTTAACAGAAACTTTCCTCCTTCAAGATGTCTCTCACTCCTTAGTATCTCTCCCTGGTTACTCCCTCCTCCGGTATGATAGACCTGACCCTCGTCCTGGAGGTGGGGTTGCCATCTTCATCAAAAACAATCTTCCTCATTCTACCTGCACTGCCCTCTCTCCACCTCACCCCGAGGAGTACCTCAGGCTACAGCTTCCCCTTCGCTCCCACCTCTTGATCATATGTGTGCTGTACCGTCCACCAAACAGTGAGCACTCCATCTACATCTCGCTGTCTGATAACATGGACCAACTTCTATCTACTCATCCCAACTTTCTCTTCCTCATATGTGGTGATTTCAACTGTCATCATGCCAGCGGGCTGGGTGTGGGTACCTCCCACACCAGCCATAGCACCTCAGCAAAGGACGTATGCGACCAACTGGGACTGTTGTCTCCTCCGAGTCAGAGACACAATCTGTCAATTTCCCAACCCGGATCTCAGTCAATGGAGCATCTTCTCTACTAGACTTGGTTAGGACAAACTTCCCTGCAAATGTCTGCTGCTCTTCTTCTGCTCCAATCGGCTAATCTGATCAGGTGCTTGTTAAAGTGGATATCTCTCTGGTCATTCTCAGAGAGCCTCCTCAGCGTCGATGAGTCTGGCATTTCACTCAGGCCAACTGGCACTGTCTTCAAGCAGCCATCAATCATCTGGACTGGTCTGCCATCTCTACTGCCTCTGACATCAACTCTTCCTGGGAATTCTTCCAAAGTATCAAATCCTTCCTCTTCTCCAATGGCTTGATCTCTGATCATCAATTTAGTTTCAGACCAGGTCATTCTACTCTGGACATGCTGCTTCTGCTGTCTCAACAATGGATGGAGGTCCTCAATGCCAAACAGGAAATCAGAGGTGTTCCTCTTGACATATCACGTGCCTTCGATACAGTCTGGCACCCCGCTCTGCTCACCAAACTCTCCTCCTACGGTATCCATGGAAATCTCCACGAATGGCTTGCGGACTTCCTCTCTGGTCATAGTCAATGTGTGGCCCTGAATGGGTTTCTCTCAACTCCCCTTCCTATTCAGGCTGGAGTTCCCCAAGGCAGTGTTCTCCGCCCTGTGCTTTTTCTGGTCTTCATCAATGATCTCTCCGACTTTCTGGAAAACCCGCTCTATCTCTTTGCTGATGACTCCACTCTCTGCCGCTCCATATGTCATCCCTCAGATCGGCAGTCTGCAGCCTTCTCACTCTCTGCAGACATCGACAAAATCACAGACTTGTCAAACATGTGGAACAAGTCTTTCAATAGAGAAATCTCACACTCTCACTTTGTCTCTCCAAAAAGACCGACTGAACAACCCTCCCATCTATTTTCTCAACAATACTCTCCAAGAAGTTCTGTCACTCAAGCTTTTGGGTCTCACTATCTGCCATGATCTTTCCTGGGAAAACCACATTTCCAAGCTAGCCTCCAAAGCCAGTCGCCGACTGGGCATCCTCCGTCGTGCGAAGTCCTTCCTTGGCACACCTGAGCTCCTCGCCACATAGAAGGCTTTCATCCGCAGCTCAATGGAATACTGTTCCCCCCTCTGGGCCAGAGCTCCTGCCTCACACCTAGCTTGGATTCACTCTGTTGAAACCAAAGCTTTCAGAATCATTGGAATCTCCCACGATGAAGCTGATTCTGAGAGCCTTTCACTCACTCACCGCAGGCAGGTTGTATTGGTGGTCTTTCTGTCTTCTACCGACTCCTCTCCGCCCTAGCTCCCCCAGCTCTGTCTGTGTTCTGTCCCACAAATATTCCTACAGGTCGCACAAGATCTGCCAGCAACCCTCTTCTGGTGAAACTGCCAAAATCAAGACTCTCTGCTCACCTTCACTCTTTCATTCCTCTTTTCTCCCACCTTTGGAACAAACTCTCTCACTCTCTTCAATCCCACTCCTCCCTCCAGGTCTTTAAAACAGCTGTTCACCACCATCTCTTATCTTCCACCATCCAAAACCTTGATCTTTTCTACCCCTGATAATTTCACCCCAGATGCACTTTTTTGAAATACCAACTTGTTTCCTTGAAGTCCGAGCAGTGTCCATGTGTTTTATACCTCTCCCCCCCCCCCCCCCCTTGCCATGCCTCCTCCCCCCCAAGTCCTCTCCGTTCCACAGATCTCCTGATGTCCCTGTTCTGTTGTACTGTGTGCTTCCCTCTCTCTCCCCATCTTGTCTCCCGCTCCCTTTATGAAATGTTTTTAATGTGTCCATTGGTTTTTTTTTGTGATTAATGTTAGGTCTTACACGTGCCTCGATCTCGTGTACAAAAAAAAACAAAAAAACAAAACAAAAAAAAACAACAAAAAAAAAAACAGGGTAGGGATGGTCACAATAGATCATCACGTGAAAATATCCCGACATCTGTTTGAATAATGGTTGTTCCCTGTTCATCCCTCCATCAAATTGCAATGCTAACTTGTGCATGTTGATTGTTTCCATGTATGAACTTGATCAGTGAAATATTCAACGGTTAATTCAAGTGTGCATGATTCTGACCTCATAACCAAATTGCAGTTCATCTGGTGTGAGCATGATGATGTCATCATCAATAGCAAGGACAGCTTCAGTCTCAATCTCTTCATATGGAAAGAAGCGGTTGCTCAGCTTATTCTCCTGGGTCTGAACCACACGCAGTGGCACGTTTAGGCGGGGCCATACAGTACCTGCGGTGTAACAAAAAAAAAAAAGGGACCACACAGGTCATACACAGGGTACATGACATCCCAACAACAGGAGAAAAATGTGGCAAAAAATGTATTTAAAAAAACTAACAATAGTTAGGGATCATACTTGTGTTGAATCACATATGGGGCATTCAGGCACATTGACATATCACATTTGCAACGAGAACGACACTCTTCGACATCACGACGTCGACTGATATGCCTCCACCCACATTATTACATCATTACAATACTTGTACCAAGTTTGATTTAAATCCATTCAGCTGTTCACATGTTATCACATTTTTACCTAACATGACCTCTGACCCATCTGACCCAGAAGGATTTTGGCTTGTTAAGGTGTGTTTTGGAAAACTCCAGTCAGGCTTTCGTAGCAGTGGGGTCCTCCTGGGTCTTCTACCATAGAACCCCCTTTCATCGAGTTGGCGACAGATGGTGCGAGTTGAAACTGTCGTACATTGTGTCTGAAGGTCAGCGTGAATCTGTTTGGCAGTTGATCGAGGTGCTTTATCCACCATTCGAATAATCCTTCGCTGCAATCTTCGATCAAGTTTTCTCTTGCGGCCACGTCCAGGGAGGTTGGCTACAGTACCATGGGCCTTAAACTTCCTGATAACAATGCGTACGCTGGACACAGGAACATCAAGATCTCTGGAGATGGACTTGTAGCCTTGAGATTGTCCATGCTTGGCTGCAATCTTGTGTCTGACCTCCTCAGACAATTATCTGGTTTTCTTTCTTTTCTCCATGCTCATTGAGGAACACACAGTGACACGAAACAGCAGAATGACTCCTTTTCTCCATTCAAGCTGGTTGAATGAGTGAATTTTATATTGCAAGCATCTGCAACTCACCACAGGTGAGTTCACTTCCAAAGTAAAGGAGAATCATCTGCTTGAAATCTAATTATTTCTCACAACTTCGTTCTATCCGTTGTTCGTTCTTATTTGTTCGTTCGTTCTTCGACCACGTTGTTCGTGATCACGTGTTCACGTCGTTAAAAAATGTTTCAACTGTCCCCTGAAGAACTGTATTCTGTCATATACGAAAACACCTTTTTCTTCTTCTTCTATAAAGGATGCTTTCGACTTGCTCAACAAATCTATTCATTCCAAAAAAAAATTCCATCTCTTACAGTCACAGTGCCTCTTTCATACATTCCCTAAACTCTCCAGAACTCCACCCATCCTTCAGCGTCCTCAAACGTATTTTTGACTCGAAGGTCTCAAGAAACTCATTTTGCAAGAAATGTTCGTTTCCCATTAATCGTACATTTTTCAAAATCCAATCTCACCCCTCCCCTCCAAATGTTCCCCATCACCCCTTCCCTCCAAAAATTCCCCATCACCCCTCCCCTCCAAATCCACCACCCTTGCCCCTCCCCTCCAAATCTTCCCCATCACCCATCTCTTTCAAATATTCCCCCTTGCTCCTCCCCTCCAAATATTCCCCATCACCCATCCCTTTCAAATCTTCCCCCTTGCCCCTCCCCTCCAAATCTTCCCCATCACCCCTTCCCTCCAAAACTTCCCCATCACCCCTCCCCTCCAAAACTTCCCCGTCACCCCTCCCCTCGAAATCTACCCCCTTGCCCCTTCCCTCCAAATCATCCCCATCACCCATCTCTTTCAAATCTTCCCCCTTGCCCCTCCCCTCCAAATCTTCCCCATCACCCATCCCTTTCAGATATCCCCTTGCCCCTTCCCTCCTAAACTCCCCCCACACCCTCCCCTCCGAGACTCTCCCTCACTCCTCCCCTCCTAGACTCCCCTCTCACCCCTCCTCCTTTTTGCATCCTACCCGCCTCTTCCCCCTTCCAACTTTCACCTTCATCTCCCTCAACCTTCTGCCTCACTCTTCCCCCTCCTCAAATAACACCTCACTGCGCCTCACCCAATCACCATCAAACCTTTTGTCCGCCCCATTGTTCCCCCTTTCTCCAAGCTATTCTGAAATCTCTGACACACCTTCAACAGCTCTCCCTACCTCTTCCTCCTCTTCCACATCTTACCCTACCGCTCCCCCCCCCCCCCCCCCCCTGTTCTGTATCCGATGCTCCCCCTTCCTCTTCTTTAACAGTATGGACCTCAAACATCCGGGGCCTTCGCTCAAACTTGACTGATCTCTCCATACAGGTTGCTTCTAACAAACCAGACGTGATCTGCTGAAAAGAAACATTCCTCCTTCATGATGTCTCTGATTCCTTGGTATCTCTCCCAGGTTACTCCCTCCTCCGGTATGATAGACCTGAGCCTCGTCCTGGAGGGGGGGGGGGGGGGGGGGGGGTTTCTATCTTTATAAAAAACTCTCTTCCTCACTCGCCCTGAACTGCCCTCTCTCCACATCACCCCCAGGAATACCTTTGGCTATGGCTTCCCCTTCGCTCCCACATTTTGTTCATATGTGTGTTGTACCGTCCACCAAACAGTGATGACTCCATCTACATCTCGCTGTCTGATAATATGGACCAACTTCTATCTACCCATCCCAACTCTCTCTTCCTCATATGTGGTGATTTCAATTGTCACCATGCCAGTTGGCTGGGTGTGGTGACCTCTCTCACCAGCCATGGCTCTTCAGCAAAGGACTTCTGTGACTCACTGGGACTGACACAATCTGTCAATTTCCCGACCCGGATCTCAGTCAACGGAGCATCTTCTCTTCTGGACTTGATTATGACTAACTTCCCTGAAAACGTCTGCTGCTCTTCTTCTGCTCCAATCGGCTCAGCTGATCATGTGCTTGTTAAAGTGGACATCTCTCTGACCATTCTCAGAGAGCCTCCTCAGCGTCGACGAGTCTGGCATTTCACTCAGGCCAACTGGCACGTCCTTCAAGCAGCCATCAATCATCTGGACTGGTCTCCCATCTCTACTGCCTCTGACATCAACTCATCCTGGGAATTCTTCCAAAGTAAATTGCTCTCTCTCATGCACAGATTTATCCCATCTCGTCTTCAGTTGTCATACCCTTCCTCCGGTCCATGGTACACGGAATCCTGTGGTGAGACTATTGCCCAGAAACAACTTGCTTTCGTCTCCCGGAAAGCAAATCCAACGGAAGGAAATCTCATTTCCTTTTACAAAGCCCGAAACAAGTGTGTGTCCACCCTCAGGAGAGCCAGGAAACAATATCTCTCCGTTCTCAGGACCGAACTCTCTTATCTGTCTCCCTCTTCCAAATGCTGGTGGCGTCTGGTGAAATCTGTTTCTGGTGTTTGTTCCCCCTCCATCCCCTCCCTCACCTCAAACGGCCACACGGCTGACTCCGCACGTGAAAAAGCTGAATGCCTCAACTCTGTGTTTGCCTCTAAATCTTGTGTCCCAAACCCATCCGTCTCTGTACCCACCGTACCCAGTCGCACCCAGCTGCTCCTGGACTCTGTGTCCTTTCCTCTTGACAAGGTGGAAAAGTTTCTGTCAACCCTTGGCTCTGATTCTGCAACTGGACCTGACGGCATCAGCCCACGGGTCCTAAAATCCTGTTCTTCCGCTCTTTCACTCCCTCTCTCTGTTCTCTTCACCCTGTCTTTTGCTCAAGGTCATCTGCCATCTGCTTAGAATTCTGCCTACATCACCACTTTGCACAAAAAAGGTGAAAAAACAGATCCCAGCAACTACAGACCAATCAGCCTTCTCCCAATTATCAGCAAAGTCATGGAATCCATCATTGCTTCAGATATGAAATCTTTCCTCTTCTCCAATGGCTTGATCTCTGATCATCAATTTGGTTTCAGACCTGGTCACTCTACTCTGGACATGCTGCTTCTGCTTTCTCAACAATGGATGGAGGACCTCAATGCCAAACAGGAAATTAGAGCTGTCTCCCTTGACATATCACGTGCCTTCGATACGGTCTGGCACCCCGCTCTGCTCACGAAACTCTCCTCTTTTGGTATCCATGGAAATCTCCACGCATGGCTGGCGGACCTCCTCTCTAGTCGTAGTCAACGTGTGGCCCTGAATTGGTTTCTCTCATCTCCTCTTCCTGTTCAGGCTGGAGTTCCCCAAGGCAGTGTTCTGGGCCCTGTGCTTTTTCTGGTCTTCATCAATGATCTCTCTGACTCTCTTGAAAATCCTCTCTATCTCTTTGCTGATGACTCGAGTCTCTGTCGCTCCATTCTTCATCCCTCAGATCGGCAGTCTGCAGCCTCCTCACTCTCTGCAGACCTGGACAAAATCACAGACTGGGCATACAAGTGGAACATGTCTTTCAATCCTGACAAATCTCACACTCTTACGATGTCTCTCCAAAAAGACCGACTGGACAACCCTCCCATCCACTTTCTGAATAATCCTCTCCAAGAAGTTCTGTCACTCAAGCTTTTGGGTCTCACTATCTGTCATGATCTTTCCTGGAAAAACCACATTTCAAATCTGGCCTCCAAAGCCAGTCGCCGACTGGTCATCCTCCGTCGTGCGAAGTCCTTCCTTGGCACACCTGAGCTCCTCACCACATACAAGGCTTTCATCTGCAGCTCAATGGAATACTGCTCTCCCCTCTGGGCTGGTGCTCCTGCCTCACACCTAGCTCGTCTTCACGCTGTTGAAACCAAAGCATTCAGAATCATTGGAATCTCCCGCGATGAAGCTAATTCCAAGGGCCTCTCACTCACTCACCGCAGGCAGGTTGGTGGTCTTTCCGTCTTCTACCGACTCCTCTCTGGCCTTGCCCACCCAGCTCTCTCTGGGCTCTGTCCCGCAAATATTCCTACAGGTCGCACAAGATTTGCCTGCAACCCTCTTCTGGTTAAACTGCCAAAATCAAGACTCTCTGCTCACCTTCACTCCTTCATTCCTCTTTTCTCCCGCCTCTGGAACAAAGTCCCTCACTCTCTTCAATCCCACTCCACCCTCCAGGTCTTTAAAACAGCTGTTCACAACCATGTCTTATCTTCCCCCATCCAAAACCTTGATCTTTTCTACCCCTGCTAATTTCACCCCAATTCCACTTTTTTGAAATCCCAACTTCTGTCCTGGAAGTCCTTGGTGTCCTTGTGTTTTATATTTCTCCCACCCCACCCCCCCCCCCCTTCCCACGCCTCCTCCCCCGAAGCCCTCTCCCTCCCACACATCTCCCTGCTCTCAAATGTTGTGCGCTCTCAAGTGTTTGTGTGCTTCCCCTTCTCTCCCCATCTTGTCTTCCGCTCTCTCTTTTGATATATGTATTTTGTTTGTCTGGTTGATTTGTTTGTGAAGTAAATGTCAGCTCTTTCACTGGCCTCGATTCAGTAATACTGTGTTAGTGTTAGTGTTAGTGTTGAAAAACCACTTTTCGCACTTGTGTTATTGTTGAAAAACCACTTTTCGCACTTGTATTAGTGTGGAAAAACCACTTTTCGCACTTGTGTTAGTGTTGAAAAACCACTTTTCGCACTTGTGTTGGTGCAGGAAACCACTTTTGCACTTGTATTAGTGTGGAAAAACCACTTTTCGCACTTGTGTTAGTGTTGAACAACCACTTTTCACACTTGTGATAGTGTTGAAAAACACTTTGCACTTGTGTTAGTGTTGAAAAACCACTTTTCGCACTTGTGTTGGTGCAGGAAACCACTTTTGCACTTGTATTAGTGTGGAAAAAACACTTTTTGCACTTGTGATAGTGTTGAAAAACCACTTTTCGCACTTGTATTAGTGTGGAAAACCACTTTTGCACTTGTATTAGTGTGGTAAAAACCACTTTTCGCACTTGTGTTTGTGTTGAAAAACCACTTTTCGCACTTGTGTTGGTGCAGGAAACCACTTTTGCACTTGTATTAGTGTGGAAAAACCACTTTTCGCACTTGTGTTAGTGTTGAAAAACCACTTTTCGCACTTGTGTTAGTGTTGAAAAACCACTTTTCTCACTTGTGTTAGTGTTGAAAAACCACTTTTCGCACTTGTGTTGGTGCAGGAAACCACTTTTCGCACTTGTGTTGGTGCAGGAAACCACTTTTGCACTTGTATTAGTGTGGAAAAACCACTTTTCGCACTTGTGTTAGTGTTGAAAATCCACTTTTCGCACTTGTGTTAGTGTTGAACAACCACTTTTCGCACTTGTGTTAGTGTTGAAAAACCACTTTTCGCACTTGTGTTAGTGTTGAAAAACCACTTTTCGCACTTGTGTTAGTGTTGAAAAACCACTATTCGCACTTCTGTTAGTGTTGAAAAACCACTTTTCGCACTTGTGTTGGTGCAGGAAACCACTTTTGCACTTGTATTAGTGTGGAAAAAACACTTTTCACACTTGTGTTAGTGTTGAAAAACCACTTTTCGCACTTGTGTCGGTGTTGATAAACCACTTTTCGCACTTGTATTAGTGTGGAAAAAACACTTTTTGCACTTGTGATAGTGTTGAAAAACCACTTTTCGCACTTGTGTTAGTGTTGAAAAACCACTCTTCGCACTTGTGTTAGTGTTGAAAAACCACTTTTCGCACTTGTGTTGGTGCAGGAAACCACTTTTGCACTTGTATTAGTGTGGAAAAACCACTTTTCGCACTTGTGTTAGTGTTGAAAAACCACTTTTCGCACTTGTGTTAGTGTTGAAAAACCACTTTTCGCACTTGTGTTAGTGTTGAAAAACCACTTTTCGCACTTGTGTTGGTGCAGGAAACCACTTTTGCACTTGCATTAGTGTGGAAAAACCACTTTTCGCACTTGTGTTAGTGTTGAAAAACCACTTTTCGCACTTGTGTTAGTGTTGAAAAACCACTTTTCGCACTTGTGTTAGTGTTGAAAAACCACTTTTCGCACTTGTGTTGGTGCAGGAAACAACTTTTGCACTTGTATTAGTGTGGAAAAACCACTTTTCGCACTTGTGTTAGTGTTGAAAAACCACTATTCGCACTTGTGTTAGTGTTGAAAAACCACTTTTCGCACTTGTGTTGGTGCAGGAAACCACTTTTGCACTTGTATTAGTGTGGAAAAAACACTTTTCGCACTTGTGTTAGTGTTGAAAAACCACTTTTCGCACTTGTGTTAGTGTTGAAAAACCACTTTTCGCACTTGTGTTAGTGTTGAAAAACCACTTTTCGCACTTGTTTCGTGCAGGAAACCACTTTTGCACTTGGATTAGTGTGGAAAAACCACTTTTCGCACTTGTGTTAGTGTTGAAAAACCACTTTTCGCAATTGTGTTGGTGCAGGAAACCACTTTTGCACTTGTATTAGTGTGGAAAAAACACTTTTTGCACTTGTGATAGTGTTGAAAAACCACTTTTCGCACTTGTGTTAGTGTTGAAAAACCACTTTTCGCACTTGTGTTAGTGTTGAAAAAACACTTTTCGCACTTGTGTTGGTGCAGGAAACCACTTTTGCACTTGTATTAGTGTGGAAAAAACACTTTTTGCACTTGTGATAGTGTTGAAAAACCACTTTTCGCACTTGTGTTAGTGTTGAAAAACCACTTTTCACACTTGTGTTGGTGCAGGAAACCACTTTTGCACTTGTATTAGTGTGGAAAAACCACTTTTGCACTTGTGTTAGTGTGGAAAAACCACTTTTCGCACTTGTGTTAGTGTTGAAAAATCACTTTTCGCACTTGTGTTAGTGTTGAAAAACCACTTTTCGCACTTGTGTTAGTGTTGAAAAACCACTTTTCGCACTTGTGTTGGTGCAGGAAACCACTTTTGCACTTGTATTAGTGTGGAAAAAACACTTTTTGCACTTGTGTTAGTGTTGAAAAACCACTTTTCGCACTTGTGTTGAAGTTGAAAAACCACTTTTCGCACTTGTGTTGGTGCAGGAAACCACTTTTGCACTTGTATTAGTGTGGAAAAACCACTTTTCGCACTTGTGTTAGTGTTGAAAAACCACTTTTCGCACTTGTGTTAGTGTTGAAAAACCACTTTTCGCACTTGTGTTAGTGTTGAAAAAACACTTTTCGCACTTGTGTTAGCGTTGAAAAAACACTTTTCACACTTGTGTTGGTGAAGGAAACCACTTTTGCACTTGTATTAGTGTGGAAAAAACACTTTTCGCACTTGTGTTAGTGTTGAAAAACCACTTTTCGCACTTGTGTTAGTGTTGAAAAACCACTTTTCGCACTTGTGTTAGTGTTGAAAAACCACTTTTCGCACTTGTGTTGGTGCAGGAAACCACTTTTGCACTTGTATTAGTGTGGAAAAACCACTTTTCGCACTTGTGTTAGTGTTGAAAAACCACTTTTCGCACTTGTGTTAGTGTTGAAAAACCACTTTTCGCACTTGTGTTAGTGTTGAAAAACCACTTTTCGCACTTGTGTTAGTGTTGAAAAACCACTTTTCGCACTTGTGTTGGTGCAGGAAACCACTTTTGCACTTGTATTAGTGTGGAAAAAACACTTTTCGCACTTGTGTTAGTGTTGAAAAACCACTTTTCGCACTTGTGTTAGTGTTGAAAAACCACTTTTCGCACTTGTGTTAGTGTTGAAAAAACACTTTTCGCACTTGTGTTGGTGTTGATAAACCACTTTTCGCACTTGTATTAGTGTGGAAAAAACACTTTTTGCACTTGTGATAGTGTTGAAAAACCACTTTTCGCACTTGTGTTAGTGTTGAAAAACCACTTTTCGCACTTGTGTTGGTGCAGGAAACCACTTTTGCACTTGTATTAGTGTGGATAAAACCACTTTTCGCACTTGTGTTAGTGTTGAAAAACCACTTTTCGCACTTGTGTTAGTGTTGAAAAACCACTTTTCGCACTTGTGTTAGTGTTGAAAAACCACTTTTCGCACTTGTGTTAGTGTTGAAAAACCACTTTTCGCACTTGTATTAGTGTGGAAAAACCACTTTTGCACTTGTATTAGTGTGGTAAAAACCACTTTTCGCACTTGTGTTAGTGTTGATAAACCACTTTTCGCACTTGTGTTGGTGCAGGAAACCACTTTTGCACTTGTATTAGTGTGGAAAAACCACTTTTCGCACTTGTGTTTGTGTTGAAAAACCACTTTTCGCACTTGTGTTAGTGTTGAAAAACCACTTTTCGCACTTGTGTTAGTGTTGAAAAACCACTTTTCGCACTTGTATTAGTGTGGAAAAACCACTTTTGCACTTGTGTTTGTGTAGAAAAACCACTTTTCGCACTTGTGTTTGTGTTGAAAAACCACTTTTCGCACTTGTGTTAGTGTTGAAAAACCACTTTTCGCACTTGTATTAGTGTGGAAAAACCACTTTTGCACTTGTATTAGTGTAGAAAAACCACTTTTCACACTTGTGTTAGTGTTGAAAAAACACTTTTCGCACTTGTGTTGGTGTTGATAAACCACTTTTCGCACTTGTATTAGTGTGGAAAAAACACTTTTTGCACTTGTGATAGTGTTGAAAAACCACTTTTCGCACTTGTGTTAGTGTTGAAAAACCACTTTTCGCACTTGTGTTGGTGCAGGAAACTACTTTTGCACTTGTATTAGTGTGGATAAAACCACTTTTCGCACTTGTGTTAGTGTTGAAAAACCACTTTTCGCACTTGTGTTAGTGTTGAAAAACCACTTTTCGCACTTGTGTTAGTGTTGAAAAACCACTTTTCGCACTTGTGTTAGTGTTGAAAAACCACTTTTCGCACTTGTGTTAGTGTTGAAAAACCACTTTTCGCACTTGTGTTAGTGTTGAAAAACCACTTTTCGCACTTGTGTTAATGTTGAAAAACCACTTTTCGCACTTGTGTTAATGTTGAAAAACCACTTTTCGCACTTGTGTTAGTGTTGAAAAACCAATTTTCGCACTTGTTTCGTGCAGGAAATCACTTTTGCACTTGGATTAGTGTGGAAAAACCACTTTTCGCACTTGTATTAGTGTTGAAAAACCACTTTTCGCAATTGTGTTGGTGCAGGAAACCACTTTTGCACTTGTATTAGTGTGGAAAAAACACTTTTTGCACTTGCGATAGTGTTGAAAAACCACTTTTCGCACTTGTGTTGGTGTTGAAAAACCACTTTTCGCAATTGTGTTGGTGCAGGAAACCACTTTTGCACTTGTATTAGTGTTGAAAAACCACTTTTCGCACTTGTGTTAGTGTTGAAAAACCACTTTTCGCACTTGTGTTGGTGTTGAAAAACCACTTTTCGCACTTGTGTTGGTGCAGGAAACCACTTGTGCACTTGTATTAGTGTGGAAAAACACTTTTCGCACTTGTGTTAGTGTTGAAAAACCACTTTTCGCACTTGTGTTGATGTTGAAAAACCACTTTTCGCACTTGTGTTGGTGCAGGAAACCACTTTTGCACTTGTATTAGTGTGGAAAAACCACTTTTCGCACTTGTGTTAGTGTTGAAAAACCACTTTTCGCACTTGTGTTAGTGTTGAAAAACCACTTTTCGCACTTGTGTTAGTGTTGAAAAACCACTTTTCGCACTTGTGTTAGTGTTGAAAAACCACTTTTCGCACTTGTGTTGGTGCAGGAAACCACTTTTGCACTTGTATTAGTGTGGAAAAAACACTTTTCGCACTTGTGTTAGTGTTGAAACACCACTTTTCGCACTTGTGTTAGTGTTGAAAAACCACTTTTCGCACTTGTGTTAGTGTGGAAAAAACACTTTTCGCACTTGTGTTAGTGTTGAAAAACCACTTTTCACACTTGTGTTAGTGTTGAAAAACCACTTTTCGCACTTGTGTTAGTGTTGAAAAACCACTTTTCGCAATTGTGTTAGTGTTGAAAAACCACTTTTCGCAATTGTGTTAGTGTTGAAAAACCACTTTTCGCACTTGTGTTGGTGCAGGAAACCACTTTTGCACTTGTATTAGTGTGGAAAAAACACTTTTCGCACTTGTGTTAGTGTTGAAAAACCACTTTTCGCACTTGTGTTAGTGTTGAAAAACCACTTTTCGCACTTGTGTTAGTGTTGAAAAACCACTTTTCGCACTTGTGTTGGTGCAGGAAACCACTTTTGCACTTGTATTAGTGTGGAAAAACCACTTTTGCACTTGTATTAGTGTGGAAAAAACACTTTTCGCACTTGTGTTAGTGTTGAAAAACCACTTTTCGCACTTGTGTTAGTGTTGAAAAACCACTTTTGCACTTGTATTAGTGTGGAAAAAACACTTTTTGCACTTGTGATAGTGTTGAAAAACCACTTTTCGCACTTGTGTTAGTGTTGAAAAACCACTTTTCGCACTTGTGTTGGTGCAGGAAACCACATTTGCACTTGTATTAGTGTGGAAAAACCACTTTTCGCACTTGTGTTTGTGTTGAAAAACCACTTTTCGCACTTGTGTTAGTGTTGAAAAACCACTTTTCGCACTTGTGTTGGTGCAGGAAACCACTTTTGCACTTGTATTAGTGTGGAAAAAACACTTTTCGCACTTGTGTTAGTGTTGAAAAACCACTTTTCGCACTTGTGTTGATGTTGAAAAACCACTTTTCGCACTTGTGTTGGTGCAGGAAACCACTTTTGCACTTGTATTAGTGTGGAAAAACCACTTTTCGCACTTGTGTTAGTGTTGAAAAACCACTTTTCGCACTTGTGTTAGACCAGTATACAAAAAAAAAAAAAAAAAACTTCTAAAAGGTGCCAATAATATTGTCCGGGCCATTTTAGGATTTGTGTGTGGAATAAGCTAAGATTTAGTAATTTTTTCAGCTTTTTTTGTTTTGTTCCACTGCAAACCAAAGAAATACAAATGTGGATGCCAAAATATTTTTAAATTTAAACAATTTTCTGGAAGAAATAGTGCATTATTTGAAAACAGTGCAAGGGTGCCAATATTTTTGGCTGACGATTGTATGTATATTGTTAGGTGTGTGGGGGTAGGTAATGAAATACGTTTGTCCAGATAGAATTGTATGGGTTTAGCGTGCTCCGTATGCCGTGAAGCCACCTCAATGTATCTAAGTTCAGGCCGGATGTCCGTGTAAGCGTTTATGTGTCTCCGTGTGAGGGGTGGAGCTATGCTAATTAGATAGGGCATCAGGATAAATTCCCAGTGTGTAATTGCCCTTGTGATTTTTCCTTTTGTTCTTATGACATTTACTCGGCCAGCCATGCACTCGGCACATAATTGCAAACAACATAATTGCCGACAGTACCCAGACACTCTAACCTCGCCCAGCCGAATCTTCTCCATGGGCCTCAAGAATGGCCGTGAGGCCATGTCCCGAAGGACGATTGGTTGAGGAATGATGGGGCGATGCGACGGCGCTGCACGATTGGTTGGAGTGTGACATCATCGTCAAACATTCTAGCGCTGGAGGAAAAAAGCAAAGCAACTGCCATTTTGCTCTCTCTCATTCTGGGCTTGGTCGCAGGCGGTCGCATTCGCGTTCTCTCTCTGTTCCTGGCTATGGTGAAAGCGGACGCATTTCCCTCTCTCTGTTCCAGGCTACGTGAAAGACGGACACAACTCTCTTTCTTGGTGCTGGCTCGTGATGATTGTGCTCCGTGTCGTGTGCACCTGAGAAACATCGGAGCTTGGTGGAGCGTGGAGCGATCGGAGGAGGAAGGAGTTTTGCCACCGCTTCACAGATCAGTGTGCTGTATGGCGATTCGTGCCATCCAGACCAGAGTTAAATGCCGGCGGGCAGGAACATTATTCTCTTTCATTTTCCCCTTGTGGGAATTTTTGTTTTCCAACTCTTACCAAAACTTTCCAACTTTCCAAAATTAAATAACTTTCGTTTTCCCCTTGTGTTGAATACGAGTTCGTGTGGAGGCGCCTCAATATAGGAATTATAGATTTTACTGCACCTTTCGTTTTGTTATCCTTGCATTATTTTCATTAAACCCATTATTTGTTGCATTTTCAGTCCCTTGTGTTCTGTCTTGTTTATCCGTGGTGGGTTTGAGGACGCCCAGTGAACTCCGTACAGGTAAGCCCTGGCTACCCTCCACCCCCCGCGTGTGGCAAAGGAACCGCAATCGATTCGGCTCAGACGCCTCGGAGTCCTAGCTCGCTCGACCATCCGTCACCCAGGGGTCTTAACCCCGGGGACGCGACAATATGGATGTATTTCTTGCATTGAAATATGCAGTTGTATCTTTTTATTCAATGGGCACCTGGACATCGAGCACACGATGGTTGTGGTCGAAGATGAAAATCACTCGCTGGGCAAAACATCAAGCATTTCCTGCTGTACAACTGTACGAGTTGATAATGAATTAAATTTTGAAGATGGACTAACCAAACTACAACCACGTTTTTGCAACAGAAACAGTGTACTGCCAGCTGTGCAGCACAGTATGAGCCGGGCTCTTCTTTGGTTGCTCAAACATTCCCTCATCAAAATCTTCCTATCATAAATCCCAACCAGAAATTTCACATTCGTTCATGAAAGTATTGCAGTTTCTTTTCACTAAATTGGTTTGTAAATTGTTGGTGCAGCACATATGCAAGGAACAAAACAGCGAGTGAATAAGCAAACATACTTGGTGGTGGATTCTTGTTTTGGTTATTCCACACAACCAACACCTTGGCTAAGCTTGGTGTTCGTGCAATCTCAGTGACGACACGCAGCAAACTGTCAAGTCTGTCATAGGTGAGGATGACAGCTGTGAATCCACGAGCTCGTGCAGGCTCCAGTGGCAGAAATAGTGGGTTCATTACACCTCGCCAGCACTATGCGCACACAGACAAGTTACCGAATTAACCAATGTGCTATCCTTAACAGAAAATAAAAATAATCATTATCAAAAAGTCAATAAATATGCAGCACGTGTATGCAAAAGCTAAATGCTTAAACTTAACTAACACCTTAAGTGACAAACTAAAGGCTTAACGAACATCACCATAACAATCTCAAACTAAATCTTGAAATAAATCCACAATAACACGTGGCATAAGTGGTAGGTTTCAGAACTGGTGGTTAAATTACAAAATGATACAACAAACTTTATGCAGCTCTCCAAGCGCATTTCAAATCAATATGTTTATATTGGTTGCAATTGGTGTAATTCACTTGTGATCCGAGCCCAATAACGAATCCCTCATTTTAGGCAGGTCCACTAGTCGGCCAAAGCATGATATTAAGCTGCGCCTTTTTGACTCAGTAAATGAAGTTTGTTGTTGTCAAGTTGAAAAATCAAAGTGTTTGGCACAGCGAAGAAAATAACAGAGCTCCTCAATTTTTTGTATGGTGTTGAGGCTCGTGGAGGAGCTTAGACACAGAAATGATCAGGATGTAACAGAACGAAAAGAACAGTAGAAAGAGATGGGATACACCAACAACAGAGTTGAGGGACAAAATAGAGGGAGATTTGGAGAAGAAAGGAACGTGGGGAAGAATGACAACAACACAAAGACAAAGGTGGAACATGAACACAGCCACAAACTCTCAATCACAGAAGTGGAAGTAAAAACTGGAGCCTCAGAAAGAGGTGGGCTAAGGGAGGATTAATTGGGTAGAAACCATCATGGTCATGGATATGATATTAGCTGCGGGGCAATCCCAATGTACCCCGGTATTGGTGTTACAGGTGAGTGACATGGCTCGGTGGATTTCTCCCCCATTCATTCACACAAATCCCATAACCATCCACACACATTCCAATAATCATCAAGCACGTGTTTCACCCCCCTGCAGGACCATGGCATAGATTTCATAACACATGTGTGTGTGTTTCTACGAGGCAGCGGGAAGGTAGCATACAAGCAAGATGGTGGGGGCGCTTCAGGCTGTGGTGCCCGCAGTCCAAAAACAAGTCGCCCGACCTACGACTTATTCACCCCCCCACCCCCTCCCCCCCTTTAACTCTTGGCCCCGTGACAGGCAAAAAGCTCCTTAGCTGTCGTCCCGCCAGGAAGGTCTCCACACCATGCTCCATCGCCTCAGGCTTTCACACAGCCTCAAGGGTTGCCAAGGGTCTCCACACCTCCACATGCCCCTCCCCCCAAGCCCTCTCACTCCCACAGATCTCCCGATGTCTCTGTTATCTACTGTTGTACTTGTGTGCTTCCCTCTCTCTCCCCATCTTGTCTCCCACCCTCTTTATCTTATGTTTTTGGTGTCAGTTTGTTTTTATGTGATTAATGTTAGCTCTTACACAAGCGTCGATGTTGTACACAAAAAATAAAAAAATAAAAAAAATAAAGGAAAGTCAAGGAGTGTGGTGGTGAGACGAGGAGTGGTGGTGAGACAGAAGCCCCTGTGAAGAGTTTGGGAAGATGGTATACAGTGGAGTTGAATGATGTGGGATGGGTGGAGGAGGTGAGGAACAATATTTTGAGAGGTTTGAAGAGGATTGATGGATGTGGTTTTCCAGGTAAGTTGAAGGTACGGTGTTTGAAGTCTGGATTGATGCCACGAGTATTGTGGCCATTGATGATGTATGATATTGTGATTGGGCATGTAGAGAGGATGGAGGTTGTGGTGAGCGGGTTTGTGAGGAGGTGGTTGGGAGTGCCATGCTGTTTGACGAACATTGCCTTTTATGGTCAGGGTGGAAAACTCCAGTTTCCCTTGACATCATTAACCGAGGAGTTTAAGGTGGTGAGGGTGCGGGAGTTCATGATGTTGCGGGATTCAAGTGATGCAGTGGTAAAGAATGCTCTCCCAGAGAAGAAGGGAAGTCATAAGTGGATTGCAAGAGCAGAGGTGGACGAGATGGAGGAGCGGTTGCAATAGGAGGAGGTCGTGGGGGATGGTACAGCACGGGAAGCACAGCTTGGGGTGGATGAAGCATGAGCGATGGGGAAAGGCATGTGTGAAAGAGAGGAGGAAGATGGTTGAGAGGGAGGTGAGAAGAAAGGAAGAGGTGGGGATATACAGTCAAGTGAAAAAGTAAGTACACCCCATGTAAAGTTTTGACTTTTTCAACATATTTCAACATACAGTTATTTGATCTTCATTTCAACAATATTGTTAGATAAATGTGATATAATATAACAAATATCATGAACATTTACATTTTGTAGTCCATTGTATAATTTAAATAAACATAAATGCAAATTTCGCATGTGGAAAAAGTAAGTACATCCTTGGCTCTAATAGGTGGTATTGCCCCCTTTGGCAGACACAACTTCAAGTAGGCGTTTCTTATAACTGTCTACCAGTCTCTGGCATCGACTGGGAGAATTTTTTTCCCACTCCTCCATGCAGAATTCTTTCAGCTGTGCGATGTTTGAGGGGTTTCTTGCATGCACAGCTCGTTTCAAATCCCCCCACAACATCTCGATGGGATTTAGATCCAGGCTTTGACTTGGCCATTCCAGAACCCTCCATTTCTTTCTTTTCAGCCATTCGTTGGTGGATTACTGGTATGTTAAGGGTCATTGTCATGTTGCAAGGTCCACCTTCGGTTGAGCTTCAACTTTCCGACAGATGGCCTCACATTATCCTCAAGCACCCTCTGGTACAATGAAGAATTCATAGTGGATTAGATGATGGTGAGCTGCCCAGGCCATGATGCAGCAAAGCTGCCCCAAACCATAATATTTCCACCACCATGCTTTATAGTTGGTATCAGGTTCTTGTGGTCAAATGCTGTCTTTGGTTTTCGCCAAACATGTCTTCTGGTACTGTGGCCAAATAGCTCTACCTGTGACTCATCTGTCCAGAGCACATTGTTCCAGAAGTGCTGGTCTTTGCCTAGGTGTTCATTGGCGAACTTTAGTCTTGCCATGATGTTCTTTCTGGACAGCAAAGGTTCCCTCCTTACACACCTCCCATGTAGATCAAATTTGTGCAACCTCTTTCTAATGGTAGACTCGTGCACTTTGACATCAACAGTGGCAAGAGCTACCTGTAGGTCCCGTGATGACATTCTGAGGTTCTTAGAGACAGACTTCTTTCAGCATCTTGCGGTCTGCTCTCGGGCTGAACTTGCTGGGGCGCCCTGACCTGAACAAGTTGGCAGTTGTTTGGAATCTTCGCCGCTTGAAGATGATCTTCCGGACAGTCGAATAATTGATTTCAAATTGTTTGGAGATCTTTTTAAATCCCTTCCCAGACTCGTAGGCATCTATAACCTTCTTTATGGAGGCCTCAGAGAGCTCTTTTGATCTAGGCATGGTGACGCCGCACACTTTAATGACAAAGAGCAAACCAAACAAAATTTGTGAGGTTTAAATAAGACAGGTTCCTCCAAGATCCTCTCTGACAATGTTCTAATCATTTGCACCTGAGCTGGTGCACCTGATTCTAATTTTAGGTATTTGAAGTAGTGATAAATGTCGGGGTAAACTTCCTTTTTCCACATGCGAAATTTGCATTTATGTTTCTTTAAATTACACAATGGACTACAAAATGTAAATGTTCATGATATTTGTTATATTATATCACCTTTATCTATCAATATTGTTGAAATGAAGATCAAATATCTGTATGTTGAAATATGTTTAAAAAGTCAAAACTTTACATGGGGTGTACTTACTTTTTCACGTGACTGTATGTGAAAGCAGTCGGACAGGCACAGCAAGGTGTTTGGACGCGGTTGGAAGGTGTGCAGGTGAGAACATTGAAGTGGCAAGAGATTTGGAGGATGGAGCCAATATTGTTGAATTTCCTGTTGCGGGCAATGCATGATGTGCTTCCGTCACCAGTAAACTTGAGATTGTGGGGGTTGTTGCAGGAGGACAGATGTTATTTGTGTGGAGGTGTGGGAATGGTGCAGCATGCACTGAGTGCATGTTCAGTCGCATTGGCAGCAGGACAATACAGGTGGCAACATGATCAGGTGCTTGCGGTGGTGGTGCAGAAGATGCAACAAGAGGTGCTGAGATCGAGAGAGAGAAGAGTGGAGAAGGAGACTGATGGGGGAGAGGTGTGGTTTGTCAAAGAGGGCCAATTGGTAAAAGGTGGAAAGAGGAGGAGGTGGAAAGGAAGAGGGCTGTCAGATGTTTGTGATTGGCAGGTGGTGGCAGACCTAAAGCCACAATTGGTATTCCCAGAGGAGATCTGTGTGACAAGGTTGCGGCCTGACATTGTAATTTGGTCAGGTGCAACAAGACAGGTCATCTTCGGGGAATTGTCTGTACAGTGGGAAGAGAACATGGAGGAGGTGCACGAGAGGAAGAGAGGAAAGTACAGTGAGCTGGAGGCAGAGTGCCGGGAGAAGGGTTGGCGAGTTTCGTGTCAGCCATTTGAGGTGGGGTGTAGAGGGTATATTGGCAAATTCCTTTTCTGCATTTCCTGCTCGGCTTGGAGTGTGTGGGACGTGGCCCAGGTTGCCTTGAAAGGCTCATTTTGGATATGGAGGAAGTTTATGGAGGCACGTCGAACGGTGTAGGTTGGTTGTGTTTTTTTTGTTACTATTATTATTTCTTATTTTGTGTATCTGAGTGAGTGAGTGGGTGAGGGTGTGTGTTTTTGCATGAATTAATTTTTGCATGAGTGTGTGTGTGTGTTTTTGTATGTTGAGTGGTGTATGTTGTAAGGGTAGGTGGCTGGTTGGTGTTGTGTGTGTATGTGTGTGGATGTGTGTGTATGAATGATCTGGTGTGTTTTGTTGGTGAGTGGTGAAGGGTATAGAGGTGGGTGTTTGAATGTTCCACCATGTTTGTTTGGTGCTGTGGAATCTGGATGTGGAGGTGTTGCTGTTGTAGTCTGCGTTGCTGGGGGTGGGGGTATGTACGCATCCAGGTGTAGTTGCTGCATGTGGATGTGTATGTGGATGTGGATCCAGGCTTTGCATGTGGATCCAGGCATGTGGATCCAGGCTTTGACTTGGCCATTCCAGAACCCTCCATTTCTTTCTTTTCAGCCATTCGTTGGTGGATTACTGGTATGTTAAGGGTCATTGTCATGTTGCAAGGTCCACCTTCGGTTGAGCTTCAACTTTCCGACAGATGGCCTCACATTATCCTCAAGCACCCTCTGGTACAATGAAGAATTCATAGTGGATTAGATGATGGTGAGCTGCCCAGGCCATGATGCAGCAAAGCTGCCCCAAACCATAATATTTCCACCACCATGCTTTATAGTTGGTATCAGGTTCTTGTGGTCAAATGCTGTCTTTGGTTTTCGCCAAACATGTCTTCTGGTACTGTGGCCAAATAGCTCTACCTGTGACTCATCTGTCCAGAGCACATTGTTCCAGAAGTGCTGGTCTTTGCCTAGGTGTTCATTGGCGAACTTTAGTCTTGCCATGATGTTCTTTCTGGACAGCAAAGGTTCCCTCCTTACACACCTCCCATGTAGATCAAATTTGTGCAACCTCTTTCTAATGGTAGACTCGTGCACTTTGACATCAACAGTGGCAAGAGCTACCTGTAGGTCCCGTGATGACATTCTGAGGTTCTTAGAGACAGACTTCTTTCAGCATCTTGCGGTCTGCTCTCGGGCTGAACTTGCTGGGGCGCCCTGACCTGAACAAGTTGGCAGTTGTTTGGAATCTTCGCCGCTTGAAGATGATCTTCCGGACAGTCGAATAATTGATTTCAAATTGTTTGGAGATCTTTTTAAATCCCTTCCCAGACTCGTAGGCATCTATAACCTTCTTTATGGAGGCCTCAGAGAGCTCTTTTGATCTAGGCATGGTGACGCCGCACACTTTAATGACAAAGAGCAAACCAAACAAAATTTGTGAGGTTTAAATAAGACAGGTTCCTCCAAGATCCTCTCTGACAATGTTCTAATCATTTGCACCTGAGCTGGTGCACCTGATTCTAATTTTAGGTATTTGAAGTAGTGATAAATGTCGGGGTAAACTTCCTTTTTCCACATGCGAAATTTGCATTTATGTTTCTTTAAATTATACAATGGACTACAAAATGTAAATGTTCATGATATTTGTTATATTATATCACCTTTATCTATCAATATTGTTGAAATGAAGATCAAATATCTGTATGTTGAAATATGTTTAAAAAGTCAAAACTTTACATGGGGTGTACTTACTTTTTCACGTGACTGTATGTGAAAGCAGTCGGACAGGCACAGCAAGGTGTTTGGACGCGGTTGGAAGGTGTGCAGGTGAGAACATTGAAGTGGCAAGAGATTTGGAGGATGGAGCCAATATTGTTGAATTTCCTGTTGCGGGCAATGCATGATGTGCTTCCGTCACCAGTAAACTTGAGATTGTGGGGGTTGTTGCAGGAGGACAGATGTTATTTGTGTGGAGGTGTGGGAATGGTGCAGCATGCACTGAGTGCATGTTCAGTCGCATTGGCAGCAGGACAATACAGGTGGCAACATGATCAGGTGCTTGCGGTGGTGGTGCAGAAGATGCAACAAGAGGTGCTGAGATCGAGAGAGAGAAGAGTGGAGAAGGAGACTGATGGGGGAGAGGTGTGGTTTGTCAAAGAGGGCCAATTGGTAAAAGGTGGAAAGAGGAGGAGGTGGAAAGGAAGAGGGCTGTCAGATGTTTGTGATTGGCAGGTGGTGGCAGACCTAAAGCCACAATTGGTATTCCCAGAGGAGATCTGTGTGACAAGGTTGCGGCCTGACATTGTAATTTGGTCAGGTGCAACAAGACAGGTCATCTTCGGGGAATTGTCTGTACAGTGGGAAGAGAACATGGAGGAGGTGCACGAGAGGAAGAGAGGAAAGTACAGTGAGCTGGAGGCAGAGTGCCGGGAGAAGGGTTGGCGAGTTTCGTGTCAGCCATTTGAGGTGGGGTGTAGAGGGTATATTGGCAAATTCCTTTTCTGCATTTCCTGCTCGGCTTGGAGTGTGTGGGACGTGGCCCAGGTTGCCTTGAAAGGCTCATTTTGGATATGGAGGAAGTTTATGGAGGCACGTCGAACGGTGTAGGTTGGTTGTGTTTTTTTTGTTACTATTATTATTTCTTATTTTGTGTATCTGAGTGAGTGAGTGGGTGAGGGTGTGTGTTTTTGCATGAATTAATTTTTGCATGAGTGTGTGTGTGTGTGTTTTTGTATGTTGAGTGGTGTATGTTGTAAGGGTAGGTGGCTGGTTGGTGTTGTGTGTGTATGTGTGTGGATGTGTGTGTATGAATGATCTGGTGTGTTTTGTTGGTGAGTGGTGAAGGGTATAGAGGTGGGTGTTTGAATGTTCCACCATGTTTGTTTGGTGCTGTGGAATCTGGATGTGGAGGTGTTGCTGTTGTAGTCTGCGTTGCTGGGGGTGGGGGTATGTACGCATCCAGGTGTAGTTGCTGCATGTGGATGTGTATGTGCCCCTGCTGACCCACCTTAGCTGACCGTATCGAGGTTGAAGGGCCGAAACGGGATGATGCTGAGGACCTCGACTGAGGACCCGGTCAGTGCGGCACACTTGTGACCAGGTGTGTTTTGAACTGAATATATATAATCGGGAGATTAAATCAGACGCGGACGTAGCTTCAGGACTTCGATCTTTAATTTTGACAAGCTTTCGACCAACAAAGGTCTTCTTCTTAGTCTACAAAAACAGCAGGCATGTATATCAGTCAAGTATGTATAGTGATACGTGTGTAAGATGTGTGATATGTGTAGAAAATGCATACAAAAGGAAGAGCCACGCCAAAGCTCACTCACCGTCCCCAAGTTCAACGGAAGTGAGGCGCACCTTACAGTTACCGTTTGCGTTACAGTTCCGGTGCACGTGCATATACAAATATAGAGATACATACATAAATACATAAACACACAAGCATATATGCATTATGCATATACCATTTATATTCATATAATATATTTATTTATTTATATAAATTACATATAAAGGTAGAATTAATGAATGGATGAATGAATGAATGAATGAATGAATGGGTTACGGTTAAAGATTTGATTGGGTTGATGTAGGAACATTCTTTAATCATCAAAATTTATGCCATGAGGGATTTTTGTCTGAAGTTTATGTATCCAAAAGGACTCACGTTTCAGAATCGTGGTGTGTGATCGATTTGTGATTGATTCAATGGCAGAGATTTGAATGTCATTTATCGAGTGATCCGGTTGATTAAAGTGTATCGTGTAAGGTAGAGATTTGCCCTGACTGGTGTGGAAGTTATTGATTTCTGACCGGGTGTTATTAAATCGTGTGTAGAGTGTATTCTCAGTTTTTCCAACATATTGTTTGGTGCACTTTTGGCAAGTGATTAGGTATATGACCCATGTAGATTTGCAGTTCATTTCAGAGGTGATGGGGAATTTTTGTCCAGTGCGAGAACTACAAAATTTGTTTCCTTCTCGTAAATGCTTGTGAATAATACATTTGTTTGCTGTGCATTTATAGAAGCCAGGCATCCTAGTTTCTTTGTTGTGGGGCTGTGGGTGCTTTGCTTTTACCAAGAGGTCCCTGAGTGTCCGACCACGTCGAAATGATGTTGGTGGAGGTTGAGGAAATGTGGTGCCGAGTGTTTCTGATTGATGGAGGAGAGGAAGGGCCTTATTCAGAATACTTGGCAATTGGGATGAGGTCGGAGAGGAGGTGGTTACCAGTGGGACACGGTTAGTTGCAGGTTTGGGTTTGTAAGTCAGAAGGTCTGCTCTCGGTATGCGTTTTGCTTGGTTTATTGCTTCTTTCACAGAGTGAGGGTCATAGTTTCTAGCAATGAAGTGTGTTTCTAATTGGCAGAGAGAAGTTTCTTCTGCCATTTTTGTTGAGCAAATGCGTCTTACTCTGAGTGCTTGACTGTATGGTATGCTTGCAATTGTATGTTTAGGATGAGATGAAGAAGGGAGAAGGTAAGACTGAGTGTCTGTTGGTTTGGTGTATAGTTCTGTTTCGAGTCTGTTATTTTGAAGCGTGAGTGATGTGTCTAGAAAGTGAACTTCGGACTGTGAGCTGTCGAATGTAAACTTGATGGTCGGATGAATCAAATTTAATTCATTTTGGAATTGTGCGAGACTACGGGGGGATTTTGACCAGATGAACTGGATGTCATCAATATAACGTACCCAGGATTTTTCCAAGATTCCGTGATGAGGTTGTGCATTGATCTTGGCCTCTATCAATCCCATGAAGATGTTAGCGTACGACGGTGCAACAGGGGTACCCATAGCGGTACCTTGAGTTTGAATGTAATGTCGTCCGTTGAATTGGAAATTATTCAGTTTGAGTGTCAGTTCTAATAGGCACATAAGGTCTTGAGTAGGTGGTATTGGGACTTGTCGTGTATCGAGGGCTTTGCGGCATGCAGACAGGCCTTCTGAATGTGGAATATTAGTGTAGAGGGATGTAACATCTGCTGTGACTAAATGGTTTGGGAGTTGAAAGGTGAGTATATTCTGTTCAATCCTTGGATGTGGGTCAGAAAACTGGTTGTGTCCTTGAGGTACGAGGAGAGATTCATCACGAGAGGACGTAAATGACAGTCAACAAATTTTGATCTTAGAACAGTTGGACATGTGCAGCCAGATACGATTGGTCAACCTGGATTGTTTACCTTGTGTATTTTAGGAAGAAAATAAAGGTTAGGGCAATGAGGATCTTTAGGAACCAAGCGAGATTTGATGGTTTTATCCACCCGAATAGAATCTACTACCCTTTTAACCTCTTCAAGATGTAAAAGGGTAGGGTCGGATGGGAGCTCTTTGTAAGTATCACTATGTAGTTGACGATTAACTTCTGCAACGTAATCGGTAGTCGACATAATGACAATGGCAGTACCTTTATCTGCTGGCTTTATGACTATCTTTTCATTATTTTGTAGATTGTGAAGTGCTCGTCGCTCTGCCTTTGTAAGATTCTCCTTATGTCTGGAACAATTATATTTTTGTGCCACCTTTTCAATTTCATTGCTCACTTGTTCCATATAGACATGGGGATATGGATTGTCAACACGTGGTGTCCAGGTGATTTTTGGTTTAGGTAAAGTGAGTTGTGGTGTATTAGTATTGGTGTATGTGATTGTATGCGTGGTTGTTGGTGTTGGTGTACTGCCATTGTACCAGATAAAGGTACTGCCATTGTCATTATGTCGACTACCGATTACGTTGCAGAAGGTAATCGTCAACTACATAGTGATACTTACAAAGAGCTCCCATCCGACCCTACCCTTTTACATCTTGAAGAGGTTAAAAGGGTAGTAGATTCTATTCGGGTGGATAAAACCATCAAATCTCGCTTGGTTCCAAAAGATCCTCATTGCCCTGACCTTTAATTTCTTCCTAAAATACACAAGGTAAACAATCCAGGTAGACCAATCGTATCTGGCTGCACATGTCCAACTGTTCTAATATCAAAATTTGTTGACTGTCATTTACGTCCTCTCGTGATGAATCTCTCCTCATACCTCAAGGACACACCCAGTTTTCTGACCCACATCCAAGGATTGAACAGAATATACTCACCTTTCAACTCCCAAACCATTTTAGTCACAGCAGATGTTACATCCCTCTGCACTAATATTCCACATTCAGAAGGCCTGTCTGCATGCCGCAAAGCCCTCGATACACGACAAGTCCCAATACCACCTACTCAAGACCTTATGCGCCTATTAGAACTGACACTCAAACTGAATAATTTCCAATTCAACAGACGACATTACATTCAAACTCAAGGTACTGCTATGGGTACCCCTGTTGCACCATCGTATGCTAACATCTTCATGGGAATGATAGAGGCCAAGATCAATGCACAACCTCATCACGGCATCCCGGAAAAATCCTGGGTACGTTATATTGATGACATCCAGTTCATCTGGTCAAAATCTCCCGTAGTCTCACACAATTCCAAAATGAATTAAATTTGATTCATCCGACCATCAAGTTTACATTCGACAGCTCACAGTCCGAAGTTCACTTTCTAGGCACATCACTCACGCTTCAAAATAACAGACACGAAACAGAACTATACACCAAACCAACAGACACTCAGTCTTACCTTCTCCCTTCTTCATCTCATCCAAAACATACAATTGCAACCAGTCAAGCACTCAGAGTAAGACGCATTTGCTCAACAAAAATGGCAGAAGAAACTTCTCTCTGCCAATTAGAAACACACTTCATTGCAAGAAACTATGACCCTCACTCTGTGAAAGAAGCAATAAACCGAGCAAAATGCATACCGAGAGCAGACCTTCTGACTTACAAACCCAAACCTGCAACTAACCGTGTCCCACTGGTAACCACCACCTCTCCGACCTCATCCCAATTGCTAAGTATTCTGAATAAGGCCCTTCCTCTCCTCCATCAATCAGAAACATTCGGCACCACATTTCCTCAACCTCCACCAACATCATTTCGACGTGGTCGGACACTCAGGGACCTCTTGGTAAAAGCAAAGCACCCACAGCCCCACAACAAAGAAACTAGGATCCCTGGCTTCTATAAATGCACAGCAAACAAATGTATTATTCACAAGTATTTACTAGAAGGAAACAAATTTTGTAGTTCTAGCACTGGACAAAAATTCCCCATCACCTCCGATATGAACTGCAAATCTACATGGGTCATATACCTAATCACTTGCCAAAAGTGCAACAAACAATATGTTGGAAAAACTGAGAATACACTCTACACACGATTTAATAACACCCGGTCAGAAATCAATAACTTCCACACCAGTCAGGGCAAATCTCTACCTTACACGATACACTTTAATCAACCGGATCACTCTATAAATGACATTCAAATCTCTGCCATTGAATCAATCACAAATCGATCACACACCACGATTCTGAAACGTGAGTCCTTTTGGATACATAAACTTCAGACAAAAATCCCTCATGACATAAATTTTGATGATTAAAGAATGTTCCTACATCAACCCAATCAAATCTTTAACCGTAACCCATTCATTCATTCATTCATTCATTCATCCATTCATTAATTCTACCTTTATATGTCATTTATATAAATAAATAAATATATTATATGAATATAAATGGTATATGCATATATGCTTGTGTGTTTATGTATGTATGTATGTATCTCTATATTTGTGTATGCACGTGCACCGGAACTGTAACGCAAACGGTAACTGTAAGGTGCGCTTCACTTCCGTTGAACTTGGGGACGGTGAGTGAGCTTTGGCGTGGCTCTTCCTTTTGTATGCATTTTCTACACATATCACACATCTTACACACGATCACTATACATACTTGACTGCTGTTTTTGTAGACTAAGAAGAAGACCTTTGTTGGTCGCAAGCTTGTCAAAAATTAAAGATCGAAGTCCTGAAGCTACGTCCGTGTCTGATTTAATCTCCCGATTATTTATTAAATGCAATGAGACGCCCTGCTCGTACTGTGGAGTTTCTACTATTTCTCACAGATATATATATATATATATATATATATATATATATATATATATATATATATATCTCACAGTATATATATATACACACACACATAAAACCCCTGGCAGATAGAATGTCCAGTCACGTTGCCTGATGGCACACACATCAATGAATCACGTTGCCTGTGAAACACCGGGATGACAACAGTTTATAGCTGGGCCAAGATTCAAACCCATGCTAGACAGCTTAGAGGCGAGTGTGGGTACCGGCATTAGTTGGCGGATGTTATAGATCCCACGGGTGTCCTTCGTGAAGAGTATGTGAACTTGTCCTGGCACCATGGCCAAATTACAAATTTCTACCCTAACTACTGCTGGGAAGGCAATGGCAAACCACCACCAAGCATAACCCGTGCCAAGAAACTGCTTCGACAGCAGCGACACTCTCAGAGTGGAATATATATCACCAGATCTAAAACTTTTACTCAAAATCCACACTGGCTTGACAAAATCAGAGTAATGCGGAAGATTCCATCTACTGTTGATTTTGACATCATCTCCTATACCCGTCCTGTATGGGATATGCACAAACTACTCCATGGGCCTTGCATCCTTAAAAAAATGGAAATCATATGAAAAAACTTGCCCTTTCTGATGAGCTTCATAACTATGAATGCAGACAAAACCAGCTCGGTATATTGTAAAAGGAATGAGACTTTGCCGCTTGGTGTTCTCTTTCAGTTAAAGCAGTTTCTCGATTTTCATTCCCAACAATCATGAATATGATGGACATTGCAAACGAAAAGAATGCTAAAGTAACCGAGTCTCCTAATTGGCTCAAAACACTTCGATCACAAAACCTTGCTGCTCTAATTTTGTAACCTTGCACAACACCTAGGTGGTCTGGCTATTAAACACCTCATACCTGTCTAGCCTTACCCGTGACCCGTTTAATTACATATGTTGTTGACCCATTTTCTCATGACCTCAAAAGGTTGTGTGTATTATCCATGATGAGTGGTGGCGTGTTGGTTTCAATACACAGGGCCAAAATGTGTGCTTCCATAAACTTGTCTTAAAGCAGCACGAGGATGCACACAAGTTCACATGTTTTAAAAGAGAGCATCACTTCATCATTGTGCAGTGGATGATACATTCTGGAGAATAAAAGTGTTCCTACGCATGTGTTGGCAGAGGCAAGCTAAGGTGTGATCAAACACATGTGGGCAGTAACATGATCCGACACAGTCACCCAATAAGCTTGAGGCTCATATGAGACAAAGAGAGGAGGCTTGTTGGTGAAGCACGGAAGGTTTGTACAGTGGGCCACAACAGGGCACGCTTCATGCGGCGTGGATCGTCGAGATGGTCAGGGGCACAGGCACAGGAAGCGGGGTCAGCATCGGCTACCCCGGGGATAGGCAAACCAGGACGGCTTTAGCTGACAGACCCACGCAAAACAAACGCGGCCGTCTGGGGTTGCTTGCACCCCCGGCTTGCATTCGATGAAGGGGCTCATTCGTCAAGGCTTTAAAGAGTCGGCCGAGAGGGAGGAGGGGCGGCGGCGCGGGACGGCCGAAGGAGGGGAAGGCGGGAGGAGAGACCGTAGGGGCGAGCTTGCCGGGAAGAGGCGGATCAGACAAGGAGCAGGCATCTCGGGCGATCTCTCAGTGGGAACAAGTGAACCAGATCAAAACGCGAAAATCTAAACCAGATCATGGGCGCATTCCGCCTGCGATGCTCAAGCCCCGGGGAGCTCCTCAGCTAAGCACATGTTAAAAAGTCTGCTCAACCATCCTTTGGTGGACTTCATCCATAAACATGTGGACAACATCGATATCATTACCCTGGGGAAAAGTCCCAAAACATGTTCAATAAAATGGAGCTTTCTGGATCTAATGATGCCGTCTAATAGTGTACCCCACGATGCAATAACACAAGAATGTTGCAACAGAGTATGTAGTGCTGCTGCTAGAGGAAGGAGTGGGGGATGAATTAGTAGTAATGCCGAAGGCAAAGCAACAACCCAGAGCTCAATTCTTGGATGATGTGGGCAGAGATGCAACTAATCTGGGAGCGAGAGATTAGGTTACACATTCATAAACAAACCACAGCCAAAAGAACATGACCACAACACCAGGAGGACATATCAAGGGGCTTGTTTGAAATGTGGAGGAAGAAACCCATGGATATAATGAGGCACTTTAAGTTAGGTCGCCAGTTCTGCTGAGCACTTCAAAACGCTCATATGTGAATTTGCAAAAGAAAAACACTGAACCCATTGAAAGGGAGAAAAATGATTTCCTATCACCTTGAGCAAGGACATGAATACTGCACAACATCCAGGAAATGCTGGAACACCATGTACACACCTGGATGCTCAATCAATTCAAATACCGATCGCGTGTGCATTATCATCTTTTACGAGCGATGCACAAATTCCACTTTAAAAGAATCCAAAAGTTAACGTTCATTTCTACCGCTGCTCAAAACGCATTGAAAAAGAGCAAAATGCACGTCCAAGCGATACTCACCACCTCCGGGGGGCTGTTCCAATGTTCGTAGGAATGAGCGGCATAAGGGAATATTCGCTCATTGATGATGTGTAAGGTCGTGAGAGCAATGACCTTCATAGAGCTGAAATATCTCTCCCAGAAAAAGAGTGCCTGGAAGACACACAAAACGGAGGGTTACACTATTCCCCGAGTCTCCACTATCATTCAGATGTGTAATAAAAACATTTTCACTGTGGGTTTGTTAATACAATGGCTATGTGGTGCCTATTTGCTTGCTAAATGTTTCTAGAAATAGTATACCGATGATAGTTAAGTTACAATTTGACTGCCTAGATGCCCGACCTTCCTGTTCCAAAGGCATTTCATTGGCATTTTTTTTTAACCGATTTCTCCAAGGAGCGAAACACTTTACTATTGTGCAAAGAACTTTAAAGCAGAAGTTGCGTTGGGTGGAGCAGTTGGTGGCTGCTCTTCCTTGAGCATTTGTGACAACGCATTTGTGAAAATGATCATTTTGAAGACAGTAATGTGCAGTTATTGCTTGCGGAGCTCGACATCATCCACAGTTATTTGTTTGTATGCCTTGATATGTAATAACATCCATCCAAAGCCTTCTCTACAACCGAGGGAAAGGGTTGTGGAGTGTTTACTATGAATATCATACAAACATGTCAAGCCACATTGAGAAGACAATGTATACCTGATGTCAAGGTGCATTATAGTTGTTACCTCCACCAGCGAAGGATGTTTTCAACTGTGTCTCTTTGTTACTTGCAAAATCGAAGATTTTTCAAGTATGTTACTTGTTCTTCTGCGTTATTACTTCACAAAATTATTGTTGATCACTCCAGTTTGTGTGTGTGTGTTTGTCTGTCTGTCCACTCACTTATAGTTGCCTACAGGTAACAATTCTAAACCGATATTCACGAAACATCACCAAATAGTGTGTGTGTGTGTGTGTGTGTGTGTGTGTGTGTGTGTGTGTGTGTGTGTGTGTGTATGTCAATAATCAATATGTGTGTATGTGTATGTGAATATATATATATATATATTGTTGTGGATATGAGGATTGTATTTTTTTTATTGTGTGTTTTATTAATATTGCTTGATTCTGGACCCTCCTGCCTCCAGTGTTGTGTAAAGGTCAAAGGGCGTCCCATAATTAGTCCATAAAGCATACACGTCAGCCAATCATAGATTTCCCCCTGGTTGATAGTTATATCTTTATTATGTGTATTAGGGTAAGGCCTTGTCTCCCATTAAGATGACACTCCATTGCACCAAGTGAAATAGAGTAGATTCCTTTCACACCCCCCTTTCATCATTGCCAAGCCTCGATTGCCAATTACATCCCCTCCAAAACCACCATTGAACATGTGCTCGGGTCAGGGAAGAAGGCCGTGCCCGCCCGTCGTCATCAAGGGTGGAGCCAGAGGGTCGCGCGACCAACCAGGGCCGAGGTGAGCACACCGAGGGGCGTGTCCTAAAGGCCGGCGGCTTGATCGCCGGAGGCGCTATAAAAAGCGCGCGCGCAAGGTACTAGAAAGGGAGATCATCCGGGGAGATCATCCAGAGAGATCATCCAGAGAGATCATCCAGAGAGATCATCCAGAGAGATCATCCAGAGAGATCATCCAGAGAGAACATAGAGATCATCCAGGGAAGCACACAGCCTGCTATTCGTCGCCTTGCTCGCCAAAGTTGGACCAAGCAAGAGAGTTGGGCAAGAAGCAAGCACGTTGTTCAGTGGTGTGGTTGGACCAGACGAGTCCTGGCAAAGCACGCGACGTCCACGCAGCAGGAGCAGCAGTCACAGCAGCTTCAGATACAGCAGCTTGGGGCCTGGACGGCAGTTCTGAGCGGGGCCGCGAAGGAACGGCAGCTGCCAAACGCGCCGATCGTGCTGCAGTACCGGTGGACCTTCCTCTCCCTCTAGCCATCCACCTCCCGCCAGTCCTATCATCATTCCCCGCGTGAGTCTGTCTTTGTTTGTTCTGTCCCTGGGTATTTAATTAAGCTTGTATAAGGAATTTGCACTGTGTCTCTAATATCTTCTGTATATTATTTTCTTATCTTTGCTCCTCCTTGGTTTTTTTGAGCCTGTAAATAGTAAATAAATTAGATTCGTATTTCCAACCTTTTTGTCTTCTTCTTCTTCACATCCGTGTCGCCTTAGTCTTTTCCCTATTGAATATCTGTGGCGCGATCCGGCCAACGTTCGGGAATCGGGTTAGTCGGGGTAACTGTACGGCCGCGGGGCCATCCACTCGGCAAACACAACATCTTATCCGCGGTCCGTAACAATTGGTGTCTGGGAGTGAGATACGAGGCCCGAACCACATTTTTAAAACATCTAAAAAAAAATTTGGTCAAAATTTGGAGCGGCCGAAATTTGGTTTGTTTTAAAGTAAAACCCGAATTTTGAAATCGCGCCATGGCTAGTCAAGGCGATCGGATGCCGGTGGGGGAACTAGAGGAGGGGTTAGGAGTAACCCAGGATCAGAGGGACGAAATAGAGGAGAGCAATGAGGAGGTGGTTGAGGAGGTTTCAGGCGCGCAAGATGGCGCTCTCGCGCACGAGGTTACGGGCGCGCAAAATGGCGCCTTTGCGCACGCGGTTACAGCGGCACCAAATTTAGCGGCGCCCGTGACCGTAGCAGCACCGGTGGATTTGAACCTTTTTATGGAACAAATAAAGGCCTTTATGGTTAAGTCGGGTGAAGAAATGGAAGACAGAAGGAGGGCTGATAGTGAGAAAATGGAAAGCAGAATGATGGGGGCAATGAGGGACAAAGCGAGGGGTACCAGTGCCCAAATTGGGAAGATAGACAGTAAATTTGAGGTGTTAGACAAGAAAATTGAGGGGTTAGACAAGAAATTTGAGGGGTTAGACAAGAAATTTGAGGAGTTAGACAATGGGATAGAAGGGGTGAAACATGGGTTAACGGGGGTGGAAAATAGAATGGCTGCCCAGGAGAATCAGATAGAGGGGGTGAAAAATGGGTTAATGGGGTTAGAAAATAGGATGGAAGGCAAATTGCGGGAAGTAGGGGAGCAATCCGCCCGGGAAATCAAACGGATGGGGAACCAGATAGAGGAGGTGAAAATCGGGTTAGAAGGTAAATTGGATGCTCAGAGGGATGAATTGGGACAGATGAGGGTGGCATCTACGGAGGAGATGGAGGAGATGAAGGAGATGAAGGAGATGAAGGAGATGAAGGAGATGAAGGAGATGAAGGAGATGAAGGAGATGAAGGAGATGAAGGAGATGAAGGAGATGAAGGAGATGAAGGAGATGAAGGAGATGAAGGAGATGAAGGAGATGAAGGAGATGAAGGAGATGAAGGAGATGAAGGAGATGAAGGAGATGAAGGAGATGAAGGAGATGAAGGAGATGAAGGAGATGAAGGAGATGAAGGAGATGAAGGAGATGAAGGAGATGAAGGAGATGAAGGAGATGAAGGAGGAAGTACGACGAGGTGTAAGCGAGGAAGTCTCGGGGGTACGCGAGGAGGTAAAGCGAGGTGAAAAGTGCATGGAGAAAGAGGTGAGAAATGGGACGGCAAAGTTACAAGGGGGCATAGAGGACCTGACGGAGGAGGTGGAACAGCTGACGGTGGGACAGACGGAGTTAGTGGAGCAGGTACAAAGGAACACTGCGGTACTAGGAGGGTTAAAAGCGACACAAAGAGACATCAAGGACGACTTGATAGCGACGAAGAGGCAATGTCAGATGGTACGTGAGGGACTGACAACGAGGTTGGACGAGGTGACAGAAGTAATGGAGACGAAGGACCGGGAGGTGAGGACGCACATATAAACGGTCAAGGTAGCCTTAGAGGACGAGATAGAGACGACGCACCGGGAAATAAAAGAGGTGAAGCAAAAGTTAGAGGAAGTGGAAGACGAGGTGAGTGAAATTAAGAAGAGACGGAAGGAAACTAAAAAGGAGATAAGGGAGGAAGTGATGGAGTATGTGCAAGGTCTGTGTTCAAATCATGATGATGTGCTTACTAACCAAATAAAGAGTTTGCAGGTGGCGAAGGAGGTGCGGAGACGAGGTGCCAAGGTGAGTGGCGATATACGAGGAAATGTATATGATGTGAGGGGAGCTTCAGTCGGCTTGGGGGTTGATTTGGATCCGGATGTTCGTGAGAGGCCGTTGGTGAAGTGTGCGACAGGTACGGTGTGCGAAGGAAGAGGTGTGCGAGAATGTCCGACCATGGGGTGTGTGAGGAAAAAGTGCGCGCCGAGGAGTGAGTGTGCCGTCGAGAGTGAGTTGGTTGTTGTGCGTGTGCGAGGGAGCACATGGAAGCGCGGGATGGGGAGTGTTACAAGGGATGTAACGGAAGCATGCACACCTGTGGTGAGTGTTAGGGAGGGTGTAACGGGAGAGCGTGCGCGAGGATGCGCGAGAAAGGTGTGTAACGGACGGGTGCATGAGGAAAGAGTGCGCTGTCAAAAGTAAGGGTGAGTGCGCGACCAAGTGTGGAGGTGAGAGTAGTGAGAGTGACACGGAGCGAAAGTTGGTCGTGGCAGGTGAGAGAGGATGTACACCTGGAATGGAGGGATGCACACCTGGAATGGTAGAACGCGTATGGGAATGCACGTTGGAGTTGGTCGTGAGGCACGTGGTTGGGTGTGCAAGTGAGAGCGCACCTGTGATTGTCACAGAGGAGGTGACCGAGGAGGGGGCGCGAAGAGGTGTGTTGGTGAGGTGTGCGAACGACGAGTGTGTGCAAAGGTGTGCGGTGGTCAGGTGTGTGACCAAGTCTGTGAGCGAAAGAACGAGTGCAATAGCGAAGTACGCGGGGTGTACGGGCGGCGTTGGAGCACCGAGCTCGGTGAGGGTGAAAGGGGTAGCGTATGCGTGTGAGCATGCAGGTGAAGCATCGACGGTAACCGGGTTAGCGGTTAGAGCGACCTATAGCCGAATCGGGCCCTCGGTGCGCGCCGAGCAGCTTCGCGTGCCGCGAGGACCAGCGGGGATCCGAACCACGGCGGTTTCGAAAGAACCGCCATACGCGATCCACGCTGGGCCTCGCTTTGAACGGCCGCGTCCGTGCTCCACTAGGCGGAGCGGGCAGCCCGATAGGAAGGGTCGTCATGGCGACCCCTTTTTGTTGAGGCGTTCTGGCAGGTCGAGATCGGGCCATTGGACGGCTCTGTGCCGAGGTGGTGCGTGGGATCTCGGCCCGGGTAAACCTCCTTCCCTGCACCGAGTGCCGGACGTATCCACCCGCTGGCACCAAACAACCCGCATTCATTGCTCGGCTTTACGAAGCCGAGCTTTAGAAGTGAATTCGCGCACCGAGAGGCACGAGTGAGTAGACGTGATGATGAGGATAGTGTTTTGGACCCGAAATTAGAAAAACAAAATTTGAGGATTGGCAAAGGATTGGCAGAGTGATGATTGGCAGATTGGTAGCGATTGGCAAATTTTTGATTGGCTGGAATTTGGTGAGCAAAATTGGTAGGAGAAGATACCCGATGTGGTGGGATGGCAACTCTGTCATCCCTCACAGCGGGGGCAAAGGAGCACTAGTGTTATGGGGTTTATGGTAGTGAAAACTAGCCCGGGAGGGTTTGGATAATGTGTAGGGATCTAGACAAGATGACAATAGGTAAAGTTAAGATTAGTTAGTGACAATGATACCTGTAGTGGGGATGCAGGTAGATTAGAGTGGATGATAATGACGTGGTATGTGCTTAGTTTAAAGGGAAGAAGGGGAGCACTAAGTTAGCAGGGCACCAGGTAGTTCAGATGATGCCGTGTGAGTGTTGGAGGTGTATTCAGAAGTGTATTGTGAAAAGTGTGTGAGGAACAGGTGTGATTGCACAGGTGTGCAACTGAACAGGTGTATGGAGCAGTGTTTGAGAGAGTGATGGTGATGAGTATTGTGCTGACCAAATGGTCCAGGAAGGAAGGAGGGTGCAGGTGGCACCAGGTGTGATTGCACAGGTGTGCAACGACAGGTGTATGGAGAATGGTTGTGTGAAATACATGGAGTGTGGAATATATGGAGTATTGGAATGGATGTTCGTGGAGTGAGTATGGTGGAAACTATGGAGTGGAGTGGATGGTGCGAAGGTGTGAATGGGGGAAGAGTGGACCCCCATCACGAATACCCGGGGAGGGTAGTGTAAGTGTTAGGTAGAGGGTACAGGTAAATTGTGGTTGGATATTGGCATCTGTGGTGCGTGGTGGAAGAATGATGTTTGGATGGGTGCATTAGTGTTGTGGAAATGGCTGGGCGTGTAGCCTGTTAGTGTGTGTAGTTGGTTTGGGCACTCCACCACTGTGAGGATGTCGGCCAGGTGAGGCCGCAGGTGGGCTCTGGGAGCCGGTAGAGTTGTTGTGGATGGGGCCCGAGGATCCTGAGGACGGATCCGGGTAGCCCAGTGCCAGAGGGCACCGAGGGGTGACAGAGCCAGGAAGGGCCTTCCCCAGTTAGATAGGTTAGGGTGAGGAGCTAGGTAAGCTCGGGTGGCAACTGCAGTGGTGGAGGTGTGCAGACCTGCTGGGAGAGCTACACGCCCCAGTCCTGAAATTGTGCAAGGGCACCGGGAGATGAATCGGGGGAGTGAGACCCCAAATTGAGAAGCACCACAGTTTGGTCAATGGGAATTGGTTTTTTAGAACCCATAGTGTAAGTTGGCCAATGGATTGGCAGGGAAGGACCCCGGGTAGTGTAAAGTGTGTTAAAGTCATTTAGAAGGTAGTTAGGATGGAAATCTCCTCGCACCATCTACATCCACTCACCTGAGATGACGTACCTCCACACCATGCCAGGTGGTTTTTGTTATTTTTATGATGCAAATGTTTGGAATGTGAGACGCATCATGACGTGGGTGTGACATTGTGCTTTGTGTTCCATCTCTGCCTCCTTATGAGGATTGATGATGAATTGGGTGATGGCAAATTTTGGATAGAGGGATTGTGGGAACGAATTTGGTATAGGGGAAATATGGGGAAGACGTGACAGTAGTGACGAATTTGTAAATGTGTAGATTTTGTAAACGTGGGGTAAGGGCAAGGGTAGTGTAACTGACAGGGGGGGTGACGTACAGTAGGGACGAGCTTTCTAACTTCGCTCTCCGTACGCACTTCACCTTGCATTGCCTTATTGATGTGTACCCTTGTGACCTTACCCCTCGCTCATCTGTCTCTTCCCCCCTTTTGTCTCCCACATGAGGACCTGTGCGCCACTGGGCGCCGGGGGGAGCGTGCGTGAGTCCGCCATTGTGCGCCCGGAACTCCCAGAACCAGCTGTCTGCATCGATGCACCACATTATGGACCACATGTCTGTGGCTGAGCACCACTGATGGACCCCATGGGTTGGGGCATGGCCCCTCTGCTAGAACCGGCCATGAGGGCCTGAAATCTTGCTGGCGGACCTTGGCCACAGGGCACCGATGCCCCACAGGTGGACCACCCTTAGTTGGCCCCTGAGGCCCTAAATAAAAACGAACACAAGTTGTGCTTTTTATTATTTCCAACTAGGCCGCATGAAGCCAGAAGACGTCGGGAAGAACATCGGCCCAGCAGAGAAAGAGAAGATCACCACCAGTTGTTTTGTTGTGTTTATTATGAACCATGGTGACTGTGCACCGAGTGGTGCTTTGTGGTGCTTGTGGTGCTTTGTGGTGCTTTTGGGTGCTTTGGTGGTATTGGTACTGGTGCATCGATGCAATGCGTGCTGTCTCCTCCCTCCCAACAGGAATTTCTTTTTCTTGTTCCCTAAAAAGAAAAAAGAAAAACACAGGTCCTGGGTTGCGTTGTAAATAAGAAATAACGTCATTGTAAATAATGCTCCCCACCGTAAATGTATAGTTTGAGAATAATTCCGTAATTCGGTTAGCTGTGGGCTTGAGTCTGTTAGACAGGGTGCAATGCAATAGGGGGACATACTTATTTGTGTTTTAAGATTGTCACACTCAGGGTCAGGTTAATTGTAGAGGGAATTACACCTACGTGTCACACTAAGTTAAAGTTTTGTAGGCCCGAGCACGGGCCTGAAGAAAGGAGGGTGCAGTGTAACGGTTTTGAGAAGTGTAACGAATTTGAGAAGTGTAACGGTTTTTGAGAAGTGTAACAATTTTGGAGGAAGTGTAACGAATGTGAAAAGTATGGTTTTGTTGTGTGTAACACCCTCGTAATGTAAATAATGGTCGCAGCCGTCCTCCTAGTTAATTCCGTGAAACTTACACACAGGCCACGATATATCTTTTTAAATAGTTTATTTCCTTATTCCATGTAGGCTAAATATGTGTTTCCCACTAGATTGACTCTGCATTGTATCAAACGAAATAAGCGTAGGCCCTTTCAATTTCCCCAATCATCTCCGCTCTCCAAAGTTCCTTTCAAAAGCGGTGCGAGTGGTGTTCAATCCCGCAAGCCGCCATTGCCCATGTGCTCATCTCGGAGAAGAGGGGGGGGTAGGAGCCGCCAACTCACAGGTGTGGCACGTCGTCATGATCAAAGGAGGAATCGGACAGCCCTAACAGCCAACCAACACCGCGGTTAGCGACCCGGTAGGCGTGCCCTCGCAGCCGGCGGCTTGATTCCGCCCGGAGTAATAAAAGCGACTGGAAGGGACTGCTTCAGGAGATGAGAGAAGAGGTGACCTGCGAGAGGAGCTGTGAGTGAGCTGTGAGACGAGAGACGCTCCAAACCCAAAAAGGAGAGATACTTGGGGAGGAAACAAGGTTTGAAGGAGTGACGCGCTGAGAGGAGGGAGACGGCTCCACCAGAAGGAGAGGAACAGGTGTAACCGAGCCAGCGCGTGACGTCTACAGCATCGGCAGCGGATACGCGACGGAGGGTTTTCCCGCCAAAAACGCGAGGAATTGAGAGCTGCTGCCTCCGACCCTGCCTCCCTCTCCAGCAATCCACCTCAAGCCATACCTGCCTGCAATATCCCCCGTGTAAGTGTGAACGTCGTCTGTCCTAATCGTTGTCCTGGGGTTAAGTAAATTGAATAGTATAAGCTAACGATGCACTGTGTGACTGCTTCTTCCATCCATTGCTGTAAATAATTTTGGTCGCTCTTTCTTTTTCCTTGTGTGTGTATAATAAATCTGTTCTTCCTCCGTACTCTGTCTTCTTCTCTTTTCCTTCTCTTTCGGTCGCTTTAGAGGTTTCCCGATTGAATATCTGTGGTGCGATCTGGTCAACGTTGGGGGAGTCGGGCCAATTGGGGATCCTGTTAGGTCGCGGTTGGACCATCCGCTCGGCCCATCATAACATCTAAACCGCGATCTGTAACAATATATATATATATATATATATATATATATATATATATAGATATATATATATATAGATATACAGTGGAACCTTGACTTACGAGTTTAATTCGTTCTGTGACCGAGCTCGTAACTCAAATTGCTCGTATCTCAAATCAAATTTCCCCATTGAAATGCATTGAAATGCTATTAATCCGTTCCAGCCCGCCAAAAACCACACCAATTTTTTTTTAAATATACAGTATATATAAAAATATCTCGCGCTTTATATTTCACCTGTATGCAGCATACAAGTTGGCAGGATGGCCTGGACTGGAGGTACGCACACTTGACTCTAAAGTCTAAACTGTCCAGCCTGGGTTTGAATCCCGACCCAGCTATAACCTGTCATGGGTGAATCACAGGCAGGGTGATTCATCAATGTGTGTACCGCTAAACTGGGCGCCCCGTTTGCGTCCCATTAGTTGTTGGATGTTAAGGATCTCACCGTGTTTTCCACAAAGAGAAGGCGAGCTATCGCCGGCACTCTGAACAAGTTGTGGCCTGGCATGCTCTTCTCCTCTGCCGTTATATACGTCCTCCTCGGCACCTCGCTCATGTTTTTCGACGATTGCGTGTTTTATATCCAAGCACAAGTTTTATATAAAACACGACGATTGCGTGTTTTATATCCACAAGTTGTGGCCTGGCATGCTCTTCTCCTCTGCCGTTATATACGTCCTCCTCGACACCTCGCTCATGTTTTTCGACGATTGCGTGTTTTATATCCAAGCACATCATCCTCTTCTTCTTCTCAGCACTGCACTTGCCACTCACTTTCTTAGGCCCCATGGTTAAAACTAAGAAATTTTCCGAAATAACCAAAATGCGAAAACAAAAATGCAGCGCTATACGACAGAGATACGTACTGTACTTGCACGGCAAGATAACCACGTGACCAGAACCCACCTGGCGGCGTAAACTCGAAATAACCAAAATGCGAAAACAAAAATGCAGCGCTATACGACAGAGATACGTACTGTACTTGCACGGCAAGATAACCACGTGACCAGAACCCACCTGGCGGCGTAAACTCGAAATAACCAAAATGCGAAAACAAAAATGCAGCGCTATACGACAGAGATACTGTACTTGCACGGCAAGATAACCACGTGACCGGGTGGCGAAAGCTCGTAACTCAGATCTCGGCACGCATCTCAAAGCAATAAACCGCCCGAGCGACGGCTCGTATCTCGAAAAACTCGTAAGTTGGGGCACTCGTAAGTCAAGGTTCCACTGTATATAGATATATATAGATATATATAGATATATATATATAGATATATATATATCTGTGCAGTGTCTGTCTTGTGTTGTCATAGAACTACTTTCTCAAACTTTTGTGAAATCGTACCAAACTTCTGGTATGCACATATCTCTCTCGTCGGTATGTCCTAAGGGTATTTTCTTTGAAAAATGTTCAAATTTTATTTATTTTTTTGGGGGAGGGAAATTTTTTTTTTTCAACTTCAATGATTTATAAAATGTGATATCACGTATATTACAAATACATTTGAATCTTGAATATTTTGAATTATTGTTTGAATTATGATTGGTTTAAACCATGACAAAACGGCAACTCGGATACAGTCATTTATCTATATATCGACACATCTGGGCAGTGTCTGTGTTGTAACTTAACGACTCCCTCAAACTTTTGTTTCCGTGGTTGTGAAGTGTTTTTAATAACGTGGTGGTTTTGAATCACGTGATGGTGAGGTATTTTGAATTATATGGTGGTGAGGTGTTTTAAATCACATGGTGGTGAGGTGTTTTTAAATCAGATGGTGGTGAGGTGTTTTTAAATCACATGGTGGTGAGGTGTTTTTAAATCACATGGTGGTGAGGTGTTTTTAAATCACATGGTGGTGAGGTGTTTTTAAATCACATGGTGGTGAGGTGTTTTTTAATCACATGGTGGTGAGGTGTTTTGAAATCACATGGTGGTGAGGTGTTTTGAAATCACATGGTGGTGAGGTATTTTTAATTACGTGGTGGTGAGGTATTTATAATTACGTGTTGGTGAGGTGTTTTTAATTATGTGGTGGTGAGATGTTTTTAAATGACGTGGTGGTGAGGTGTTTTTAATTACTTGGTGGTGAGATGTTTTTAAATGACATGGTGGTGAGGTGTTTTTAATTACTTGGTGGTGAGATGTTTTTAAATGACGTGGTGGTGAGGTGTTTTTAATTACTTGGTGGTGAGATGTTTTTAAATGACGTGGTGGTGGGGTGTTTTTAATTACTTGGTGGTGAGATGTTTTTAAATGACGTGGTGGTGAGGTGTTTTTATTACGGGTTTTATGGTGGTAGGTGCAGACTGGAACCCCTCAGCCCTTTGTATGTGCTGAGGGGTTCTTTCTTGAAAAAAAAAACATTCAACCTGAATCTTCAACCTAAATTGCCTATAAAAATGTAATATCACAAACACAACAAATACATTTGTGCAAAATAATTGTTTGTATGATGATTGGTGTAAATCATGACAACACAGCAACTCAGGTACAGTCATTATCCTCAGCTAAAATAAGCCCGTTCCCCAGTAACGTCGCTTGGTGAGGCGAGCACAGCGAACCGAGCCAAGCTAGTATATATATATATATATATATATATATATATATATATATATATATATATATATATATATATATATATATATATATATATCGAAACCCTATATATATATATATATACACACATACCTATTGTTACGGAAACGGAGTACGGCGCTCCCCTTGGCGGGGGGGGGGGGGGGGGTTAATCCCCCTTCTATTTGCACTGGCTGTCTCCGATCCTGAAGCTACAACGTCCTTCCGGGACCGACGGTAGGTAGGGTTTGTTAGGCCTAGGGGTTCGCTACGTACCTAATTACTACCGCCAGCCGGGAACGAGGGAATAACTTCTGCTCGAACCACGGTTTTAGATGGACTAGTTGCCGAGCGGTTTTAGCAACCCGAAGTTCGAGCCATTTATCAAGGACTAACCCGATTCTGAGCGTTGGCCAAATCGTGCCACAGGTGTTCAATGGGTAAAAGACAGGGACGATGGGACGAGGAAGAAGAAGAAGGCAAAGGTAGGAAATAACAGGATTTATTATTATTTACACAAGATTAAAGGAAGAAAAGAAATCAAAGTAATATACAGAAAATGGAAGGAGCAGGACACAGAACAATTTCTAGCTTATCTATACAGGCTTAACTTATTCCCCAGACAACACAGACAGACAGACGACAGTCAGACTTACACGAATGGGGAATGAAGGCAGGAACGGCTCAGGGAGCGAATGGTCCAGGCCGATGGTAAGGATGCGTCAGGGGGGGAGAAGGATCCAGGCAGCGGTAAGCGTTGAAGTTCACGCTCCGGGCTCGGAGCGAACAGCAGCCGGCAGCTCTGCGTCTTCACAACCGGCGACAATAGGGCCCCTAGAGGGTCTCGGTTTATTGCCGCAATATCAGCACCCCCTCACGTCTTTCTGTCTTCTCCGGTTCAGCTGGATCACGCATCTCCCTGAATAGGCTTGCGCGTGCGCTTATATTGTGCCTGGTGCGATCAAGCCACCTGCCTTTTGGAAACGCCCACCGGTGAGCTCGCCTCGGCCTTGGTTGGTCGCGAGGGCTCACCGATCCCGCCCCTTGATGAGGCGCTGGCAGAGCCACGCCTTGTTCCTGGAGCTTGGCTGACTCCTCCCACTTTCTGCTCCGAGATGACCTCGTGTTCAATGGAGTTTGGGGCGATGATGATGCCAATAACAACCACCCAATGCAACGGTGGCGAACGCTGCCGTGCTGGCGCTCTGGAGGCCACGGCGATATTGTAGGGGATCTATCTTAATTCATTTGGTGCAATGCAATGTCAACTAGTGGAAAACAGAGCCTTAACTGATACACACAATAAAGAAATAACTATAGAGAGGTTCTATGATTGGCTACGTGCTTGTACATGGACTGGCTAAGGGGACGACCTTTGACCTTTACCACAAATGGAGGTATTTACAAGAACTATTTACTAGAGGGTCATATTTACAGACAGGATTCTCAAATCCGCAACACTATATATACACACATATATATATATATACATACATACATACATACATATATATATACATACATACATACATATATACATACATATATATATATATATATTATATATTGCTATGGTTTTGAGATTGGCACATTGAAGTCATTAAAGGTTAAAGGGTTGCCCCCCATAGTTAGTCACACGAACAACATAAAGGCCCATTTGTAGTATAGTTATGTCTTAGTATGTGTAAGAATAGGCCATTTCCCCTCTTCGTGCCTGCGTTGTGTAAAGACAGGAAAATAGGCTTTACTTGCCATCGATTTCCCAGCCACCCTAGCCTCTATCCAGTTTGTTAAGCATTGGCTGCCCACTAGTCGAGTAACACGAGGTAGGCCTAAAAAGGGTGGGGCCGGCGTTGAGGTCGGGGAGCGGCAGCGGGAGACGGTAAGAGCCACCAGCCAATCCGGGCTCTAGCGGCATGGCATGAGAGGGCGTGGTGAGGCGCGTCTGGTGAGTTCGAGAAGGTTCGCGGGGCGGGCCTATATAAGTCACTGCGCAAAGCCCTTGAACAGGACTTGGTCAAAGGACTTGACTTGCATCACGAGCCCTCGGGAGGACTTACAGCATGGTAAGAGGACTCGGGTGCACACGGCAGTGGCGATAGGACTTGAGGGGGTTTGCTCGTTGTGAAAGGACTCGCACACCAGGACTCACGGAGGAGAGATAAGAGGACTTATCAGCAGGACTTTGATGCAAGAGGGTCAGAAGGACTTGTTCAGTGGAGACGCTATTGTGAACTATAACCTCGCAGTATAACGTGCACGCCCAGGGGAAGAAGGAGAAGCGTTGGCGGTACACGTACGCAGGCGCAGCCAGACGTGCCAGGAACGTGAATAGCGCTTTTCACCCAAGCGAGTAAGCACGGCCATAGCCGCAAGTGAAGAACCGCCAGCCGCGTCGAAGTCCGCTCCATACCAATTCGCCCCGTGATAACTCGCTCCGTCCAGACGACACGCGGAGAGCTCCTGCCTTCACCTACTCCAAAGGACGTGCCGGGGACCGGAGAGAACTGCACGAGAGCCATCCCTGGGCAAGCTGCTGAACATCGTCCTGCCATCTGCAAGCCCCGTGTGAGTGTGTGTGTGTGAGACGGGCCCGTGTCCTTGGGTATTAAGTATAAGATTGTTTTAAGGATTGCTCTGTGTCTCTGCTCTTGAACCATTGTACATTGTAAATAATAATAATTAAACCTGTTATTCCTTTGCTTCCCAATTCGATCGCCTTTGTGATTTCTCCATTGACTAAGCGTGGTACGAATAATAACCGCTTGAAACGGGTTCCACCATCATAATAGCGCGAATTACGTGTACGCAACCGCTCGGCGTCTCACCAACACATGTGGTTTGTGCGGGGCTTATTTCCTCGCTTCCAGGGCAGCGCGAGTATTTAGGTAATAGCGAATTTGGTCCGAATACCCTATTTCGCGCTGTCCGGAAGGGATGTCATTGGTCCTGGTCCCGCCAGGCCAGTCAAAGACAAGGGGACTAATTCCCCCCTTGGTAAGGGGAGAAGGCCGGCGGCGGATCCGCAACAATTGGTGTCAGGAGTTGGGATAGGACAGAAGTGCGCTTAACGCACTCCAAATTACGAGCGACCAAAATTTAGTTTTTAAGGTCCAATTTAATTCGTTCCATGGCTAGCCTAGATGGTCGAATGCCGGTGGGGGTAAATGAGGAGGTAGAGGAGGTAGAATCAATAACCCAGGACCCCCGGGAAGAATTGGAAGAAATGGAAGAGGCAATTGATGAGGGGCCGGCAGTAGGGGATGAAAATGGCGGCGCCTCGCACATGGCGACGAGGGCCGCGCCCGCTGCGCAAGTGGGGGTTATGGACATGCAAGCCTTCATGGCGCAATTCATGGCGGGAATGAAAGAAATGATGGGTGAACTGACGAATGACATAAAGAAACTCGATGAAAGATTGGACGCCCAGAGTGACAAATCCACCCGGGAAAGGAAAGAATTTGGGGACAAATTCACTCGGAACATAAAAAAAATGGGAGAGGACATTGATCACATGTTGAGCGAGGAAGTCGCATTGGTACGCGACGAGGTAACGCGATGCGAGGAGCGCGTGGAAAGCGAGCCTGAGCGAGGCGCAGTTAAAACGACTGGGGATAACGAAATAGCGACACGGGGTGTGGAAAGGCCGACGGCCGCCGAGTTGGAAAATGAAATTTTATTTGTGCCGGCGGTCGTCGAGGATAATGAAATGATCATAGTTGAAATTGGGGCCGAAGAGACGGCAGAGTTAGAAATTAAATCGAAGAAAGAAATGGCATGCACCCAAAGTTTGTGTTCACATCGTGATGCCGTACTTGCCAAACAAAAATGAAGGTTTGCAGGTGGGGTTGGCGGAGAAGAGAATCCCGAAGGTGAGTAGGAGCGTGGATGGCACGAAAATGTTTGGCGCGAAAAGATTTTTGGCGCGCTTGGGATCGAGACGCAACCCGGGCGCTCGTGGAAGGTCTGTGGTGCGATGTGAGGGTGAATGGCGCGCGTTTGCGAACGGCACCGGAGCTTAAGTGTGTTACAGAGTGCGAGGAAGAATGCACAACGGAGTGTATGTGGGAAGAGTGTGTTGAAGAGGAGTGTGAAACAGAGTGTGCGATGGCCGAAGAGAGTGTGCAAGAATGCACACCGGAGCGTGTGGTAGAGAGTGTGCAGGAGTGCACACCAGAGCGCGTGATTGGGTGTGCAACAGGAAAGTGCACACCCATGGGTAGGTGTGCGCTGATGGGGTGTGTACCGGGAGAGTGCACACCCGTGGTTCTTAGGAGTGTGTAACAAGAGAGTGAGGGTGTGCGATGGCCAAGTGTGCAACGGAGTGCGCGGGTAGTATGAGTGCACCAGGATGTGCGCGAGGGTGTGTGATGGAGTGTGCGAACGGCGTGAGTGCGCCTGAGTGGTGTGCCCCTGAGTGTGTAAGGAGAGAGAATGCACAGGAGAGTGCAGTAATGGAATGTATGAGCGGCGCTGGGGCGCCTCGGTGTACGAGAGAGGAGTGGGTCGTGTGTGGGTGTGAGAATGCGACTCGGGCATCGACGCAGACCGGGGCAGAGTTTAGGGTGACGGATAGCTTACACGAGCCCTCGGTGCGAGGGGTGCTTTGTGTGCAGTGGGGATCGGCGGGGATCGTTGCCGCGGCGGCGTGCACGATTCGTGCCGGGCCCCGCCCTGTATGGTCGGTGCCGCGCCTTGGCGGGAAAGGCGATCGGCACGGTTCGAGGGGGGGTAGGAGAGGTCGGAGCTTCACCCCCTGGCGGGCGCGGTGCTCCGACCGTGGGAGGTTGGGCCATCGTGCCGGGGACCGAAAGGCTCCACGCAGAGATGGCACCTGGAACCTTGGCCAAACAAAATCTTCTCCCCTGAATTGAAAATGCCGGACGGACCCAACCTACAGTAGACCAACCACCCGTATGCATTGCTCGGCTTTTCGAAGCCGAGCTGTGACGAGAATGTATTGCCGCACCGAGAGGCTCGAGTGGAGTGGACAGTTAGCCATAGTGTTGGCGAATGGTAGCTTTACCATTCTGGGGCAAATGAGCAATAGATTATGGGGTGGCAGTGTAAACTAGATGAGGGCGGGCTAGGATATTGTTAGGGATTTAGAGATGACAATAGGGACAAGATTTAAGTGGTGACTTTTGTACAGGTAGAGGGGACGTAGAGAGATTAGAAGGATAATAACGACGAGGGGGTGCTTAGTGTAAGGGAAGACGGGAAAGCACGCGTATTAGGTGGAAAAGCAGCTAGTTAGATGATGCTGTGTGTGTGTAGTAGTGTGGAGAAATTCTGTGTGTGGATGAGCTTGAGCAAATGAGGATTTGAATGGGGATCGCTGTGTGTATGCGCTCGAGTTTGAGGCGCAAATGAGGCATTGGTTGGGGATAACTGGAGGTAGTGTATGAGTGGTGTATTGAGGACAAGTGGAATTTGTGTTGAGTGAATTGACTTGCATGGTGTGCAAGTGGAAAAAGGAAGTGAGCACAAGAAGTGTGCAAGAGAACTTGGTGTGTGGAATGAGTGGTGTGGAATGAGTGGTGTGGAATGAGTGGTGTGGAATGCATGGTGCGAAGGAGTGAATGGGGGAAGATGGACCCCTTCACGAATACCCGGGGAAGGTAGTTTAAAGTCAAGTAGAGGGATTAGGTAAATTGTTGGATATTGACACCTGTGGTGCAGGTAGTGGCAATGAAGTGCTTGGATGGGTGCATGAGTCAGTGAATGGCTGGGCATGTGGGATTTGTTGGTGCGTATTGTTATTGAAGCACTCCGCCACTGGTAGTTTGTCGGCCAGTTGAGGCCGCAGGTAGGCTCTGGGAGCCAGTCAGAGTAGTGTTCAGTGGGGCCCGAGGATCCTAGGAAAGGACCCGGTAGCCCAATGCCAGAGAGGGCATCAGAGGGGTGAGAGAGCCAGGAAGGGCCTTCCCCGATTTAGAGTAGTCGCAAGGAGCAAGGTAAGCTCGGGTGGCGACTTCAGTGGCGGAGGTGCGCAGGTAGTTGGATCTGCTAGTGGAGCCACACGACCCAGCCCCAAAATTGTGCAAAGGCACAGTAAGAAATATTGGGGAGTGAGACCCAAATTCAGAGGGCACCACAGGGTGGGTCAATGGGAATTGGTTTTTAGAACCACATAGTTTAAAGATGCCAATTGGCAGGGCATGACGCCGGGTAGTGTAACCGAGTTAATGTTATTAGAGTATAGTTAGGATGAGGAATCTCTTAGCCCCATCCACATCCACTCACCAAGGGAGACGGAACTCCACACCAGGTTTTGTAAATGATTTACGTAAGTGAGACGCATCATGACGTGGAAGTGTGACATTGTGTGTAATTCCATCTCTTCCTTCTTGGGAGGGATTGGAAGACGAATTTGGTTTAGAGGGGGATATGGGAGACAGGACGTAGAGACGAATTTGTAAAGTGTAAATACAGGGAGGGGTAAAGGTACTGTAGTGTAGCTGACATGGGGGGTTACGAACGGTTAGGGACGAGCTTGCTTTGCTCGCTCTCCCGCGCCCCTCATGTTGCATTGCTTCGTATTGATGTGTACCTTTGCGTC
>NC_136268.1:15865158-15875158 GCF_964187855.1 Myxine glutinosa
GGTTATAGCTGGGTCGGGATTCAAACCCAGGCTGGACAGTTTAGAGTCAAGTGTGCGTACCTCCAGTCCAGGCCATCCTGCCAACTTGTATGCTGCATACAGGTGAAATATAAAGCGCGAGATATTTTTATATATACTGCATATTTAAAAAAAAATTGGTGTGGTTTTTGGCGGGCTGGAACGGATTAATAGCATTTCAATGCATTTTAATGGGGAAATTTGATTTGAGAAACGAGCAAATTGAGTTACGAGCTCGGTCACAGAACGAATTAAACTCGTAAGTCAAGGTTCCACTGTATATATATATTATGGATGTGAGAATTGTGTTTTTACCTTTGCAAAAGCGGAAGGTTATGTTTTGATCGCTGTGTATTTATTTGTATGTCTGTGTGTGTGTGTGTGTGTATGTTATTCGCATAACTCAAAAAGTATTCAACCGAATTGCATGAAATTTGGTGGGATGATTGGTTATTATACGGGACACATTTGATTAGATTTTGGGAGCAATCGGGTCAAAGGTCAAGGTCAAGGTCACGAAAAGGTCAAAATCGTATTTTTGTTGTTCTGTTCCCTACACTCCCATGCCAAGTACAGAACAGTAGCTGCGGCGAAGGTATGCGCTCTACCGAGTGCCCGTTCTAGTTTTTATTGTAATTGTAAAATATCACCCTCCTTCCTCCATTTGTTGTGTGTAAAGGTCAAAGGGCGTCCCTTAGTTAGGTCATATACAATCACGTAGCCAAATCATAGACCTCCCTGTTCAGTAGTTATCTCCTTATTATGTGTATTAGATTAAGGCTGTGTCTTCCATTAATTTAACACTCCATTGCACCGAATTCAAATAGAGTAGATTCCCTGCACATCCCCCCTTTCGTCAATTGCCAACTGCACTGGGCGGTTTGCTTCATTCTGCCGCTGCTGTGGGGTGGTGGTTGTTTTCGCTGCAATACTCCATTAGCCACGAGGTCATCTCGGAGCCGAAGGTGGGAGGAGTCAGCCCAGCGCGGGGAACAAGGCGTGGCCTTGCCAACGCCTCCTCTAAGGGCGGGATCGGCGAGCCCTCGCGACCAATCAGGGCCGAGGCGACCTCACCGATGGGCATGTCCTGGAGGCCGGCGGCTTGATCGCCCGAGGCGAGATATAAGCGCGCGCGGAAGTCTTTGTGAGAGAGACGGGAGATATACGGCGAAGAGACAGCGAACCATTAAGTTCAAGAGGGAGGAGTCCAGAGAGCGAGTTCAAGAGAGGGAGAGAGCCAAGAGAGTGAGAGAGTCCTGCGAGTTGCAAGACAGAGAGAGAGAACCCGTCACGCCAGACCCCCCCACCAGCAGCTTTAACTCCACCAGGTAGCGTTGGCTCCACCAGGCAGCTCCGACCCGTTACCCCGCGGGAACCAGGATCGGTGGCATCGGTGGCCGTCGAGGTCCAGCCCGACGTCCCGTGCGGGATCAAGCTCCAGCCAGCTCCGTGCCTTCCTCTCCCTCCAGCCATCCACCTCCTGCCATTCCTGTCATCATCCCCCGTGTAAGTGTGCTCGTAGTCTGTCTTTGTGTGTCTTGTCCCTGGGTATAAGTAAGACTGCCATAGGTAAGCTAGCGTTGCACAGTGTCTCCTTGCTTCTTTCTGTCTTTTATTTTATTATCCTTCCTTCTTCCTTGGTTTCTTTAATTGTGTAAATAGTAGTAATAAATAGTATTCATATTCCCAACCTTTTGCCTTTGTCTTCTTCTTCTTCACATCCGTCGTCTTTGTCTTTTCCCCATTGACAACCTGTGGCACGATTTGGCCAACGTAAAGAATCAGGTCTAGTTTTGGTAAACGGCTCACGCCGCAGTTCGCTTCGCTCGGCGCAAACATCCAATCCATTACACTGCGGCCGTGAGCGGGGGAGTATTTCCTCGCGTGCCGGGAAGCGCTGGTAATTAGGTCATAGGAGGTTTGGGCCTACTACCCTACCCAGCGCCGACTGGGCGTGGCGTCATACCCCCGGGACCACGTCGGTCAGTCATAAGCGAGGGGATTAATCCCCCCTTGGTAAGTGGGGAAGGCCGACGTTGGATTCCACAACAATTGGTGTCTGGGAGTGAGATTTGAGGCCCGAACCAAATTTTTTATATAACATCAAAAAATTTGGTCAAAATTAAGAGCGCCCGAGATTTTATAACATCCTAAATTTAATAAATCGTGCCATGGATGGTCAAGGCGACGGGATGCCGGTGGGGGAACAAGAACAGGGGTTAGGGGTAACCCAAGACCAGAGGGAAGAAATGGAGGAGAGCAATGGTAACGTGGTTGTGGGGGGATCAGGCGCACAAAATGGCACCCTCGCGCACGAGGTTGGGGGTGCATAAAATGGCGGCGCCGCGGAGGTCGAGCCCGCGGTGGCGGCTGGGGACGCTGACCAAACCGGGTTTGACCTCAGATTATTCCTGACCCAACCAAATGCAAAAATGGATAGAATGGGGCAGCAATTGGGGGGCCAAATTGGAGCAATGGGAGGCCAAATTGGAGCAATGGGGAGCCAAATGGGGGAAGTGAGGGACGAAGCGAGGGGTACCAGTGAGAAATTGAGAGACGGGTTGGGTAGTCAAGAACAAAGGATGGGGGAGCGATTAGAAAATCAAATCGGGGGGCTAGAATCTAAATTCCTAGACAATATATACAAGCTATATACAAGCTATATACAATATATACAAGCTAGACAAATCGGGGGGCTAGACGCTAGACAATAAATTTGAGGGGTTAGACAACGGGATAAAAGAGGTAAAGAATGGGTTAACGGGGCTAGAAGATAAGATGGAAGGCAAATTGCGGGAAATAGGGGAGCAATCCGCCCGGGAAATCAAACAGATGGGGAACCAGATAGAGGAGGTGAAAATCGGGTTGGAAGGTAAACTGGATGCTCAGAGGGATGAATTGGAACAGATGAGGGCGGCATCTACTAAAGAGATGGGAGAAATGGGGGAGGAGATAAGACGAGGTGTAAGCGAGGATGTCTCGGGGGTACGCGAGGAGGTAAAGCGAGGTAAGGAGCGTATGGAGAAAGAGGTGAGGAATAATACGGCTAGGTTACAGGGGGGCATAGAGGACCTGACACGGGGAGTAGAGCAGCTGACGGTGGGACAAAAGGAACTAGTGGATCAAGTAGAAAAGAACACTGCGGTACTAGGAGGGTTGAAAGCAACACAAAAATAACTCAAAAATGAACTCATAGCGACAAAGAGGGCATGTCAGATGGTACGTGAGGGACTGACAACGAGGTTGGACGAGGTGACGGAGGCAATGGAGACGAAGGACCGGGAGGTGAGGACGCACATAGAAACGGTCAAGGTGGCCTTAGAGGACGAAATTGAGGAGACGCACCGGGAAATAAAAAAGGTGAAGCAAAAGTTAGAGGATGTGGAAGAGGGGGTGAGTGAAATTAAGAAGAGACGGAGGGAAACTAAGAGGGAGATAAAGGAGGAAGTGATGGAATATGTGCAAGGTCGGTGCTCAAATTGTGATGGTGTGCTTGCTAACCAAATAAAGAGTTTGCAGGTGGCGGAGGAGGTACGGAGACGAGGTGCCAAGGTGAGTGGCGATATACTCGGAAATGTATATGGTGTGAGGGGAGATTCAGTCGGTTTGGGGGTTGGTTTGGACCCGGGTGTTCGTGAGAGGCTGCTGGAGAAGTGTACGACAGGTACAGAGTATGAAGGAGGAGGTGTGCGAGGAGGTCCGACTATGGGGTGTGTGAGGAAAAAGTGCGCGCCGAGGAGTGAGGGTGCTGTCGAGAGTGAGTTGGTCGTAGCGCGTGTGCGGGGGGGCACATGGAAGCGCGGGATGGGGAGTGTTACAAGGAATGCAACGAGAGAATGCACACCTGTGGTGAGTGTTACGGAGGGTGTGACGGGAGAGTGTGCACAAGAGGATGCGCGAGAAAGGTGTGTAACAGCGGAGTGCATGAGTACAGAGTGCGCTTTCAAGAGTAAGGGTGAATGCGCGACCGAGTGTGGTGGTGAAAGTAGCGAGAGTGACACGGAGCGTGAGTTGGTTGCGGCAGGTGAGCGAGGATGTACACCTGGGATGGAAGGATGCACACCTGGAATGGTCGAGCGCGTGTGGGAATGCACGCTCGAGGTAGTAGTAAGACACGTGATTGGGTGTGCAAGTGAGTGCACACCCGTGGTTGTCACAGAGGATGTGACCGAGGAGGGGATGCGAAGAGGTGTGTTGGTGAAGTGTGTGAACGACGAGTGTGTGCTAAGGTGTGCGGTGGTCAGAGGAGTGACGAAGTCTGTGAGTGAACCTGGAGGGTGTGTCAGAGAAGGTGCAATGACAAAGAGCATGGAGACAGATGGATGTGTGAGCAAGGAACGGGCTGCGGGGTGTAAGCATGCAAGTGAAGCATCAACGCTAAACGGGATAGCGGTTAGATCGACTTATAGCCGAAGCGGGCCCTCGGTGCGTGCCGGAGTTTGCGTGCCGCGGGAACCAGCGGGGATCGTAACCACGGCGGTTTTGAAAGAACCGCCGTAAGCGATCCACGCCGGGCCGCCGCTAGGCGGAGCGGGCGGCCCGGTCGGAAGGGTCGTCACGGCAACCCCTTGTGGTTGAGACGTTCCGGCAGGGCGAGATCAGGCCATCGGACGGCCCCATGCCGAGATGGTGCATGGAATCTCGGCCCGGGTAAGCCCCCTTCCCTGCACCGAATGCCGGACGAATCCAACCGCCGGCACCAAACAACCCGCATTCATTGCTCGGCTTTGCGAAGCCGAGCTTTGGAAATGAATTGGCGCACCGAGAGGCTCAAGTGAGTAGACGTGTGATGATGATAGTGTTTTGGACACGAAATTGAAAAGCAAAATTTGATGATTGGCAGATTGATTGGTAGAATGATTGGCAGATGATTGGCAAATTTTTGATTGGTTGCAATTGGATGAGCCAAATTGATAGTGGAAGATACCCGATGTGGTGGGATGGCAACTCTGCCATCCCTCACAGCGGGGGCAAAGGAGCAGTAGTTTTATGGGGTTTATGGCAGTGAAAACTAGCCCGGGAGGGTTAGGATATAGTGTGTAGGGATCTAGAGAAGATGACCATAGGTAACGGTAAGGTTAGGTAGCAACATTGGACAGGTAGTTGGGGACATAGAGAGGGTAGTTGGATGATAATGATGAGGGAGCGCAATAGTTTAAAGGGGCGACTGAGAGCGCAAGTTCCAGAGGGGAGTAGTTAGATAAGATGATGCCGTGTGTTTGAGAATCGAAAGTGTATGGAGCAGTGTATGACTGAGTAGTGGTGTATGAGTGTTGTGTTGACCAAATGGTCCTGGGAGGAAGGAGGGTGCAGGAAGCACCAGTAGGAGTGATTGCACAGGTGTGCAACTACAGGTGTATGGAGAATGGTTGTGTGGAATAAATGGAGTATGGAATATATGGAGTATGGAATGGATGGGGTGGAGTGAGTTTGGTGGAAACTGTGGAGTGGAGTGGATGGTGCGAAGGTGTGAATGGGGGAAGAGTGGACCCCTATCACGAATACCCGGGGAGGGTAGTGTAAGTGTTAGGTAGAGGGTATAGGTAAATTGTGGTTGGATATTGGCATCTGTGGTGCATGGTGGAAGAATGGTGTTTGGATGGGTGCATTAGTGACGTGGAAATGGCTGGGCGTGTGGCCTGTTAGTGTGTTTAGTTGGTTGAGCACTCCACCACTGTGAGGATGTCGGCCAGGTGAGGCCGCAGGTGGGCTCTGGGAGCCGTTAGAATTGTGGAGGGGGCCCGAGGATCCGGAGGACGGACCCGGGTAGCCCAGTGCCAGAGAGGGCACCGAGTGGGGAGAGCGCCAGAGGGCCTTCCCCAGTTAGATAGGTTAGGATAAGGAGCAGGGAAGCTCGGAGGCAACTACAGTGGTGGAGGTGTGCAGGTGGGTAGACCTGCTGGGAGAGCTGCACGACCCAGCCTGGAAATTGTGCAAGGGCACAGGGAGTTGAATCGGGGGAGTGAGACCCCAAATTGATGAAGCACCACAGTTTGGTCAATGGGAATTTGGTTCTTAAAACCGCATAGAGTGTAAGTTGGCCAATGGATTGGCAGGGAAAGACCCCGGGTAGTGTAAAGTGTATTAAAGTCATTTAGAAGGTAGTTAGGATTGAGATCTCCTCGCACCATCTACATCCACTCACCTGAGGTAACAGGACTCCACACCATGCCATGGATGTTTTGATTATTTTATTGTGCAGATGTTTGGAATGTGAGACGCATCATGACGTGGGTGTGACATTGCGCTTTGTGTTCCATCTCTCCCTCCTTATGAGGATTGATGATGAATTGGTGATGGCAAATTTTGGTTAGAGGGATTGTGGGGACGAATTTGGTATAGGGAAAATATGGGGAAGACGTGACGGTAGCGACGGATTTGTAATGTGTAAATTGTTGTACATATGGGGTAAGGGCAAGGGTAGAGTAGGTAACAGGGGGGGTGACATACGGTAGGGACGAGATTTCTCACTTCGCTCTCCGTACGCACCTCGTCTTGCATTGCCTTGTTGATGTGTACCCTTGTGACCTGACCCCTCGCTCACCTGTCTTCTTCCCCTCCCCCCTTGTCTCCCACCCGAGGACTGTGCGCCACTGGGCGCCGAGGGAAGCGTGCGGGAGCCCGCCATTGTGTGCCCAAAACTCCCGCAACCAGTTGTCTGAATCGATGCACCACTTATGGACCACATGTCTGTGGCTGAGCACCACTCATGGACCCTACGGGTTGGGGCATGGCCCCTCTGCTGGAACCGGCCATGATGGCCCGAGATCTTGCTGGCGGACCTCAGAAACGTGGCACCTATGCCACACAGGTGAACCACACATAGTCGGCCCTGTGGGCCATAAATAAATGAAAAATGGACGCATTGTGTGCCTTTTTATTACGTCCAAATAGGCCGCCAGCAAAGAAGAAAGACAAAATCTGGTAGAATACCAATGGTCAGCAGAGGGAGCCGAAGAGGAAGACCAGCACCAGGGTTTGTTGGTTTATTTTTATTATTGAACTGTGGTGACTGTGCACCGATTGGTGCTTGATGGTGTTTTGGTGCTTTCTGGTGCGTCGATGCAGGGCAGGCTGTCTCCCCCCCCCCCCCCTTTTTTTCCCCTTCTTTTCTGTAGTTTCCAACATGGCACATCCCATATAAAGGGGCCTTTTCTATGCCCCTGACATTTTCCCCAAGAATGTCCCTTCTTTTCTATAGTTTGCCACATGGCGCAAACCATATAAAGGGGCCTTTTCTATAGCCCTGACATTTTCCCCAAGAATGTCCCTTCTTTTCTATAGTTTGCCACATGGCGCAAACCATATAAAGGGGCCTTTTCTATGCCCCTGGCATTTTCCCCAAGAATGTCCCTTCTTTTCTATAGTTTGCCACATGGCACATCCCATATAAAGGGGCCTTTTCTATACCCCTGACATTTTCCCCAAGAATATCCCTTCTTTTCTATAGTTTGCCACATGGCGCAAACCATATAAAGGGGCCTTTTCTATGCCCCTGACATTTTTCACAAGAATGTCCCTTCTTTTCTATAGTTTGCCACATGGCGCTGTGGAAGTGTAACTCAGTGTAACTCATTGGTTGGAACTGGTAACGAAGCAGGTACGAGCAGGTGGTCGTAAGAATGTCAGGAATGTATCTTGCTCTGTCGAAGCTGGGAGTCCTTTGTCCACCTTTATTACGACCCCAGGCTAACACACATTCCCAAGCCCGCACTATTTGTTTTGGACATCGGGATGCAAAGAGGGTGAAGAAACTCCCCAGCAGGGAGGCGATTGTGGATGACCAAGGAGCTTCAGCGCACGGAGGATTAACATTCAGCGCACGGAGGATTAACATTTAGCGCACGGAGGATTAACTCCAATGTGCCCATATAAACGAGAGCAAACTTTGAGTCAGGAGCACTTGCCACGAGAACCTCTGCCCGACGGAACGAACGAGTACGCAACGGGAAACAGCGCCAGGAGAGCACCGGCGAACGAAGAAGAACCAACGACTTGAATTACTAAATTCGTTATAGTATTGTAGTTCTTTATTATATTGAAACAAGTGAATTATTAGCTAATAAAGCTTTGCATTGGTAAACGCTGTTTGGTCATATCGTAGCTTCCTGAGTCAAATAACTATTCCCGAACAATATGGAGGCACCGCTGGGATCAATTGGACACATACAAGATCTTTAAAGGTAAGTGTGTCTTGTTTTTTGTCCAGTATGATTTACGAACCTGGGAATAGTTATTTTGTATATACATGGAGGATTTGGTGTTTGGGCTTCTCCACGCACCATCGGTGCACGGAAGCCCTGATAAGGAAAATATAGATGGGACCCTTTGCTCAGGTGCTGTGCTCGCGACACAAAGGATCCATATGAGCGGGGCCCGGGTGCTGTGTAATTAATTAGTACACAAAGAACCGACTACTAGGGTGCTGCATATTCACAAAGATCCATTTTTTTGAGCTGGCTCTCCCGGTGCTGTGTTTATGCAAAGAACCAATGACTGTGTGATTAAGATGTATTTTGAGGTACCTTGTAAATAAATGTAATGATGTAACGAATTTTGTAACGATCGTCCGAGGTAAAAGTCCTACAAAATGTCTGCTCGTTTTTCTGGCCGAGTCGAAATTGCGTTGAGTTCCTATGGCATGCGCCATTAAAAGCGCTGTGTAATGGTTGAGCTCCCTTTATGTCGTTTTGGTCACGCGGATGAGCAGACAAAATGACGAATGCTGCGGCTGGAGCAGTAGAAGCGATTTTTCTTTTAATTGTTTAATGATTATTCGTGTTTTTTCTAGCGATCTCTGTTAATACGGGTTTTTGCGCTGTGTAAATGAATACGCCAGTTCGTCTGACACGCGTCACTGAGAAACGGGCGTCTCTAGGCTTGCCTGCATTCACCTGTGTAATTGGGACCGTGTGTTTGCGAGGATGCGTACGTTATACGCTGGGTATTAAAAGCCTTACTCTGTTCTGGAGGCGAATCGGCCCATGAGTGCACCATGAGGCGATTTGTTTGCCGGTTCGGTAATGCCCGTACACGTGTACAATCGTGTACACCCGTTTTGCACTTACAAACGTACTTTTGAGTTGCCCGCCCAAATGCTGGAGGACTCGCTTAGCGTGAGAGAGAGGGCGGGAAATATAGATATATATATATATTTCTCCCAATTTGTGGTATCACGACGAAACGGCTTATATCTTTGGAACGGCTGGTCGGATTTAGACAAATTAAACGGAATTGTGTAGGACGAAAGCCGTGGGTCCAAAGTAAGAAAGAAAAAAAAAGGGTGGAGGAGAGAGAAAAAAAAATTTTCGCCAATTTTTTCCCACCATTTTATAACACCTAAAAATCGTTCGATCAACATATAAATTAATGACAGACAACGCCATCTCATGCCGGTCCAGAATTATTATGAAAGATGGCGATTGGATGAAAATTGCATACCGACACTCCCTCACTGTCCCTCATTGTCCCTCATTTCCATTCCGGCTACCTGTCTCTTGCTCCCGCTCCTTCTCCCTCCCTCTAGTTCCCATTGGCGGATGCTTTGCGAGAAGCAAAGCGTTTGTTGTGTTGTTGTTGCAGTGTTGTTGTTTTTTGTGTATTTTCTCTGCTCCCTGTGCTCGCAGATTTGGTTGGTACATATATTTTATTGAAAGATGAAAAGTATATAGATATGGGATTGTAATGGGATTTTAATGGGATAAATATAGAAGATGTTTGTTTTGTCAAGAGAAAGTGACAATTGGCTGAGAAGTCACTGAGGCTGGGTTTTGGCCTTTGACAGCAGAGAAATTGTGTTCTGACAGCAAAAGACTTCCAAATAATGTTTGTGGCTGGATTGTTTCAAGAGAAATGACATACTATTTATTTTAATATAAAATCGCTATGAGATTGCTTGTCCCAGTAAAGGACATTAGCTTAAAGATGATATATTTGTATTGGGAAGGAACTTAGGAATGTTCAAGGCCGGACATGATCATTG
>NC_136268.1:15877658-15892658 GCF_964187855.1 Myxine glutinosa
AGACAAGTTCATGGGGCAAACCAAGATCAAGGGTACCAGTGCTTACCGGTACCTCAGACAATGATTAGGCCTTCATTGCTGCAAATCCCAAATGATGATTGGCCTCAACAGATTCGATTACTGGACAAACATGAATAACTGTCGATGATTCTTGTGTCTGAAAAGTTTTCGAAGCAAGAATGATTCATTTTTTCTTTTGCTCGTTAACAAATTAATAATTAATTGATCAAATGCCAAAATTGGCTCTTCTATTTTGGGCACAGCAATTTTAAATTTACAAAGTTTGGAACAATTGCGTTGCAAATTTTTTGAAACCAAGTGACAAGAGTCACATGATGATCAGGTGGGAATTTCGGACTATTGTTCCGCATGATTGATAGGTCAGTGGTCAACTGACATGCAAATGGGTGTGTAGTCAAATTTGGATAAATTATTGTGGGAACTGAAAAGGTAATTTCAATGTGACATCATAGGGGTTTTCTAAGAATAAACTTTTTGGTCCATTTGTGTATTAGCATTTATAAAATTGAAGGACAAATTTTATGAAATTGAAATAAAAAACTGACACCCATCCTGATCTGTAAATAATGGTTCCAACGCAAACAAATATGCATAATGCATGCGTGTGTGTGTGTTTTGTGCATCAATGTTTGTGTTTGTTGTTGTTGTTTTGTGTATCAATCTTACAAGATTGTTGACACCGAAAGTGTGCCTTGTCTGAAAATAGATAGTTCCATGTGGATGGGATCGCATATCGAGAGAATTCGTAAAATAAAAGAAATATAATTTGATTATGAACATTATCTCTTTTGTCAAGGGAGATGGAATATGAAGATTTGATTTGCTGAGTTATGAGCAGCCATTCATTAATAGTGAATTCATTGATAGTAAAATTGGGAGTAATCTTGGGATATCATTTTGATAGAATTTATATGAGAATCAAAGCTATTTATGGATATGAGCTTCATAAAAATGTGGGAGTACAAAATTAGCCAAATTTGGGAGAGGTCTTACACTGACTTCCCAGAGTACTCTGCTCACGGATTTTATATATATATAAACTTGAATTTGATCAGAATATAAATTGTGCTGTATGTATGGATGTGTATTAGGCATAGATGATATGGGAAAATAGTAAAGAAAATTTTGCTGGTTTGAACTATTGTGAGTTTTAAGTTTTGGAGTTCAAACAAAGTCACTGGTTAACAGATGAGAATGGATAGTAAATAAATTATTCGATGCTGGGTAAATTAAGTACGATATTACTAAGACTTATGAGAGCTATTGTTCTTCCTTACAGCAGTGGAAAATTATTGGGAAAAATTTTTTTAGATCCAACATAATGAATCTATAAATGAATGTGATAGGGAAAATATCCTCAATTTGTACTAATTATTTGATTGTGGGTAAAGGAATTAATTTATCATAGTGGATTGTTAACAGCAGCCTGAAAATGTCCTGAGAGTGCATCCATGTAATCAGAAATCCCAGATTTGTTTTTACAAACAACATTTTGGTAGAGGTCTTGTGTGGACGAGCACTTGCTTGGTAGATAAAAAACGGTACTGCATGCTGGCAGCCAGTTTTGCGGCCATTTAGACCGAACAAATTGGGAGAAACTGTAATTGAATATGTAATTTACAGATGAGTATTTTTTTTTTTTTTTTTTTTTTTTTTTTGTATACAAGATCGAGGCTCGTGAAAGAGCGAAAATTAATCACACAGAAAGACAAACAGACACATAAAACAAATAACATCGGGAGCGGTAGACAAGATGGGGAGAGAGGGGGAAGGACACAAACACAACATTTGAGAGCAGGGACCGAGAGACATGGAGACATCGAGAGATCTGTGGGAGGGAGAGGGCTTTGGGGGGGAGGCATGTGAAGGGGGGGAGGCATGTGAAGGGGGGGAGGCATGTGAAGGGGGGGGGTGGGAGAGGTATAAACATATGGACACTGCCAGGATTTCCAGGAAATAAGTTGGAATTTCAAACAAGGTGGATCTGGGGTGAATTAGTGGGGGTAGAAAAGATCAAGGTTATGGATGGGGGAAGATAAGAGATGGTGGTGAACAGCTGTTTTAAAGACCTGGAGGGAGGAGAGGGATTGAAGGGAGTGTGGGAGTTTGTTCCACAGGCGGGAGAAAAGAGGATTGAAAGAGTGAAGGTGAGCAGAGAGCCGAGATTTCGGCAGTTTAACCATCAGAGGGTTGCTGGCAGATCTTGTGCGACCTGTAGGAATATTTGGGGGACAGAGCACGGAGAGAGCTGGGGGAGCAAGGCCGGAGAGGAGTCGGTAGAAGACAGAAAGACCACCTACCTGCCTGCGGTGAGTGAGTGAAAGGCCCTCAGAGATAGCTTCATCGCGGGAGATTCCAATGATTTTGAAAGCTTTGGATTCAACAGCGTGAAGCCGAGCCAGGTGTGAGGCAGGAGCACCAGCCCACAGGGGAGAACAGTATTCCATTGAGCTGCGGATGAAAGCCTTGTATGTGGTGAGGAGCTCAGGTGTGCCGAGGAAGGACTTCGCACGACGGAGGATGCCCAGTCGGCGACTGGCTTTGGAGGCCAGCTTGGAAATGTGGTTTTCCCAAGAAAGATCATGGCAGATAGTGAGACCCAAAAGCTTGAGTGACAGAACTTCTTGGAGAGGATTGTTGAGAAAGTAGATGGGAGGGTTGTCCAGTCGATCTTTTCGGAGAGACATAGTAAGAGAGTGAGATTTGGCAGGATTGAAAGACATGTTCCACTTGTTTGACCAGTCTGTGATTTTGTCCAGGTCTTCAGAGAGTGAGGAGGCTGCAGACTGCCTATCTGAGGGAAGAGGAATGGAGCGGCAGAGAGTGGAGTCATCAGCAAAGAGATAGAGAGGACCTCGGATAGAGAGATAGAGAGAGAGATAGAGATTTGGGAAGAAAAAGGGAATTTATTGAGATGAGAGACATTTTTCTAAGTTTTATTAAAGTGCTAAAATATGACACTCGGCAAGGCAAACTATTGGATGGGAAAATTAGATCTGGTTATATAATAAATTTATTGACCCCTTGAAGTTAATTCTTCGAGTCATTGTTTCACTGGATTTTGAGTTCACATTGGAAATAGTTTGGTAGAACTTTGGTTAAAACCTTTGGTTGCGGTATTTTGGAACGAACTGATAAACCATAGGAGATTGATAAGAATAGAAACAAAAAAAGGACCCAAAGTAGAAAGTTGGAGTCATGCCTCTCATTGCAAGTGAGCACATGGGGCAAGGGGCAAGGGAGGACGGTCCCACAGAAAATGAGGCTGCACTAAGCAGCCCAGCAGAACATTCAGTGGCAGATAAATGATAGTCGTGATTTACAGTCATTTGAATTACATTTTAACACCCCTTGCATTGATAAACATTACATTTTCAACATGTGATATTCCTACTTGGGATAGTGACATTTATTTGCCTACATGACATACCATTATCTACTGTTATTAGCGCAACATGAGGGATAATGTATCACAACTACACTCATGATTAGGGGATTTAGTTCGACCCCGGGAGATAGGGGGATCAGGGTAAGACAAATAATCTGATTTATGTTACATATTAAGGGATTTCTTTATTTACCTTTTAGGAAGCTTGTTAGTTTGGTATATAATGTTGAATGTCATCGACATATAATTATGTCATAGGTATGAACATATACAAGGAGTAGCAGACTTGTTTGTGGGTTTAGTAGTTATATTGGCAATTGTTTTAGTGGTGGCTTGCTTGAAAGCCTTAGTGCCGGTGTGTTTGAATAAGGTAACCAACAACACTATGATAATGCATGAAGTAACACCAGAGGAAAGAAATGTGGAACCACAAGAGGAAGACTTTTATGGCGACATAAATACTGAGATTAAAAGATTAAATCAAGTGATGTTGCAAATGAATACAGTAGAATTAAGATAATGACATAACGACAATGTTATGAGTTGTGTCAATTACAAGATCAGTGAACTCATATCACCACGAGTGACACACTGTTAGTAAAAAAAAAAAAAAAAAAAAAAGAAGTGGGGAGAAATTATGATAATAATACATTATGCTTAATTTGTTGGTTTGGAAAAATTTGTTGGGAATTAGATATTCCTGTTTGTGATTATAATCATATGCAATTTATTTTCTTTGAGTAGAGCTAAAATACCTGCATGAGTTAATTTTTTAACTATATTAACCTGAAAGCAATTGTGGATGCTATTCTTAGTTTAGTAGTGAAATACATACCTGATTGAATATTATTTGTGACGCATATAAATGAATATAACTTTTTGAATGTTTTAAGGAAAAACAACAAATTGTTGAATGTGAAACTGTCGGAAGATATACATGATTATGCTGATTTCATGGTAAGATGTACCCTATCTGATTCAGTGTGTGTGGAAAGCAGATTCAGATGTGACTGAGCATAAGGATAAGACGAGATCACATTTGAAGGGGGTGCTAACGGAATTGGGAAGAAGTTCGAGAAAGAAAATTTGTGGCTAAAATGAAGTTAATCGTGGCATACACCCTCCTTCTCAAAGAATGATGAAGACATTCTCCTGTGTAACTTGGAGATGGATGTTTACCTTCACCAAGGAAATTTATGTGACCATTTGCCTGGATCACACTGCAACATATGAAAGAAAGGCGATCACTTACTCTTGTTCGAAGGCTTGGAACATTCATCACATCAGAAGTTGCAGGACAACAACATTTTACCTGCGACCCCTACGAAATGCGGGGGCATATGTTATTACTTCACCAACTTCCGGGTAACCAGCATGGAGCTGCAAACAAATGGCTGTGCCCTTGTCACAACAGCTGTGCACGATTCTGCTGGTTGCTCCTGGTATGGACCATGAATGACCTGAACACCATGGTCCCAACATCATTGTGGATGCATCCGGCATCCCTGTCCCACATCTTGCTGGCCAATCAACGTCACACCAATACTTGCTGCCCACTCATAATGAGGGAGGAGGCAAGTCGACTACAACTGGGCGAAGGCCTTGTTCAGGAATTACTATGGTTTACAGCAAGAGTGGCACGAATGCTACATGGAAAGCAGGGTCAGTCTATGACTCTGCACAGTTATTACAACAGCGAGACCCTACACGAAGTAGTGCAGGTGCTATGAAGACATTAGGAGAAAATGTTTCATACCTGAATTCAAACGCAAGTGATCAGCACTTCCTTTCAAACAAAGAATCAACATTTGTTTGGAGGCAAACGTTTTTGCCAGATGTTGCAGATGCTTAAAAAACATGAAAATGGTGAAGTGAAATTGTTGTATCTTGGTGATAGTGAAGTGTTGTTTTGAAAAGATATTTGTGATGCAAATGCAATAGATTGAACAATATGGAAGGAGTCAATGACCAACAAAATGTTTTGTGATCAGATTCTTGCAGGATGACGGTGTATGCCTAAGGGAATTGGATTACCAAAGTTATGGTTTGAATACTTGTATTGATGTTTACTTGTAGTGATTGATTGTTTACTTATATTGATGTTTAGATTAATGGTTAATATAAACAAAAACAAAAAGATGAGGGAATTGTGGAAGTGTAACTCGGTGTAACTCATTGGTTGGAACTGGTAACAAAGCAGGTACGAGCAGGTGGTCGTAAGAATGTCAGGAATGTATCTCGCTCTGTCGAAGCTGGGAGTCCTTTGTCCACCTTTATTACGACCCTGGGCTAACACACATTCCCAAGCCCGCACTATTTGTTTTGGACATCGGGATGCAAAGAGGGTGAAGAAACTCCCCAGCAGGGAGGCGATTGTGGATGACCAAGGAGCTTCAGCGCACGGAGGATTAACATTCAGCGCACGGAGGATTAACATTTAGCGCACGGAGGATTAACTCCAATGTGCCCATATAAACGAGAGCAAACTTTGAGTCAGGAGCACTTGCCACGAGAACCTCTGCCCGACGGAACGAACGAGTACGCAACGGGAAACAGCGCCAGGAGAGCACCGGCGAACGAAGAAGAACCAATGACTTGAATTACTAAATTTGTTATCGTATTGTAGTTCTTTATTATATTGAAACAAGTGAATTATTAGCTAATAAAGCTTTGCTTTGGTAAACGCTGTTTGGTCATATCGTAGCTTCCTGAGTCAAATAACTATTCCCCAAAGCGCAAACCATATAAAGGGACCTTTTCTATGCCCCTGACATTTTACCAAAGAATGTCCCTTCTTTTCTATAGTTTGCCACATGGCACAAACCTATATAAAGGGACCTTTTCTATGCCCCTGACATTTTACCCAAGAATGTCCCTTCTTTTCTATAGTTTGCCACATGGCACAAACCATATAAAGGGACCTTTTCTATGCCCCTGACATTTTACCCAAGAATGTCCCTTCTTTTCTATAGTTTGCCACATGGCACAATCCATATAAAGGGACCTTTTCTATGCCCCTGACATTTTACCCAAGAATGTCCCTTCTTTTCTATAGTTTGCCACATGGCATATCCCATATAAAGAGGCCTTTTCTATGCCCCTGGCATTTTACCCAAGAATGTCCCTTCTTTTCTATAGTTTGCCACATGGCACAAACCATATAAAGGGGCCTTTTCTATGCCCCTGGCATTTTTCCCAAGAATGTCCCTTCTTTTCTATAGTTTGCCACATGGCACAAACCATATAAAGGGGCCTTTTCTATGCCCCTGACATTTTTCCCAAGAATGTCCCTTCTTTTCTGTAGTATGCCACATGGCGCAAACCATATAAAGGGGCCTTTTCTATGCCCCTGGCATTTTCCCCAAGAATGTCCCTTCTTTTCTGTAGTATGCCACATGGCACAAACCATATAAAGGGGCCTTTTCTATGCCCCTGACATTTTTCCCAAGAATGTCCCTTCTTTTCTGTAGTATGCCACATGGCGCAAACCATATAAAGGGGCATTTTCTATGCCCCTGGAATTTTTCCCAAGAATGTCCCTTTTCTGTAGTTTGCCACATGGCACAAACCATATAAAGGGGCCTTTTCTATGCCCCTGGCATTTTCCTCAAGAATGTCCCTTCTTTTCTATAGTTTGCCACATAGCACATCCCATATAAAGGGGCCTTTTCTATGCCCCTGACATTTTTCCCAAGCATGTCCCTTCTTTTCTATAGTTTGCCACATGGCACAAACCATATAAAGGGGCCTTTTCTATGCTCCTGGCATTTTTCCCAAGAATGTCCCTTTTCTGTAGTTTGCCACATGGCACAAACCATATAAAGGGGCCTTTTCTATGCCCCTGGCATTTTCCCCAATAATGTCCCTTCTTTTCTATAGTTTGCCACATGGCGCAAACCATATAAAGGGGCCTTTTCTATGCCCCAGGCATTTTTCCCAAGAATGTCCCTTCTTTTCTGCAGTTTGCCACATGGCGCAAACCATATAAAGGGGCCTTTTCTATGCCCCTGACATTTTCCCCAAGAATCTCCCTTCTTTTCTATAGTTTTCCACATGGCGCAAACCATATAAAGGGGGCATTTTCTATGCCCCTGGCATTTTTCCCAAGATAAATTTGAAATACAAACAAAATACATTTGTTCATCGCACAAGACTTTATTCAAGACGATATAAAAGACTTGAAAAAGTAAGGGGAAAAAAAAACATTCAACCCAGATGGGACTCGAACCCAGAATCCCAGCTTGGCAGTCTGAAGCCTATCCATTAGGCCATTGGGCCAGCACCTTAGATCTTCTTGTAATAATTTTGCACACGTCTATCCTCTGTTCGATAGCCCACAGGTCAATCCTCTGTTTAGTGGCACACAGGTCTGTCCTCTGTTTGATAACCCACAGGTCAGTCCTCTGATAGCCCACAGGTCAGTCCTCTGTTTAGTGGCACATTTGTCTTTTCTATAAATAAATAAATAAATAAATAAATAAACATTAAAAAACTGACATTTTTCAACATCATAAATATCAAATCTTGAGGAACAGCCTTTCTCTATGTCCCCGCAGCTTTTACTTCTGCAGGTAGTTGAGTGCTAAAAGTGCACTTTCCGACCACTTCGAGCTAAAGGGGCCTTCTTATCTTAAAGTGCCGGATCAGAAAGTTTCCTACGCTGCATTTTTGTTTCATACCATTAAAATAGAGGAGTTTGCAACAAAACAATTTCTCAGGTGCAAATTTCTGATTGAGACCATTTTTGAACACCTTTAGAGGTCCTTCTTATCTGCAAATTTTGATGTCAGGTCAGTCTTTTGGGACTGCCACTGGAAACATGTAATCCAATGATACCTCCGCATGGTGGAGTTGTCAGCGACTAAACCGACACCCTCACTGGCTTTTTTAGTGGGAGGGTGACTGTGATACCTTGCCAGGAGTAAAAACAACACCTGACAAAGGGGGGATGAGCTCCTGTAGGGAGCCAATGGCCATCCAGTAAGGAGATTGTGTCTCCTAGAAAACACGCATCCGGATTGGACCGGTTCGCGTCATACTAAAGACTTGAAAATGGTGCGTGCTGCTTATTTGCTTGACTTTAAGCATTTAAAAGGATAGAGCACACACAATCCCCGTCAGTTGGCATCCAAGGAGCGGAGGGAATTCCTCCCGAGGAAATGCCACGATGAGTGCGGGGAGAAAAGCAGTGCTATTGTTAATTGTTATGATGTCCTGGTACCCAGAGTATCCCAGGAAGTGACGGCAGTGATAGCACTCCCCCAAGCTGAGGAGCTGTGTTAAGTGTTTGTCTCGCCAGTATGTCAGTGTGTGCGTGAGTGTGTGTGTGTGTGTGTGTGTGTGTGTGTGTGTGTGTGTGTGTGTACATGTGTGGGTGTGTGTGTTTGTGTGTGTTTGTGTGTGTGTGTTGTTACGGATTCGTCACTTCCGTTGCTGTGGTTCTCATCCACTGTAAACATTTTTGGTTGCATGTACTATTATTGTTATCGTTTAAATGAATTAGAGATAACTGTTTTTGAAAGGTAAAAAAAGTTAGTGTTTTAAAAGAAACCGGAAACCGGATTGGTAACCGGACGAGGAAGAAGAATAAGAGGAGGAAAAGGAGGCGGAGCAAGTGAGGTCGGAGAAGTATCCGAGCTGCTTGGAGGTCTGGAACAAACGCTGGCGAACGGGGGTCACTAGCGAACTTTGGGGTTTCCTGGGAAAGGGATTCCTGCGACAGAGTTGTTATCGCTGTGACAGTTAAACCTGCGTGACAGGTTTTGCGGTCGATTCCGAAGAGAATCATTGAAGTGCCGTCACGTCTCGAGAACGGACAGTTGGCCAATTTGCCTCGCGCCTGTTTTCGCATCGCTCCAGGTTTTTCACCTCGCTTCAACCATTTCAACGCATCCAGCCGTTAACCTGGTGTGTGTGTGTAACGTGGATTTGGAGTGTGAATTTGCGGTTCGCCGATTGGGAGCCGTTGAACGTCCATACCCGAAGGTGTGATTTCCCAGTCGCCTCTTGAGGACACCTTTGCCCATCTTTGGCAGTGTGACTGTCAACCGAGCGGGATTCTGGTCTCGATACAACATCGTTCTGACGATCACTGGAGCGTGGATCGACTTTGGTTTGAAGCTGGGACAGAGACATTGGGAATGTTATTTTCGCTCACTTGGAGCACAGTGAGTTATATTGTACGAAACTGATGGTACTATCATAGGAATGATATATTGGTTGTACAATTGATTACTATTGTTTTTGTGCTGTTATTCTTGTGTGACCTTTATACAATACTTGTTTGTTGGTAACAATTGGTGTGGTTTCACCATTGATCTTTGACACACAGAATAACACATCTTTCTGCCGTGACTCCTCTCGGGGCGCGGAGGTACACCGTGACCGGGGTTTGGGGAGGAGCACGTAAAAGTGTATGTGTGTGTGTGTGCGTGTGTGTGTGAGTGTTTGTGTGCACGTGTGCACATGTGTGTGCGTGAGTGTGAGTGTGTGTGTGTGGCAGCTCTATTATGAGATTTTGACCAAGGATTAATATAAAAATTACCAACATGATAACTTCATACGCACCAAATCATTATTCACATGTGTCTTTCTGATGTATTCAAAGTGGATACTTGATCTAGCTCAGCATTTTGATTAAAGTTTTGCGAGACCCATTTTGAACCCATTGAGCCTAAGGCCCTTCTTTTCTTTTCCGAAAGTGCCGGGTCAGAAGTTTTCTTACATTGCATTTTTTCATGGTGAGTCATTGGAACTTTTTGTGACAAAACATTTTTTCGGGTGAAAATTTCTGATCAAGACCCTTGTTGAACCCTTAAAGGGGACGTTTCTGTATGCATACAATTTTCATTTCTTACGTGCGTGTTTCATATTCAGTATCCAATGTAGATGTGATGAAATAATAATCAGCCTAAGGGTGCAAATATTTCCAAAAAGGGTTTTAAGGGACTTTTTAATGGTCTGCCCCTTCCAAACGTCAGAAATACGGAACTCAAGAAATGTGTATTGTTGGATGCCAAGGTAATGTAACACGATTAAGGGCATCAAACCTTTTGGGTGCAACTTTATGATAAACCTCTGACCAACTCTCAGTCGATTCCTGATCCCAGTCTTTTTTCTCCCTCCGTTCATCTCTATTCCTCTATCCTCCTACCAGTTGTGCCCAATTGTTGGTCCACTACACCACTGTCAATTTAACCTTTCTCCTCCACGAGTCTCGCTCTCGTATAATTTTTTTTTATGGCGTAGCCCGTAGGGCAATGCCATCTGGAACAGTATTTGGCTGTCCATCCGGTGTATGTATGTCTCTCAGAAATGTCCACCAATCAGAGCTGAGGATCTGGTCACATGACAGGGGGACAGCAGATCCTGCACTCAGCAGATACAAGCCCAGCTATACCATTGTTGGACTATTGGTATTGTTTTAATTACACGGAGGCAAAATCTAGGAATATAGGCTTTGCCTTTGTGGGTCCATGCTTGGCTGTGAAGTGGCATGCTTTTTATAGCCACAAAATCAACCCCAAAATAGCATCATTACCTTTGGCTAAAGAAAATATCTAAATTCACGAGTAGTTGATGCTTGAAAAAATGGAATTACAAAATATACCCAAGCAAATGATCGACACACAAAAGGAAAAGGACTGCACTCATCGTACTACCCTGCCGGATAACAACTTACAGGAAAGTGTAAAGATAAATCAAGCAATCAGAAACAATACTATACTTACATGTGCAATATATATATATGTCTATAAGAATTGCAGGAGTAGAGGCGACCCGAGATGCCCTTACAAACAGCCTTGTCGGAACGACGAGACACTAGATAGAGCCGAAGGCATGGACGATGTCAAAATAAACTATCATCTCGTCTTTTTATCTTTCCATAAAACTCTCAAAGTTAATGGCAGATCTTAAACAGCAGTAAATGCAATGCTAAAAAGGAGTAAATTCAGCAGTTGACATACATGAGGGTTAAGTAGGCCAGAGATAAAACTCGAGAAACTAAAATAAACATCACAGGATATGAAGAAACGTCAGAAATGGGTTCGCAGACACGTTGAAGACTCGCAGGACACACTCGCATTGAGCAGGTTTGGGAAGCACGTTTCACAGGGAGAAAAATGAGGTCACAGGAATGCTAATGAATGGGGATAGGCAAAAATAGCTGGCACACAAAAAGAGACGTATGGAATAGTGAATTAGTGAGCCTTGTTTTTCGCTTGTTCGAAACCTACCCACCACACAGAGACGAGCAGAGCAGGTGAAAAACCCATGAAGGTAGAATAAATGGCTGCGAGATAGCTCAGTTGGTGCTCGTTTCTAATCTGTCGAGTTCTGGATTTAATCTGGTGGACTTATCCATATAATTTACCCTTTCCAGGGCATTGATGCTGCCAAAGAAGGCTCAAAACAGATAATGCATTGGGCCGTTTATCATTGCCTTCATAGTAGGGTTGGGATTTGAACCTACAATCGCCAAATTATCACACAAAAGCCCAGCCAAGTGAGCCAACCCAGGACCCTGGAAGAGTCCAAAAAAAAATGGACTCTCTAGTTTGTTGCCAGCAAGAATGTCATGACGCATCATGGAGCATGCCATGCTCTTTTACAACATATTTGCAGCAAACAATAAGCAGGCCTTTGCGAGCAGGGCCTCATGCCAAAATATAACAATAAATGTTGATGACACCCAAGGTCTTAAAAACAACAACGTACAAAAAAATGCCATAGTTGGCAACAAAGATCGCAGGCCAAATATAGTTAAATGCATTGCACGATGGTACAGAAATAGGATGTACATTCCGTGCAGCCAAACTCTGTAAAATAAGGACATTGGATCAGAGAAAATGTCGAGTCAGTTCATAGGTAAGACGAGACACCTTACAGTTATCAAAGTAAGCAAGCATTCAAGCAACAATTTCAGACAGGTTTCTCTCTGAAGGCCTCATCAGCAAGCTAAATCAGCTTAGAAATTCAGAACTTGCTCCCAACATGTTGACTGTGTGGTAACGCATTACCCAGTGGGTCCATTGAGTGAAGATCTTAGTTGCAGAATATAGTCAGTGTGGAAAAGGGTGCGATTATTCCCCTTCCCTCCCTTGAACTAGAGGTATTCATAGAATACTTAGCCTGCGCAGTCAACTTGGTGCGAGTCGACTCTTCTGTATTTGAACGTCTTTTTTCTTTGATCCAAAATGGCTGCCAGACCACGTGAGCGGTGACATCAGAAATTTATCTTCTCGAATATAATTGATGCATAGATCACACTCAATAAATTTCAAACTGATCAGACTAAGCATTGTCCAGGTTGAATTGTGATGTCATAATTATGGCACAAATGACGTCATCGTAAAACAAAACCTATTCCCTATACACAACACAACAACAACATGCATTTTAAGGCAATTTTCCCTGCTAGAGCGGGGGTTGGCCTTGCGGTCTCCATGACAATCTTCTCCATTTTGCCCTATTTTCTGCATCTCTCCTTGTTAACCCCCTTGCCCGCATTTCTTCTTCCACCATCTTTAGCCAAGTCTTTCTCGGTCTTCCCCGTCCTCTACTTCCTTCTACATTCATTTCCATTATATCACTCTTCTCAACCAGTCACTTTCATCCTTCCTCAAAACATGACCAAACCATCTCAACCTGTTCCTCTTCACAGCATCAATCACAAAACCTATTCCCTATATGGAGTTATTTACAATAAGCCACGTTTCAATTTTTTCCATAGAGTGGTTTTGGAGATATAGAGGTGCAACGTTTTTCGGTGTTTCCAAGATGGCGCCAGTACCACATGACCTATGACGTCATAATTATCATTAAAATATTATACAGGAGGAGGCGCTCCAATGGTGAAAATTTCGTGTCAATTGGACCAAGAATTGCGGAGAAAAAAAAATTCATACTGATCAAATCAAGCGTTGTACTTTGTCGAATTATGAAGTCATCGTTACATTTATCACATTATTAACATATCTTATTCCCCAAGGGGAGTACTTGACAATGAGCCACGTTTCAATTTTTTCCATGGAGCGGTTTCGGAGATTATTACATGGATTACAAATTATTATTACATGGAAGCGTAAGATTTATTATGCAGGCATGCATAAGTTTTACAAATAACACTGCATGTAATGAAATAAAAGTTAGCCTCCTTGTTGAAAATATATACATAGCTGGTTTTTGTCCTTGGTTTTTGTCCAATAAAAAGGTGAGGAACACTGTATATTTCTTGCCTCCGGTCCTAAATCTATTGTATATGGTCTAATGGACCACCAAAATAAAAATGGCGCTTTTGTCAAGCCGTTCCCCATTTTCGATAAATATGCTGCTAAGCTTCTTGACTAGAAGAACGCCAGAATTGTACCAGTGATAATTGGAGCAATTGGAATGATAAAGGAGAACCATAACAAGATCGTAAAAAAACAACCCTGGGAATATTTAGGACAAACAAACTGCATTTGGAAGCTGTTCGGGGCTCGACAATGAGTTTGGGGCTCGCCAAATCCCCAAAAGAGCTCTCGGAACATATTGTCACGCAACTCCAGTTAACATCAGAGTCGATAGCCTAAACGGTCTTATTCGGAGGCAACTACCAAACACAGATTCGGCTATATGTCGCGCGGGAGGAAGAAGGAAAATGGAGGATGCGGCAAAAGCTTTCCTTCAGCGCACAGACGTAGCTCCGGTCCTGTAAGGGGATTAACTCAAGCGGGCACAGGTGTAACGGGGAATAGAAAATAATACAAGGGTTTATTACAAATAAAAGCAAGGACAGGAAAATACGCGCCAAAAATAAAATAAGGTAACTAAATTGGGATCCCACACACCGACTTCAGAAACAAGACGAGGAATGGAATTAATAAAAGAACACGTTCGTCGTGTAATTGGGAAAGGTAATGTAGTGTGCAGTCCTATCTGTCTGTAGTCTTGCGTGTAACACAGCCCCGCTCGAGTGCCACCAGGCCCCGCTCCAAGCTTCTCGCCGCTCCCACGAGGTCCGTGCACCAAGCTCCAAAGCACCGAGCACCGCTCCCAGCAGAAAAAGCACCGCGCGTCCAATGCAGGCTAGCGGCTCCAAGCGAGGTCGACCCTCAACTCAAATACGAACACAGAACGACGAAGAACGGCAAAAAGGGGAAGAGAGCGCAAGTCCACTGCACGCCAAGTGCCGCTTCGAGCCAAGTTCAAGCCAACGAAACAACTCTCACAATTCTCTTCCTGTCCAAACTCCACTGCTGGCCAACTCCTCTGCTTGCCAACTCACTCACTCCACTGCGTCTCAAGACTCACTGCCAGAAGCAACTCTCTCAAGACTCACTCGGTGCAAGACCCACTGCCAGACTTCACAATCGCATTCGGCGCTCGCTGATCTCTGCTTGCCAACTCCCTCACTCACCCGAACCAACTCCACTCAAGAACCAACTGCCAAAATGGCGTTCGGCGCTCACTAATATCTGCTGGCCGGTGACGTCAGCCTTGGCACGCTGCCAACCAATCAGTCCCTTCCACCGAACCTCCCAGCTTCGCTCAGGACCACGCCCACCACGCCTCCAAACCTCGCTCCCTACTCCGTGGTCATAGCGCGT
>NC_136268.1:15897658-15945158 GCF_964187855.1 Myxine glutinosa
GATGTGTCCGTGCCATGCCATTCCATGCCATGCCATATTTCTTATGGAGCAATACAACTGATTTATCAATTATTCCAAAATCCCTGATAAACCGTCAATTGAACGGAAAAACAAAACATACGAATTTGTAATGACCATGCAGCCGGCATGTTCATCTTCACTACAAACATCGCCATCTTCACTAACACCATCTCTAGTCGGAATCGCTCACACAGGCTCAAAACAATATGGCTCCACAATTCGCCCGAAAGTGTTTCCATCACTAATTGTGACTCTAATACAGACTTGGCATTTAATATGGAATATTTTTTTGTGGGGGTGAACTTACTTTTCAAGATGTCTTAGAACCAAAAGTTCATTGGAATTATGTTGAAATTATTCTAGATTTTGTTAATGTGACCTTTAAAAGAAACAAAAACCACATTTGACATTTCGAAACAAATAAATTGATCCTTGAAAGTGATGTAAACTGATATCGAACTCAATTCATGGACAGTACTGTGTTAAACTTCTGTACGTTTTCCAGAAGTATCTCTTTATTTTGCACATTAGCCAAAATTCTTTTTAACAAAAACAAAAGTTAAATTACGACTGGGATTACGGACAGTAAAATTACAGTTCAGTACTTCGTGTAACCCCCACAAGCATTCAGGAGAGCACGTACACGTTGAGGCATGCTGTTCACGAGATTTGCCAAGGTTTGGACAGGAATCGCTTGCCATGCAGTGACAATAGCCTGCTGCAATTCACGCACAGAGGTCGGCTGCTGGTCCAGGTTGTCGATTTGACGCGTTAATTCTGCCCACAACTTCTCTATCGGATTCATATCCGGGGACATGGCAGGCCACTCCATATGCTCTACACCACGGTCAGCAAGAAAGTGTTGGATCATGCGAGCACGATGAGGCCGTGCATTGTCATCTTGGAAGACAAAGTTTCCTCAAAAGGCTGCACGAGCAAATGGAAGCAATGTTTCTTCCAGAATGGCCCTGTACTTGAACTGGTTCAGGTTTCGATTCAGAACAACCAGGTCAGTTTTGCCCCCTGCATGAAAAGCAGCCCAAACGGTCACCCCACCACCTCCAGCTTGGACTCTTGGCACTATACAATCTTTGTTGTAGGCTTCATGCACTTGCCTGCACACTCGGACGCGGCCATCTTGACGATAGACCAGAAATCTAGACTCGTCACTGAAGATCACGCGATTCCAGTGTCCTGGCTGCCATTGACGGTGCTCTCTGGCCCACTGCAATCGGCGCTGGCGGTGTTGTCTGGTCAGGTGTGGCTTTCTCAGGGGATGCCTGGCACGATAGCCTGCTTGAACCAGTCGTTGGTTGACTAGCCTTCTGGATACAGGCACATTTGTTAGTTGCTGCCACTCAGCCATAAGCCGATTAGCTGACATGGTACGGCCATTGCGGCCTAACCGGTGCAGCTGGCGATCATCCCTCCTTGTGGTTCTGCGGGGACGTCCTGGCCTCGGTATTGGAGTAGGGACACCCCTCTGAGCATTTCGTTTCAGGATCTTTGACACCTGACCTTGAGTGATGCCATACTGCCGAGCAATAGCACGCTGTTTCATGCCGTAATTTCGTAAAGCCACCACTCCATGACAAACAACATTGTCGAGTTGACGGACCATCTCCAGAGGAAGTGGCAATAACTTTTGGAAACATGCAGCAGTTGTTTTCCAGTAATACAGAACACAACAAACCTTGTATACCCGACTGTGAAGCCAATCATCAAATGCACCTGTCCGTACATTTTGCCACGCCACCTGTGATATAATCCTGTTGTTGACTTCTTGCTGCGACAGACAATCAGTGACATGGTTGTTTTTACAAATAAATCACCGAAGTGTAAAAGAAACTCACCAGATTGATATACTGAGTTAAGAAAGTAAACCCAAATCAAGAAAAAAACAATATTCCATATTAAATGCCAAGTCTGTAGTTTCTACAAAATCCCACTGACCCGTTTCAACATACTGATTACCTTCAGAGTTGCTAATGACTGTGAAATCAGTATCGGAATTCAAGCTCAAAATACACTGTTCTCTAGGTTCAGCCGCCATTTGGATCAAGGTGAGTTGATAATATGACATCACTTGACACTCGATCTCCTGAGCGACACTCCTGGGCTTTTTAGACACTATATGATTGGCAAAAAAAAAATCAAAAGAACTTTCCCTTCATATTAGGCCATGATTAAGGATTTTTAATGGTTTTCAGGGAGGGTATAAATATAGTAAATCCACGATAAATCTCTGAGCACTAGATTATCATTGGTTGATTTTCATGGTATTTATGAGGTCCTTGAGGGATTTTTAAATTGTATTTTTGGGGTAATTTTTATAGTGTATATCCTGTTGTGAAGGTTCCATGGATGAGGTGACCAATTTAGGTAAGTAAAAGGCTAAATTTAGCCTGGCACGGACACATAACAGGAAATCAGAGCTATGTCCCTTGACATATCAGGTGCCTTCGATACGGTCTGGCACCCCGCTCTGCTCACCAAACTCTCCTCCTATGGTATCCATGGAAATCTCCACGCATGGCTTGCAGACTTCCTTTCTGGTCACAGCCAACGTGTGGCCCTGAATGGAATTCTCTCTTCTCCCCTTCCTGTTCAGGCTGGAGTTCCTCAAGGCAGGGTTCTGGGCCCTGTGATTTTTCTGGTCTTCATTAATGATCTCTCCGACTCTCTGTAAAATCCTCTATATCTCTTTGCTGATGACTCCACTCTCTGCCGCTCCATATCTCAACCCTCAGATCGGCAGTCTGCAGCCTATTCACTCGCTGCAGACCTGGACAATATCCAAACTGGTCAAGCAAGTGGAACATGTCTTTCAATCCTGACAAATCTCACACTCTCACTTTGTCTCTCCGAAAAGATCGTCTGGACAACCCTCCCACATACTTTCTGAACAATCATCTTGAAGAAGTTCTGTCAATCAAGCTTTTGGGTCTCACTATCTGCCATAATCTTTCCTGGGAAAACCACATTTTCAAGCTGGCCTCCCAAGCCAGTTGCCAACTCGGCATCCTCCGTCGTGCGAATTCCTTTCTGGGCACCTCTGAGCTCCTCACCACATACAAAGCTTTCATCCACAGCTCAATGGAATACTGCTCTCCACTCTGGGCTGGTGCTCCTGCCTCACACCTAGCTCGGCTTCACACAGTTGAAACCAAAGGTATGTTGAAGCGCCTTTGGCAGCGATTCCAGGTTCAAGTCTTCTTTGGCATGTCTGTATCACATTTGCACATCTGGATTTGGAGAGTTTCTCCCATTCTTCCTTGCAGATTTGCTCAAGCTCTGTCAAGTTGTATGAGGAGCGCCGGTGAATAGGAAACTTCCAAGTCATTCCACAGATTATCAATGGGATTCAAGTCTGGGCTTTGGTTGGGCCACTCAATAACTTTCATGTTCTTGTTCTGAAGACAATACAGTGTTGCTTTGGCTGTATGCTTGGAGTCATTGTGCTGTTTGAATATAAATCTTCACCACAGTCTAAGGTCTTTTGCCCTCTGAAGCAGGTTCCCTGAAGGATTTGCCTGTATTTGGCTCCATTCATTGTTCTCTCTATCCTAACAAGTCTCCTATTCCCTGCCACTGAAAATCATCCCCATAGCCTGATACTGCCACCACCATGCTTCATGGTAGGGACGGTGTTAAATGGGCGATGAGCTCTGCTTGGTTTCTGCCAGACGTAGTGCTTTGTATTCAGGCCAAAGAGTAAAATTTTCATCTCATCAGGCCAGAGAATCTTTTGTCTCATGCTCTGAGAGTCTTTCACAACCGACTTGAGAGGTATGTTGTTGACTGTTGAGGTATGTTGAGACTCAACCGTTGACTACCTGATGGTGCGTAGGTGAGATAGGCGGCACCTCCGGGACACAAAGGGGATCCCGGGGGATGAGGCTGTTTCACAGCACCACTTGGTTGTCTGCGACATAAGGGTGAAAGGTGCGAGGAGAGCTCGGCGGGTGAAGTACCAACCGAGAATGAAGGTGTGGAGGTTGAAACAGGTGACAGTAAGGGAGGCATTAAAAGAGAGGCTGAGTAGGGTAGAGGATGATGTGGTTGAGCTTGAAAGTGGTTGGATGTCAATGAAAGCTAGTCTGTTGGGAGCCGTTGGTGAAGTATGTGGATGGACAAAAGGACCACCGAGGCACTCGGAAACATGGTGGTGGGATGTTGAAGTTGGAAAGAGGATTGACGAGAAGAGGAAGAAGTTCAAGGAGTGGCAGAAGGCGAAGGGTACGGGAGCAGAAACAGCAGAGCATGAAAGTTATAAGGCAGCCAGGAAGGCTGCAAAGAAAGAGGTAGCAAAGGCGCAGGAGGCATGTAGGAAAATGTTCGGAGAACGCTTGGATTCGGAAGAGGGTCAGAAAGCAGTATTCAGGATTGCAAAGCACACAGCGAAAGAGAGGTGTGATGTGATGGGGGTGAGTTGCTTGAAGGATGAAGTGGGACAAATCGTTGTCGACCCAGATGGAATTAAAGGAAGATGGAAAAGATATATGGAAATGCTGTTGAATACAGAGAATGAATGGGATGGCAACATAGAGAGTAACCCAGTTTTAGGACCGGCAGAGAAGATAACTGAGAAGGAAGTTGAGGAAGCGATAAAAGCAATGAAGAGTGGAAAAGTGGGAGGGCCGACGGGAGTTGTGGGAGATATGTTGAAGGCAGCAGGAAGTTGGGGTGTGAAGAGAATGACAGAGATCTGTAATCTGGTGGTGAAAGAAGGCCGCATTCCAGTGGATTGGGAACCGAGTACCCTCGTCCCTCTATACAAAGGGAAAGGTGACCCTCTGGAGTGTGGCTCGTACCGAGCAATAAAGTTATTGGAGCATGGAATGAAGGTATTGGAAAGGGTGTTGGAGAGGAGGATAAGGAAGAAAGTGAAGATCGACGAAATGCAGTTTGGATTTATGCCAGGCAGAGGAATGACAGATGCGCTTTTCATTGTGAGGCAGTTGCAGGAGAAGTACATGGATAAGAGGAAGAAGTTGTTTTTTGGGATTGTTGATCTGGAGAAAGCATTCGATAGGGTTCCACGCAAAGTATTGACATGGGCATTGAGGAAGTTAGGAGTGGAGGAATGGTTGATCAGAGTAGTGATGGCAATGTACAAAAGAGCATGCACAGCTGTAAGGACGAAGGATGGGAACAGTGGTGAGTTTGAGGTGAAGGTGGGAGTGCATCAGGGGTCGGTACTAAGTCCACTACTATTTGTAGCTGTGATGGAGTTGCTGGCTCAGAACGTAAAGGAGGGTTTACCGTGGGATTTGTTGTATGCAGATGATCTGGTGTTGATTGCGGAAAGTATGGATGGACTGAAGGAAAAGATGAACAAGTGGAAGGAATGTATGGAGACAAAAGGTCTGAAGGTGAATATCGGAAAGACGAAGGTGATGGCAAGTGGTAAAGCATGTGGTGAGGTGGAAAGAACTGGGAAGTGGCCGTGTGCTGTGTGCAGGAAGGGTGTCGGAGTGAACTCCATTCAATGTACAATGTGTGCTGAGTGGGTTCATCAAAACTGTAGTGGTCTGAGAGGGTCATTTACCAGTGTGGCAGCTACATTCAAATGTAAGGTGTGCACAGAGGGAGCTGCAGATGGAGGAAATGTTGAGTTGGATCTTGGAGACGGCGTGAAGCTGGAAGGTGTGAAAACATTTTGCTACCTCAGAGACATGCTGAATGGAGAAGGTGGATCAGACTCGGCAACGGTTGCTCAAGTGAGATGTGCATGGAAGAAGTTTCAGGAACTGAGTGGCGTGCTGATGAGGAGGAGAGTGTCGCTGAAGCTGAAGGGAAAGGTGTATGCTGCATGTGTGAGAAGTGTTATGATTTATGGGAGCGAGATATGGGTAATGAACGTAGAGCAGCAAACGAAGGCTGGAAAGGGTGGAAATGCGAATGGTTCGATGGATGTGCGGAGTATCGTTGAGAGAGAGGAAGACAAATGATTAATTGCGAAAGATGATGGGAATATTGCCTGTAATTGATGCTGTGAAGAGGAACAGGTTGAGATGGTTTGGTCATGTGTTGAGGAAGGATGAAAGTGACTGGTTGAGAAGAGTGATGGAAGTTAATGTAGAAGGAAGTAGAGGACGTGGAAGACCGAGAAAGACTTGGCTAAAGATGGTGGAAGAAGAAATGCGGGCAAGGGGGTTAACAAGGAGAGATGCAGAAAATAGGGCAAAATGGAGAAGATTATCTTGGGGACCGCAAGGCTAACCCCCGCTCTAGCAGGGAAAATGGCCTTAAAATGCATGTTGTTGTTGTTGTTGTCTGAGAGTCTTTCACGTGCCTTTTTACCAACTCCAGGTATGCTGTCATGTGCCTTCTTCTCAGGAGTGGTTTCTGTCTGGCCACTCACCCATAAATTCGAGATTTGTTAAGTGCAGCAGAGACTGTTGTCCTTCCAGCACGTTCTCCCATCTCAGCCAAGGAACTCTGTAGTTCTGTCTGAGTGGTCATTGGGTTCTTAGACAACTCCCTGCCCTAGGAAAAGTCTGGGTAGTTCATTTTCTTTCAATTTCCTAATGATGGAGCTCACTGTGCTGTTGGGAACTTTAAACACCCTAGAAATTGTGTTATACCCTTCCCCAGATCTATGCCTCCTCACAATTATATCCGAAGTTCTACATACAGTTCCTCATACTTCATGGTCGATTTTCTGCTCTGACATGCACTGTGAACTATGGGACATTATATGGAAAGGTGTGTCCAATCAATTTAATTGGCCACAGGTGGACTACAATCAAGTTGTAGAGACATTTCAAGGATGATCAAAGGAAATTGGTTGCACCTGAGCTCAATTTGGAGTTTCACAGCAAAGGGGTGAATACTTATTGAATCAAGGACATTTCAGTTTTTCATTTTTAAATAATTTGTAAAAAACAAAAAAACAAAATTCCACTTTCACATTTTGGGGTCTTATGTAGAGATCAGTGACAAAAAAAAAAAATCTCAATTTATTCCATTTTAGGCCGAAAAAAATATATTGCTGGTCTCTGGTCAGACCAAAGTTCCAGAATTGATGCGGTGATGCGGTTTTTTTTTTCTTTTTTTGAAAAGCATATATTGCACATATAGAGGTGTTTTTTGTGTCCTCATGCCTTGTGGTCCTCCTCATCTGCCGTGGTGCCGTCCAGAGAGAAATTAAAGACAGCCAATGGGACTTGTAGGCCTTTTTTGTAAATAATGAACACAAGCTTAAGTTATTTTAAAATGTATTTATTCTGAAAATCATAAGTTCTTCAAGCATATTATAGAATGCCATTTCGTTCTCGAGATCGCCTCGCCGTACCGTCAAACATTCCAATGCATCGATCGCGTCAACACTGCGCATGCGCAAGTGGTCTAACAGGCCGATGGTCTCCCACGATCTCTTCTGCCAGTCCACCAGATTATCACAGACACTTACAACTTCATGACAAACGAGATGGGATCCAGGCCTAACTAACGAGACCACCCGCAGCTCTCTAGGCCTTCTGGTTGCTTCACACGAACCCGACAACGAACGTCTTCGTTTCAATAAATGTCAATATCCAGCTCATTGGATTCATGATGTCACGGCACACAGAACTACTCATATCTTTGGAACGGCTGGTTGGATTTGAAAAACTAAACGAATTTGTGTATGGGAGAACCGTGCGCGAACGTCGATACCAATGGCGACCCTCACAGACCCGTATTTCCCGAGATAGCGCGCCGGCCCGGCAACAACAGGCGCACGCTGTTGTAGGTACCGTTGGAAATTTGAAAAAAAAATAATTGTTGACTCGCAGGGTCAAAATCGATGCGTGCGCTGACCAGAGACCGGAAATATATTTTTCTCGGCCTTAAATTCAGACTGGAACAACAAAATGTGAATCATGGGGTGTGAATACTTTCTGAAAGCACTGCATTTAAACAAAATGATATAATTGTGAAAAGGAAGCTTCAGTGTTGAGCAATTTGAATGGTTCCAGGACTTCCTGATATTGGTTATGAAATACTTTCATCCAAACACCTAGTTAATTGTTAGTGCTGTAATGTAGTGCTGTAGGGTAAAATATCAAACTGCTGTAGTGTAAAATATCAAACTGCTGTAGTGTAAAATATCAAACTGCTGAAGTGTAAAATATCAAACTGCTGTAGTGTAAAATATCCGAATGCTGTAGTGTAAAATATCAAACTGCTGTAGTGTAAAATATCCGACTGCTGCAGTGAAAAATATCAAACTGCTGTAGTGTAAAATATCCGACTGCTGTAGTGTAAAATATCCGACTGCTGTAGTGTAAAATATCCGACTGCTGTAGTGTAAAATATATACTACTAAAATATAAGCCTGGCGTTGGCTTAGCGGCTAGGGTGCCAGCTTAGGATCCTAGGATCCTGGGTTCGAATCCCGGTCGATCACTGAATTAACGCCAGGGGGGTTGACTCAGCCTGTCATCCTTCCGAGGTCGGCTAATTGAGTACCAGTTCACTGGTAATTCCCTGTTTGTGATAAAAGGCGACAAAACAGGGTTGGCAGCAGGAAGGGCATCCGGCCGTAAAACATTGCTTCAAAAAGGGGTCCGAAAAAACAACAACAACCACGGTGCACGAAAAAGGCCAACCCCCGCTTGCGGGGAAAAATGGCCTCTAAAGGTGTTTTTTTGTCGTGTAAAATATCAAACTGCTGTAATGTAAAATATCCGACTGCTGTAGTGTAAAATATCCGACTGCTGCAGTGTAAAATATCCGACTGCTGTAGTGTAAAATATCCGAATGCTGCAGTGTAAAATATCTGACTGCTGTCGTGTAAAATATCCGACTGCTGTAGTGTAAAATATCCGACTGCTGTAGTGTAAAATATCCGACTGCTGTAGTGTAAAATATCAAACTGCTGTAGGGTAAAATATCAAACTGCTGTAGTGTAAAATATCTGACTGCTGTAGTGTAAAATATCCGACTGCTGTAGTGTAAAATATCCGACTGCTGTAGTGTAAAATATCCGACTGCTGTAGAGTAAAATATCCGACTGCTGTAGTGTAAAATATCCGACTGCTGTAGTGTAAAATATCCGACTGCTGTCGTGTAAAATATCTGACTGCTGTAGTGTAAAATATCCGAATGCTGTAGTGTAAAATATCAAACTGCTGTCGTGTAAAATATCCGACTGCTGTAGTGTAAAATATCCGACTGCTGTAGTGTAAAATATCAAACTGCTGTAGTGTAAAATATCCGACTGCTGTAGTGTAAAATATCAAACTGCTGTAGTGTAAAATATCAAACTGCTGTAGTGTAAAATATCAAACTGCTGTAGTGTAAAATATCAAACTGCTGTAGTGTAAAATATCCGACTGCTGTAGTGTAAAATATCTAGCTGCTGAAGTGTAAAGTATGATGGAGGTTGGATTAACAGAATTGCCATTTTACTGTTTGTAAGATTCCTTGCACTTATCTCTGCAGGAAATTATTTACCTAAAAATATATTTTGCACAACAATTAATCTTATATGACATCAGGATGCAGAAACACAAAGGCTGTAGTTATACTTCAGAACGATGTATGTCAGGGAGAAAGTTAAAGTTACAGCTTTACATACTTGCAGAATTTCTGGGTAGCTGTAGATGTGGTCACCATGGCAGCGTGTACGTGATGAATCTCTTCCTGGAGGGAGACCTACGCAGCCCTCCAGCAGCAAAACCTCTTCATTATATCTAGCCTCCTGTGTTTGTAGTTGTTCCCGGAACTCTTCATGAATATTTGTTTGAGCCGAAACGACGAGCCACGTGCGGCGTCTGTGGAAGGTAAAAATACAAAAAGCAAAACGGTCAATACAGACATCAGTATAATTTCTGGGATGGCAAGATTATACCATACCATATTGCGTACTTGGCTACTTGTACATATATGTTATCTAGTATGGGTTCAATTCCCAAAATGATAGGACCAAACTACAAAACGATCATCCTGCGGCTCAACAGGAAATGTCGTGGATCTCAGAGCATGCCATCCTTCAGTAGGAACATTAAGCTGGCTGTCGCATCTCCTAGATCTCTTTTGTGAATGTTAAAGATCCTGTGGTGAGAAAGATTAGGCCATTGTGTGCCAGTATATTAGTGAAAACTACAATTGAAAATTCTGGACAAAGTCTGCAGGAGCAAAATCAGCACAATCCTGCAGACTATGAATAGCACAATGGAAGGAGTGATGCTATTCATTCCAGGAAAACCATGCATCTTTTATCCAATTTATGGCAAATTATACTATATTTGATGATTTCATTGAGCTTGCCAGATTGGTGCAGTGGGCAGTGCAGTGCTGGCCTCAATATGCCAGATCAAGCACAGTTTAAACAACCCTCAATGACATTAAAAGGAAACGAAACTTTAATGTAAGAGAATTACCACATATCATCTTCATTTCATATTAAGGTCTTATTGTTATAACAAAAAACAAAAAAGACGGGGCATCATCTGCCATGCAAAGTCCTTCCTTGGCACATTTGAACTCTTATCCACCTACAAGGCCTCAATCCAAGCTTGATGGAGTTCTTCTCTCCCCTCTGGGCTGGCACCGCTGCCTCACACATTGTTCAGCTTGACGTCTTGAAAACTAAGGAGAGCAAGATCATTGGCGTTGCCCACGATGAACCTGAGTCTCCGGCCTATCACTTTGCAATCGCAGCAGACTCGTCAGTGGTCTATCTGACTTGTACCGCCTCCTTTCAGGTTTTGCACCATCTGTCATTTCCATGCTTTGTCCACCCCTTCCACTCTCCTCCCCCTCCCACCCACCAAGGTCTCTGCAGTGCACTCTCGGCCAACCAGAAACCCTCTCATGGTGAAACTCCAAAAGTAACTGCACACCTCAACTCATTTGTTCCTCCTTGTGGAACTAACTTCCACATTCCCTTTATTCTCATTATTCCCTTCCCTCCAAATCTTCAATACAGCTGTTCACCACTATCAAATAATCCCCCCACCGAAAACCACAATTTTGTTTCCGCCCTGGTTTCTGCGCCCCCCCCCCCCCCCCACTACCCCCCAACTCCACCCCCTCTCTTCCGCTGTTCCTTTTGCCCTTTTGCTTCTTGATCTGTTCTGCTATTCTAGCTCTTCCATGAGCCTCAAATTCACAATTTCCGGGCAGTTAAAAAAAATTAACAAAAAAATCGATATGGACAATTAATTATGGCAGACTTATGACTATTAATTGAACAGATATGGCATAGAATTGAACCCAAGACCTTAGGTATACTTGTGCTGAGAAAATGTTCTCTTTTTACTCATATTTAAACGTAAATTTTGTTTCAAATAAATTGACATATCCTGTATATCTACTGTTTTCTATCATAATTTGCAGAAATTGTAATAAGTGGAGAAAAAAAGGGAAAATGGTGAAAATTAATTATGGAACGAGACCCTGGGGAAGGGCATCCGTGAACACGTAGGAACTCCCAGAATCAGTAATTTCATTAATTTGCGCACTTAGATGGATTCCCTCCCTATTGTATAGGGAATATGGAACAAATACATTGTGCGGGCTTAGCTAGATCTTTCCCCTTTACACAATTCTCCCACCCTTAATCTCTCTATCCAATCTTCCGGTCACTGTATCCATCTTCCAAATTCATCAGCCCATCAACCAATAGTCCATTTACATTACTCCCCATTTCACCTACAGTCTGTTCACCGCACCGCTTCCAATTTACTTTACAAATGCTATTCACCGCGCCACCTCATAATTACTCTTCGCACCCCATATCGGTTATAAAACACTTTATTACCATTTACAATCACCCATAAATTCTTCAAATTCCTCCCTTTAATTCTTCCAGCACCTTTCACACAACACAATTCGAACATAGCCACAGTTCTATAGACACAACAGACTGCAATGTCATATACCACCAATGGAAGATGAACAAAGGCTGCGGTTCGGGGAGCAGTTTCATCGAAGCGGTGGGCAGAGTTCGACACACTCTCCTTGACAGCAGTGGTGAGTTGCAGCCAATGCGGACATGCCATGCCGAGTCAAAGGGCAAAATGTGGCCTCTGATCCCGGGAACTCAACCTCAAACAAACCTTGCCCTCAAATGGCTCCGCCCCCTCCAGCTCGAGGCTTAAAAGGCAAAACCTAGGACCAGTTCACCGCTGTTGGAACGCGCTGGGCACCCAAGTGCCAAGGAGGCTGCCTGCCCTGTGCATGCAGAGGAGAAATCGCATGCCAAGACAAGCTGCGCTGGAGCTGGGATGAGCGGCACTATAGCTGGGTCAGACCAAGTTGTGGCAAGTCAGGCACGGCCAGCCGAGGCACAAGAACGAGGAAGCCACGAGCTCCTTAGATATTGTACGTCATTATTGGGGTTATTGTCCCATGTTTTCTCTTGTTTTCCTCGAAGAACCCATCATTCGTCTACTTGAGACGCACAAAAGGGTGACCACGATTGTAAAGAGCCGTCAACAACTGGCCTCTTGACCCGTCAGGACGAGGCTTTCATTCGCACCTCACATCTTTCCTTTGGACCGACGTTGCATATGCTGTTCTTCTCGATTCTTTCGCAGTAATACAGACCGCTGCCTTTCATTCCTTCCTACACTTTGGGATTGGTGCAGGCCTGCCTGTGCATACCGGGTTGAGTCAGAGGTCGCAACCACACCTTGCTCTACTTCTTGCTTCTCTTTTTCCTATCTACATTCTCCCAGAATGCTTTTTGATGGCGCACCTGTACTGTGAATCAAAAAGGGTAGAACGCCGTGTAGCGGCGCAAGATAACTCAGTCAACCAAATTAGCGTAGTAGTCAAAGGGAGCGCCCGGCCGCCATTTTAGTAAGCAAGTTACCGTACCATACTTCTGTGCATTTCAGTCAACATGGCGACGAATTCCCGATCTAGTGCTCAGTTCTGCGATAAATTGTTCAAATCGACAGTCCAAACGGCCTGATCTGTCATTCTTCCCATCTCTGAATAACAAAGGGAGGTATGTAGTTTGATTTTAAAGGATTGAAAATGCAGCTTTTAAATGTATGTGTAGGGTTCGAGCTTTAGTGGGATTTGCGTGTGGTTGATTGTGCATGTACGAAAACGCATAGACGAGACTCTAACTGTGTGTTCGGTATCTACAGGAGCAGTTGATATCATTAGGATACGTTTCGAGGTCTAAAGGGGTCTTCATGGTTTTTGATAGATTTACACCATGATATGAATATGAAGGTGTGCTACAGTATCACGCATCGGTAATAACTCGTGCAGAAACCAATAACTCAATGCGATAAATCAAATCCAATTTCAAGTCAAGAGTCCAACTTCCAAGGAAAATAGTATCCAACAATGTGAAACAAGCCCTTCACATACAAGGGTATGACATGATGAAAGACCAGGCTGTAACAGTTAGACCTACAGTGTAGCTGTAGCTAGCCCTATCCACTCCTACCACTACAAGTATGAGGTCATAAATGATATCATACAATCCATAGTGCAATTTTCCAGAACTCGGTTTACAATGCATGGGTCGATGAGAGTTACACAAACTTTCCTGAGAAAATTTGATCAATTGTTTTGACTTCAAAATTCCTTTATGCATGTGCTGGACATTTTTGAAGTGTGTGCCAGTGGTATCGCAGCATCGCATGAGTTGCACTCGGCAGTGACGCATGCTGAAAGGGAGTACTCAGTTTTCACTCTGTTTGTTGTACACCGCACTTTTCCTATGCCATCTCCAGGCATTGCAAATCGTCATTTCCGGGCACCGAAGGGGGCTCGGCAGTGACGCACGCTGAAAGGGAGTACTCAGTTTTCACTCTGGTTGATGTACACCGCTCCTTTCCTATGCCATATCCAGGCATTGCAAATCGTCATTGCTGGGCACCGAAGGGGGCTCGGCAGTGACGCACGCTGAAAGAGAGTACTCAGTTTTCACTCTAGTTGTTTGTTTTCTTGCTTTCTTATTTGTTGTACACCGCTCCTTTCCTATGCCATCTCCAGGCATTGCAAATCGTCATTGCTGGGCACCGAAGGGGGCTCGGCAGTGACGCGCGCTGAAAGAGAGTACTCAGTTTTCACTCTGGTTGTTTGTTTGTTTTCATCTTTCTTGTTTGTTTGTCCGGGCGATATCTCAGCCATCCTTTGAGCTAGGAAGCTGAAATTTCGGCACAATAGTGAGCAAGTCCTTTGTCAAAAACGGTATTTTTTTTTTTTTTGATTAATCAATAAATTGAGGAGTTATTTAATTATTAGCGATTAATTCAGTACTTATTTAATTAATCAAATTTCCTTTCTCTTCTGACTATTAACTCAGGCACCTTTTGAGTTAGGAAGCTGATATTTGGACATGCCAATGACCAGGTGATTTGGCTGCAAAGGATATTTTTGATTTATTAATTAATCAATTAATCGATTAATTATTTAATTATTCGATTAATGACAAAAAACAATTTTTTTTTTAAGTTACAGATTCTGATGAAATAGTGGTAGTTTATGTGTTCTCTGACCAAATTGATTAATAATTTAATTTTTTATGATTATTATTTATTTATTTTCATTATTAATCATTTATTTATTTTCTTTCTCATTTGGCCAATATCTCAGGCACCTTTTGAGCTGGGAAGCTAATATTTGGACATGAGTGACCAAGTGATGTGGCTATCAAGGATATTTTTGATTTATTGATTAATCATTTCATCTATTAATTATTTATTGATTAATCGATTAATTATTTATTGAGTAATCAATTAATTATTTAATTTTTTATAAATGACTTATTTAATTAAATTTCTAAAAGATACATCTTCGGATGAAGCACTAGTGGTTTAGTTATGCGATTAGCCAATTGATTATGAAAATATTTTGTGATAATCTTTTATTGATTTTAATTATACAATTAATCAATCAATTAGTGTACACCTCTCCCTCCCAATGCAGCCTCAATGAGCTGCACTGCGGTATTGCCGGGCGCCGGAGGCGCCCCGGCAATGCCGCGCTGCAGCATATTTAATTATTTGGCATGGGGCGGTGTACTTTGAATGTATGTGTACTTGTTTGCTTTCTTGTTGTACACCGCTCCTTTCCTATGCCATCTCCAGGCATTGCAAATCGTCATTGCCGGGCACCAAAGGGGGCTCGGCAGTGACGCACGCTGAAAGAGAGTACTCAGTTTTCACTCTGGTTTCTTGTTTGTTTGTTTTCTTTCTTGTTTGTTTGTCCGGGCGATATCTCAGCCATCCTTTGAGCTAGGAAGCTGAAATTTTGGCACAATAGTGAGAAAGTGCTTTGTCAAAAACGGTATTTTTGTTTTTTTGATTAATCAATAAATTGAGGAGTTATTTAATTATTAGCGATTAATTAAGTACTTATTTAATTAATCAAATTTCCTTTCTCTTCTGACCATTAACTCAGGCACCTTTTGAGTTAGGAAGCTGATATTTGGACATGCCAATGACCAGGTGATTTGGCTGCAAAGGATATTTTTGATTTATTAATTAATCAATTAATCGATTAATTATTTAATTATTCGATTAATGACAACAAAAAAATTTTTTTTTTAAGTTACAGATTCTGATGAAATAGTGGTAGTTTATGTGTTCTCTGACCAAATTGATTAATAATTTAATTTTTTTATGATTATTATTTCTTTATTTTCATTATTAATCATTTATTTATTTTCTTTCTCATTTGGCCAATATCTCAGGCACCTTTTGAGCTGGGAAGCTAATATTTGGACATGAGTGACCAAGTGATGTGGCTATCAAGGATATTTTTGATTTATTGATTAATCATTTCATCTATTAATTATTTATTGATTAATCGATTAATTATTTATTGAGTAATCAATTAATTATTTAATTTTTTATAAATGACTTATTTAATTAAATTTCTAAAAGATACATCTTCGGATGAAGCACTAGTGGTTTAGTTATGCGATTAGCCAATTGATTATGAAAATATTTTGTGATAATCTTTTATTGATTTTAATTATACAATTAATCAATCAATTAGTGTACACCTCTCCCTCCCAATGCAGCCTCAATGAGCTGCACTGCGGTATTGCCGGGCGCCTGAGGCGCCCCGGCAATGCCGCGCTGCAGCATATTTAATTATTTGGCATGGGGCGGTGTACTTTGAATGTATTTGTACTTGTTTTCTTTCTTGTTTGACTGTCCGGACGATATCTCAGCCATCCTTTGAGCTACGAAGCTGAAATTTCGGCACAGTAGTGAGCAAGTCCTTTGTCAAAAACGTTATTTTTTGTTTTTTGAATAATCAATTAATTGAGGAGTTATTTAATTATTAGCGATTAATTAAGTACATATTTAATTAATCAAATTTCCTTTCTCTTCTGACCATTAACTCAGGCACCTTTTGAGTTCGGAAGCTGATATTTGGACATGCCAATGACCAGGTGATTTGGCTGCAAAGGCTATTTTTGATTTATTGATTCATGAATTAATCAATTAATCGATTAATTATTGAATTATTCGATTTATGACTAAAATGTTTTTGTTTTTTTTTGGTACAGATTCTGATGAAATGGTGGTGGTTTATGTGTTCTGTGACCGAATTGATTAATAATTTAATTTTTTCATGATTATTATTTATTTATTTTCATAATTAATCATTTACTTATTTTCTTTCTCATTTGGCCAATATCTCAGGCACCTTTTGAGCTGGGAAGCTAATATTTGGACATGACAGTCACCAAGTATGTGGCTATCAAGGATATTTTTGATTTATTGATTAATCATTTAATCGATTAATTATTTATTGATTAATCGATTAATTATTTATTGATTAATCAATTAATTATTTAATTTTTTATTAATGACTTATTTAATTAAATTTCTAGAAGATACATCTTCAGATGAAGCACTAGTGGTTTAGTTATGCTATTAGCCAATTGATGAAGAAAATATTTTGTGACAATCTTTTATTGATTTTAATTATACAATTAATCAATCAATTAGCGTACACCTCTCCCTCCCAATGCAGCCTCTATGAACTGCACTGCGGTATTGCCGGGCGCCGGTGGCGCCCCGGCAATGCCGGGGCATGGGGGCGGTGTACTTTGAATGTATGTGTACTTGCAGGTTATTGTGATCGATATGTTTCTGTCAAATTCAATGCAATGCATAAAAAGTTGTAACTGATTACATTGAAAAGACCAGAGGTACATTTATTAATAAGCACAATCAAAATTTATACGTAAATTTTATATGAATAGGGTAATGTTGCTGTCAATACTGTGATTGCTTTTAAAAACAGTTTGCATTGTAAATCGATAGCAATCAAGATTTTTTAATTTAGATTTTTTTATTTTCAGTCCCATCAAGTACTCAACCTACCACTACCAGTAACATTTTCCATCTACCTTAGGCAATTTTTTATTCATTCCTTTTACTTTTTGATGGCTGACTGACTTCATTTATCTGCATTGTTTTGTTCTTTTTGTTTTCTCTCCAGATGTCAGCAATGGGTCCAAAACACCGACGAGAAGATCTTTTCAATCGGACTCCTCTTTATCTCTCCATCAATTGCCGCCTTTGCGCATAACACTTCGAAGCTGACCATGAGGTCAGTTCTCCAACCGTGAGGTCAAAAACTGGTAGAAGTGGAATGCTGTTCCCACCCTCTTCCAAGTACCAAATCCTCCCAAATGCATGTCCACCCCTCGCCAATCTATCAAGAGGAAGCGTGCCGATGATGAATTCACTTCACAAGGGTCGAAAGCAAAGCAAAGGAAAGGAAAGGTAATTGGTGACAAGAGAATTTTTCTTCAAAGTTCCATGCAGTCTTTTTATTCAGTGTTCATGAGATGGGGATATCGATACATATTCTGCAGTAAAGGCCATAGATTGTAAGAGCCTTTTCTGGAATCATGTTCTCTCATGTAAATTTTGTAACTTCTCTATTTACAAGAAGCATGACCAGCTGTGGCAAGATATAAGCACCTTTTCATGTGACATGCACTTGGTTTAGTCTTTTTTCCCCCTCTATGGTTTGAATTTTTTTTTTCCTTCCTTGGGAAATTAGTTCTCTCTTTAAAATTGTTTTTGTCAACTTTTCGTTTTAAACAAGATATGTATGAGATGATGAAATAGCTACATATGATTCGACTTCATCATTGATTTATATCTGTAACATGTATTATTTAGCAAAGTAACATTAAATACTTTGCAATGTGTGTGTGTGATCTTCAATATCTTTTTTCTCTTTTCTTTCTTCACTGCAGTGACTTATTGTGTCCTGACTGATCATGCAAATAGCAGAATAACTTGTGACAGCCCCAGCAATGTATCTGAAAGCCCTGAATTTAGAACTGACATCCCAGAATCATTCACACCATCTCCTGAAATGTGCAACCAAACTTCGGCAAGAAAGCAGAGTAAACCCCTCAGAAAGGAACGTCAAAGAACATTTCGATTGAAGACAAAGGTTGCATCACTCAAGAAGTCAATGGAGAAAGCAGCAAAGGAATCCAAGTCAGTGGCGGACTTGATCAAAGGTGCAAGTAAGTTTATTGATTAACCCACCCTGTCGTTTTTTGATTCCCAACTTCGCAATTCAACACACCTCCGTAAAGCCAAGGGGAGAAGATGGCCATATGATGACAAGCTCATTCCTCTATCGCTGTATCACCAGAGTCCACGGGCGTACATGTTATGTCAAAGTATTTTTACACTCCCTTCTGTTGCATCTTTATGCCGCTGGCTGAGCAATGTAGAAATCCATCCAGGATTTCCACAGACGGTATTTGAATTGTAAAAAATAAGGTGTCTTCTATGATTGAGATGGACAAACTTTGCATTGTCACATTCGATGAGATGAGTCTTAGGACAGGCCTCTTATACAATATCACAGAGGACGTTGTAGAAGGGTTTGAGGACTTTGGAATATTGGGAAGAACAGAAAAGCCAGCCAACCGTGCACTTGTTTTCATGGTACGAGGTCTACTATGCAAGTGGAAACAGCCCATCGGATACTTTCATACGTAAAGATGCGTAAAGAAGTGGTAAAGCATGTGGTGAGGTGGAAAGAACTGGGAAGTGGCCATGTGCTGTGTGCAGGAAGGGTGTCGGAGTGAACTCCATTCAATGTACAATGTGCGCTGTGTGGGTTCATCAAAAATGTAGTGGTTTGGGAGGGTCATTAACCAGTGTGGCAGATACATTCAAGTGTAATGTGTGCACAGAGGGAGCTGCAGATGGAGGAAATATTGAGTCGGATCTTGGAGACGGCGTGAAGCTGGAAGGTGTGAAACCATTTTGCTACCTAGGAGACATGTTGAATGGAGAAGGTGGATCAGACTCGGCAACGGTTGCTCGAGTGAGATGTGCATGGAAAAAGTTTCGGTAACTGAGTGGTGTGCTGACGAGGAGGGGAGTGTCGTTGAAGCTGGAGGGAAAGGTGTATGCTGCACGTGTGAGAAGTGTTATTCAGAGACAATCCATCTGCAAAAGAGTTTTGTTGTGCATTACGAATGGTGATGGTTGCAGAACTCCCACTGTCCAGGCTTTTAAGGGCAACAGAAAGGTATTCAAGCGTGAGCGGTGACTCTAAATCCGTTCTTTGCTTTGGGGTTAGTGTACCGACACCGTGGAACCCCCTCGTGGTATCCTTGAAACCCGGTTCCGTAACAATATATTGCAGTTTCTGATTGTTGGCGAGGCCTTGTTAATTCAAATTGAGGGCCTGCCTATTAAAATTCTCTGTAAAGTCAAATAATTGTTTTTCTGCATGGTTGTTGGTGCCCATCATGGTCCAAATCAAGCCGCCAAGCATCGATGCTTCACATTGCCACATAGGTGAACTCTTAATATTGGCGAACAGTAATAATGTGTCACTCTTTTCTTCTGTAATCAGGACATCTTTAGTTACCACAAATAAAAATGTACTTAACAGTATTTCCAATACAACAGTACTGTATTTGAAATATGGTGTGATGCAAGGCACAAAAAAATAACGGCTTACCAACCGGCTTAAAAAAGCAAACAGTAACCATTGCATCAATCTGGAGAAATTTCCAACTTTTATAATTCTGAGCTCAATTTCTTTAATTAAAGGGAAAATATGATCAAATTGATTTGGATTTGTGGGATGAAACATACATTCGCCTGAACCCTGAACTGATACAATTATTTCAGCTCATAACACAAAATCAAGCAAATAACATGGTGCATAAGGAAGCCGTATTAAACATGCTGAGGGTATTCACGACTGCAATAAATACTCACACATGCCTTTCAACATGGTTGAGTGTAACATGATGATTTTCATACATTCAATGCCGTTCATGAAATCAGCTCACCCAGGAGGCCTATGGGGTAGGTCCACTTCCTCTGAGAATGGGCTAAACACTGGAATGCTGATGTCAAAGCCTGGGCGGTAAGTCCATGTAGAAAATCCACCACCGGCGACAAATGCCCTAAAGAAAGATCAATTATTACAATCACATGAAGAAATGTAGTTTCGGAAACAAGAACGACATAAAATTGACCTTTTGCTCGAATACTTTCCTTCCTTCACCTATGATGTGTGAAGAGAAACTGTAACTCAACATGAAAAAAAGATTTTTGAGTATTTTATTATAACTGTGTGGGAAAATGGTTTGTGGAGGAGTGCAGAACATGCTACATAACACAAAGCTCAATATGAAGTTATATTATAGAGATGATGAAGTTATACGATTGAAAAGGTAAAGTTAAGCAGAATTGTTGATCTATACCTATAAAAGGCCAAAAAAACAAATAACAAAAAACAAAAACAAAAAAACCGTCTATGCCACTGCCTCTGCCACTGCCTCTGCCTCTCTCTCTCTCTCCCCTTGCTGGTCGTTGATGAGTTTGGCGTGGGTGTGGCATCATGGAGGCAGTGAGTTCTCTGTCGTGTTGGTTGTTTTTCCTATTCCTCATTTCGCTCCCTTGTGTCCTTATTTAGGCTTGTAAAATTTCCTCTGTGTGTCCTTTCATTGTTGACACGAGAGCGCACATGGTAGGTGGTGTTCGGTTGCCTCTTTTCGAACCTCCGGGTTTGAGGCCTGGCCTCCATTTTGCCGTGTTTTCCTACTCCAGGGGTGTTTCACTGCTCTCAACGTTTCTTGGACTTAGTCCATTAGTTTTGGTTTTACCTCCACTTGCCGGTGTTGCTTGTGGTTGGTATCCTTTTGTTTATTTCTCACTTTTTATTTTTTTAATTTACGTTCGCTATGGCAAACGATTGTTTGAGGAATAGCATGTACGAGTCGCTCACTCGCAAGCATGGGCTGGTGTGCGACCCTCCGAGTGAGGTAAAGATGGAGCAAGTGCTTCTAGCAATCGGAAAGAGCGTCGGCTCACATAATATCCGTGCAACCTCTCAAATGAACAAGAAGATTGTGTTTGTATCGGAGGTGCACATGGTGACCTCCGTTGTGGAGCAAGGCCTTCTCATAGAGCCCGACCTGTTTCTTGTGGTTTCGCCATTAGATACACCTGCGGTGAAGGTTAATGTGTCTAATGTCCCTCCCTTTGTTAAAGGTGAGGACTTGTGTGCTCAATTGAGCAAGTTCGGTATGATCGTGTCAAAATTGACAATGGTGCCGATACACTCGGAAAGGGGTGAATTTCGACACACGATGACTTTTAAAATGGTCGTTTACATGATATGCCCGAAAATGAGCAAAAGCTAAATGTAGTTTTGCATGCAAAGATTAATGGACATACTTATAGAATGTATGCCAACTGAACCAGTGAACATCTCCCCGCAGGAGTGTGAAGCCAAGACTTCAGCTCCTGTTGAATGTCCCGGGTACCAGAGTAAAGGTGACTCTACAATAGAACATTCCAGCAAATATTCGGACTTGGCTGGAATCAAAATGGGGACTGCGTAGACTGATATATGTGACCCGGGCAGAGCTGTTTCTGATTTGTCACCCCGAGTTTGACACCCCGAGTAAATCTTTCTTTCAAATGGATTTTGTAAACAAGTCTCCCAAAAAGTTTTTCACTGTACTAGACTTTAGGGGAAACATGGTCGCCAACCCTGGAGATGGAAGGTTATGCATTAGAGAATTTTTTTTCAAAAGTTTCTGCAAAACAAAATGTTTGTGAGCAAACCATGGAATTTTTAACTTCTCACCTTTCATCCCCAACTGAGCCTCAGCGCCTGGGCCTGGATTCACCAATTACGTTGCCTGAGCTAACACAGGCCCAAGCTGAAATGGACTCGTGGAAAGCTCCTCGGATTGACGGCCTACCGGCAGAATTTTTCTTGGCTTTTTGGGACCTTTTGGGCCCTGAATTATTGAATGTCCTGGAATCATCCTTGGTGCTTGCATAACTACCACTAAGCTTTAGAAGAGCGGTGGTGTCACCGATTCCAAAGACTGGAGATCTACGGCAGATAAAGAATTGGCAGCCGGTCTCGTTATTATGTACGGACTACAAAATATTGTCAAAAGTGTTGGCCAGTCGGTTTACGACTGTAATCGGTGATCTAGTCCACCCTGATCAGAATTACTGCATCCCAAACAGATCTATTGATGATAATATTTTTTTGATCAGGGATTTAATGGAGTGTGATTGCTTGGAAAAATATTTTGGGATAACATTCCTTGATTTGGAAAGGGCTTTTGATAGTGTGGATCATGTTTTTTGCATCGTGTGCTGGAAGCATGTGGCTTTGGTGCTAACTTTAGGGCCTACGTGACTTTGTTGTACAACAATATATTTAGTTTATCTTCTTCGATATATATATAAAATAAAGTTATTGCTTGTTTGTTTGTTTGTTTGTCTACAAACAACAACAACAACAACATGCATTTTAAGGCCATTTTCCCTGCTAGAGTGGGGGTTAGCCTTGCGGTCCCCATGACAATCTTCTCCATTTTGCCCTATTTTCTGCATCTCTCCTCGTTAACCCCCTTGCCCGCATTTCTTCTTCCACCATCTTTAGCCAAGTCTTTCTCGGTCTTCCCCGTCCTCTACTTCCTTCCACATTCATTTCCATCACTCTTCTCAACCAGTCACTTTCATCCTTCCTCAACACATGACCAAACCATCTCAACCTGTTCCTCTTCACAGCATCAATCACAGGCTCTATTCCCATCATCTTTCGCAATTCATCATTTGTCTTCCTCTCTCTCAACGATACTCCGCACATCGACCGAACGATTCGCATTTCCACCCTCCGTTGCTGCTCTACATTCATGACCCATGTCTCGCTCCCATAAATCATAACACTTCTCACACATGCAGCATACACCTTTCCCTTCAGCTTCAACGACACTCCCCTCCTCATCAGCACGCCACTCAGTTCCCGAAACTTCTTCCATGCACATCTCACTCGAGCAACCGTTGCCGTGTCTGATCCACCTTCTCCATTCAGCATGTCTCCGAGGTAGCAAAATGTTTTCACACCTTCCAGCTTCACGCCGTCTCCAAGATCCAACTCAACATTTCCTCCATCTGCAGCTCCCTCTGTGCACACCTTACATTTGAATGTAGCTGCCACACTGGTTAATGACCCTCTCAGACCACGACATTTTTGATGAACCCACTCAGCGCACATTGTACATTGAATGGAGTTCACTCCGACACCCTTCCTGCACACAGCGCACGGCCACTTCCCAGTTCTTTCCACCTCACCACATGCTTTACCACTTGCCATCACCTTCGTCTTTCCTATATTCACCTTCAGACCTTTTGTCTCCATACATTCCTTCCACTTGTTCATCTTTTCCTTCAGTCCATCCATACTTTCCGCAATCAACACCAGATCATCTGCATACAACAACTCCCACGGTAAACCCTCCTTTACGTTCTGAGCCAGCACCTCCACCACAGCTACAAATAGTAGTGGACTTAGTACCGACCCCTGATGCACTCCCACCTTCACCTCAAACTCACCACTGTTCCCGTCCTTCGTCCTTACAGCTGTGCGCGCTCTTTTGTACATTGCCATCACTACTCTGATCAACCATTCCTCCACTCCTAACATCCTCAATGCCCATGTCAATACTTCGCGTGGAACCCTATCGAATGCTTTCTCCAGATCAACAAACCCAAGAAACAACTTCTTCCTCTTCTCCATGTACTTCTCCTGCAACTGCCTCACAATAAAGAGCGCGTCTGTCGTTCCTCTTCCTGGCATAAATCCAAACTGCATTTCGTCGATCTTCACCTTCTTCCTTATCCTCCTCTCCAACACCCTTTCCAATACCTTCATTCCATGGTCCAATAACTTTATCGCTCGGTACGAGCCACACTCCAGAGGGTCACCTTTCCCCTTGTAGAGAGGGACGAGGGTACTCAGTTCCCAATCCACTGGAATGCGGCCTTCTTTCACCACCAGATTACAGATCTCTGTCATTCTCTTCACACCCCAACTTCCTGCTGCCTGCAACATATCTCCCACAACTCCCGTCGGCCCTCCCGCTTTTCTACTCTTCATTGCTTTTATCGCTTCCTCAACTTCCTTCTGTTATCTTCTCTGCCGGTCCTAAAACTGGGTTACTCTCTATGTTGCCATCCCATTCATTCTCTGTATTCAACAGCATTTCCATATATCTTTTCCATCTTCGTTTAATTCCATCTGGGTCCACAACGATTTGTCCCACTTCATCCTTCAAGCAACTCACCCCCATCACATCACACCTCTCTTTCGCTATCTGCTTTGCAATCCTGAATACCGCTCTCTGACCCTCTTCCGAATCCAAGCGTTCTCCGAACATTTTCCTACATGCCTCCTGCGCCTTTGCTACCTCTTTCTTTGCAGCCTTCCTGGCTGCCTTATAACTTTCATGCTCTGTTTTTTCTGCTCCCGTACCCTTCGCCTTCTGCCACTCCTTGAACTTCTTCCTCTTCTCGTCAATCCTCTTTCCCACTTCATCATCCCACCACCATGTTTCCGAGTGCCTCGGTGGTCCTTTTGTCCATCCACATACCTCACCAACGGCTCTCAACAGACTATATTTCATTGACATCCAACCACGTTCAAGCTCAACCACATCATCCTCTACCCTACTCAGCCTCTCTTTTAATGCCTCCCTTACTGTCACCTGTTTCAACCTCCACACCTTCATTCTCGGTTGGGTCTTCACCCGCCGAGCTCTCCTCACACCTTTCACCCTTATGTCGCAGACAACCAAGTGGTGCTGTAAAACAGCCTCCTCCCCCGGGATCACCTTTGTGTCCCGGAGGTGCCCCCTATCTCGCCTACGCACCATCAGGTAGTCAACGGTTGTCGTCGACCCACCTGACGTGTATGTAACAAGCTTATTATCCCCTTTCTGGAACTGAGTGTTACAAATCAACAAATCAGCTCCATCAGCAAACTCCAAAATCCTTTCACCTTCTCCATTTCTCACACCATATCCTTAACCCCCATGAACTCCCTCAAAACCGTCCATACTCCTTCCCACATGTCCATTTAGGTCTCCTCCTACCACAACAACTCCCTCATCTTTCACGTTTTCCATCAGCTTCTCTATCGCACACCAGAACTTGTCCTTCTCTTCATCGCTCCAACCAACCTGCGGAGCATATCCCGAGATGACGTTCACCAAGAGCTTTCCAATCATCATTTTCACCATCATCAACCTATCACTCACTCTAGTCACACTCACCACACTGTCTACAAACTCCTCAGAAAACAGGACACCAACACCATTCACACCCTCCGGGCACCCTTGCCACACAAACTTGTATTTCTGTCCCTGCCTACCCTTCACCATTCTCACACCACTTCCCTTCAATCTCGTCTCTTGCACACAACATATGTCCACTCTTCTTCTGACCAATACTTCCACCACTTCTCCTGATCTCCCTGTCATTGTCCCTACATTCCATGTCCCAAACCTCAGAAACCGATCTCCACTTCGGGCTGTACCCTGCCCATATGTAGTTGTAATTGTCATGGTTCTCTTTTTGAGGCAATGTTTTTATGGCCGGATGCCCTTCCTGACGCCAATCCTCTTTGTCGCCTCTTTCGACACGCAGGGATACGGTGTACCTATTCTAACCAGGGTACACACCAGGATAAAGCTTTGAATAAAACCAAAGTTTGCGAACCAAACCATGTTTGCCTGCACGCGCTAATCTCCTGAAAGGTGAAAGATAGGAGGAAACCTCCAAAACAAAAAATGTCGGGAAGGGCCCCGGGAATGTTATCGGCTAGGTGACGAGGACGGTCGATGCCACCTCGGCCGGGCTGGGCCCATTTCGCAATTAAAAGCTGAGCTGAATTATAGCAGTCAATCTTTTACGGCCGCGAGTAAAAGCTGAATTATAGTAGTAAATTCATTCAAAAAGAACTAAAATTTTCAGGATGGGCGCCGGGAAGGTTGTAGGGTATGTGGCGAGGCCAGTCAAGGCTGCTTCGGCCGGGCTGGGCCCATTTCGCAATTAAAAGCTGAGCTGAATTATCGTAGTCAATCTTCTACGGCCGCGAGTAAAAGCTTAATTATAGTAGTAAATTCATTGAAAAAGAACTAAAAATGTCGGGACGGGCCCCGGGAAGGTTATAGGCTAGGTGGCGAGGCCGGTCGAGGCCGCCTCGGCTGGGCTGGGCCAATTTCGCAATGAAAAGCCGAGCTGAATTATAGTAGTAAATTCATTCAAAAAGAACCCGGGCAATGCCGGGTGCTTTCGGCTAGTTTAAAATAAATAACGAACTCAGTTCTCCGGTACAGGTTCAAAGAGGGGTGAGACAAGGATGTCCGGTTTCTGGGTTGTTATTCTCCTTGATAACGGAATCACTACTAATTTTATTTAGGATGAATATTTCAGGAGTGACTGTATCCCCTTGGAGTCGTTAGGTAGTTGTATCGGCTTATGCAGATGATGTCTGTGTGGTTGTTAAGAATGGGAATGATCTCCCTGCACTTGTTAAATGTTTAAATCTTTTTTGCCTCACTTCTTCTTTGAAGTGTAACTGGGACAAGAGTAAAGCCTTATGGATTCCCTGTCTCAAGAACAATCCACCTGGAACAGTGCTGGTACCACCTGTGCATTTACCAACAAAGTTAAAATGGGTGGAAGACGGAATCAAATACCTTGGGGTTTTCCTGGGATCTCCACATTACGTCCTCAAAAATTGGGACGGGATTGTTGGACACGTTAAAAAATAAGATTGGGACTGTGGAAACGAGCTCTGCCCCACCTTTCCTACAAAGGCAGAGTTCTTGAGGTTAATAATTTGGTGGCTTCTTCTCTGTGGCATAGGTTTATCTGCCTTCAGCTGCCGGAGGCACTACTAAAGGCAGTGCAGAGGCTACTGGTGGATTTTTTTTGGAGTGGTCACCATTGGTTACGACCAAATGTTATATGTAGCCCCTTGTCTGAAGGTGGCCAAGGACTGATCGACATAAAAAGTCGTATCATGGCTTTTCGGCTGTGCACCATACAGCAGTTGATGTACAAAGAACGACTGCCAAGCCGAATTCTGCCCTATCACATGTTGTGAAAAACAAGCGGGCTCGGATACAGCCTTGAACTTTTCTTAATTCAACTCCAACATGTTGACACATCTCATCTACCATCATTCTGTCAGAGCCTTCTGAATGCCTGGCAAAGCCTTTCGATTAGTCGCCAGCAGGAAACCTATGCTACAAACATGTTTGTGGAAGAACCACTTTTTTACAACCTGCTTTTTCCTGCAATTCCAAGAAGCAGAGACTTTTATCAACACTTTATTACAGCAGGCATAATCAAAGTGTTGGACCTCCACCATGATTCTGGTTGGGGGTGGAAAGCGGTGCAGGAGATAGCTGATATGACTGGAATATGGTCAAATAGAATAATTGGAAGAGTCCTAAACGAAATAGTAAAAAAAAAATGCTTTCAACTTCGACTAAGATGGACCCAGGAAGTTTTGGTGACATCCAATGACTGGCGATTTCCTGGTTTATTTGTACAGCTTAGTCACAGAGACTTACTCCAAATTAGTGAAGGACAAAACATTTTTCAGAAATGTAGTAGTAAAGACCTGTATCGTTTATGTACTACAGTTCTGCTTGGGAACTCACCATTAAATGGAGTGGCCAGGTGGAAATGGCTAATGCTGGAACGACTCCCATCTGAGCCTGCATGGGAATAATGTGCAGTAAGCTGTTAAGAAAAAGGACAGGTGACCTCCAGTGGTGATTGATACACTGGATCATCCCGTCTAATAAATTAGTGAGTCATTTCGCGCCCACATCTACGTGTTGCCCGTTCTGTGTTTGCACAGAGGATGTGTTCCATGCGTACGTTGATTGTGCAAGGCTTGTGCCTTTATTTCAAGGGCTTAATTGCATTTCTGGAAAAATGAATATCACTTTCTCTCTGCGATCGTTTATTTTTGGTTTAAACGATATGAAAGAACATGTACATATGTTGTTTTTGTTTTTAGTAGCCACGGCGAAAATGGCAATTTATTTATCGAGGAAAGAAAAACTGATTGGGCAATGCAATATCATGTTCTTTTTGAATGCCTTGATATCTGCAAGATTCAAACTTGAATTTTGTTTTTTCTGAAAGAAAGAAAAGGTTTGATGAGTTTATGAACATTTGGTGTTTTGATGGGATCTGCATGGTGCATGAGAAAGAATTAATAATATATTTGTCGGTTCGTTTGAAATGAATTAGTGTGGAGTCAGTTTTTCGTTTTTCTTTTTATTTCATTTTACGGTTTTAAATTACTTTCCTTTCCTGTTATTTTCTTTTTTCTTTTCTGTGCTTTTTCGTGCTACCTGTCTGTTCTGTGCTACCATTGAGAATGGTGAAGGGTAGGCAGGGACAGAAATACAAGTTTGTGTGGCAAGGGTGCCCAGAGGGCGTGAATGGTGTTGGTGTCCTGTTTTCTGAGGAGTTTGTAGAGTGTGGTGAGTGTGACGAGAGTGAGTGACAGGTTGATGATGGTGAAAATGATGATTGGAAAGCTCTTGGTGAACATCATCTCGGGATATGCTCTCCGCAGGTTGGTCGGAGCGATGAAGAGAAGGACAAGTTCTGGTGTGCGATAGAGAAGCTGATGGAAAACGTGAAAGATGAGGGAGTTGTTGTGGTAGGAGGAGACCTAAATGGACATGTGGGAAGGAGTATGGACGGTTTTGAGGGAGTTCATGGGGGTTACGGATATGGTGTGAGAAATGGAGAAGGTGAAAGGATTTTGGAGTTTGCTGATGGAGCTGATTTGTTGATTTGTAATACTCAGTTCCAGAAAGAGGATAATAAGATTGTTACATACACGTCAAGTGGGTCGACGACAACCGTTGACTACCCGATGGTGTGTAGGCGAGATAGGGGGCACCTCCGGGACACAAAGGTGATCCCGGGGGATGAGGCTGTTTCACAGCACCACTTGGTTGTCTGCAACATAAGGGTGAAAGGTGCGAGGAGAGCTCGGCGGGTGAAGTACCAGCCGAGAATGAAGGTGTGGAGGTTGAAAGAGGTGACAGTAAGGGAGGCATTAAAAGAGAGGCTGAGTAGGGTAGAGGATGATGTGGTTGAGCTTGAACGTGGTTGGATGTCAATGAAAGATAGTCTGTTGTTGGGAGCCGTTGGTGAGGTATGTGGATGGACAAAAGGACCACCGAGGCACTCGGAAACATGGTGGTGGGATGATGAAGTTGGAAAGAGGATTGATGAGAAGAGGAAGAAGTTCAAGGAGTGGCAGAAGGCGAAGGGTACGGGAGCAGAAAAAGCAGAGCATGAAAGTAATAAGGCAGCCAAGAAGGCTGCAAAGAAAGAGGTAGCAAAGGCGCAGGAGGCATGTAGGAAAATGTTCGGAGAACGCTTGGATTCGGAAGAGGGTCAGAGAGCAGTATTCAGGATTGCAAAGCAGATAGCGAAAGAGAGGTGTGATGTGATGGGGGTGAGTTGCTTGAAGGATGAAGTGGGACAAATCGTTGTGGATCCAGATGGAATTAAAGGAAGATGGAAAAGATATATGGAAATGCTGTTGAATACAGAGAATGAATGGAATGGCAACATAGAGAGTAACCCAGTTTTAGGACCGGCAGAGAAGATAACTGAGAAGGAAGTTGAGGAAGCGATAAAAGCAATGAATAGTAGAAAAGCGGGAGGGCCGATGGGAGTTGTGGGAGATATGTTGAAGGCAGCAGGAAGTTGGACTTGGGGTGTGAAGAGAATGACAGAGATCTGTAATCTGGTGGTGAAAGAAGGCCGCATTACAGTGGATTGGGAACTGAGTACCCTCGTCCCTCTACACAAGGGGAAAGGTGACCCGCTGGAGTGTGACTCGTACCGAGCGATAAAGTTATTGGAGCATGGAATGAAGGTATTGGAAAGCGTGTTGGAGAGGAGGATAAGGAAGAAGGTGAAGATCGACGAAATGCAGTTTAGATTTATGCCAGGAAGAGGAATGACAGACGCGCTCTTTATTGTGAGGCAGTTGCAGGAGAAGTACATGGAGAAGAGGAAGAAGTTGTTTCTTGGGTTTGTTGATCTGGAGAAAGCATTCGATAGTGGTCCACGCGAAGTATTGACATGGGCATTGAGGAAGTTAGAAGTGGAGGAATGGTTGATCAGAGTAGTGACGGCAATGTACAAAAGAGCGCGCACAGCTGTAAGGACGAAGCACGGGAACAGTGGCGAGTTTGAGGTGAAGGTGGGAGTGCATCAGGGGTCGGTACTAAGTCCCCTACTATTTGTAGCTGTGATGGAGGTGCTGGCTCAGAACGTAAAGGAGGGTTTACCATGGGAGTTGTTGTATGCAGATGATCTGGTGTTGATTGCGGAAAGTATGGATGGACTGAAGGAAAAGATGAACAAGTGGAAGGAATGTATGGAGACAAAAGGTCTGAAGGTGAATATAGGAAAGACGAAGGTGATGGCAAGTGGTAAAGCATGTGGTGAGGTGGAAGAAACTGGGAAGTGGCCATGTGCTGTGTGCAGGAAGGGTGTCGGAGTGAACTCCATTCAATGTACAATGTGTGCTGAGTGGGTTCATCAAAAATGTAGTGGTCTGAGATGGTCATTAACCAGTGTGGCAGCTACATTCAAATGTAAGGTGTGCACAGAGGGAGCTGCAGATGGAGGAAATGTTGAGTTGGATCTTGGAGATGGCGTGAAGCTGGAAGGTGTGAAAACATTTTGCTACCTCGGAGACATGCTGAATGGAGAAGGTGGATCAGACTCGGCAACGGTTGCTGGAGTGAGATGTGCATGGAAGAAGTTTCGGGAACTGAGTGGCGTGCTGATGAGGAGGGGAGTGTCGTTGAAGCTGAAGGGAAAGGTGTATGCTGCATGTGTGAGAAGTGTTATGATTTATGGGAGCGAGACATGGGTCATGAATGTAGAGCAGCAACGAAGGCTGGAAAGGGCGGAAATGCGAATGGTTCGGTGGATGTGTGGAGTATCGTTGAGAGAGAGGAAGACAAATGATGAATTGTGAAAGATGATGGGAATAGAGCCTGTGATTGATGCTGTGAAGAGGAACAGGTTGAGATGGTTTGGTCATGTGTTGAGGAAGGATGAAAGTGACTGGTTGAGAAGAGTGATGGAAATGAATGTAGAAGGAAGTAGAGGACGGGGAAGACCGAGAAAGACTTGGCTAAAGATGGTGGAAGAAGAAATGCGGGCAAGGGGGTTAACAAGGAGAGATGCAGAAAATAGGGCAAAATGGAGAAGATTGTCATGGGGACCGCAAGGCTAACCCCCGCTCTAGCAGGGAAAATGACCTTAAAATGCATGTTGTTGTTTGTTGTTGTGCTTTTTCGATTATTGTGCTTGTATTGAATATTATCTTCACCGACTGGCAAACATGTATTTTTATATTTTTAGCCGCGTCGCAGACGCTGCTCATAGAGTGCCCTCTGCTGTTGTTGTTGTTCTTCTTCTTCTTGTTCTTCTTGTTCTTGCAGAGAAGACAAAACCTCAAAGCTCCACCCATTCTGGGAACCATAGCTCCACCCATTCTGGGAGAGCCTTCATATAAACAAATATCCACCATTTTATTAACTCGCATAGCTTTGAGGCCTGTTTTGTAGGCCCGTGGTGTCTTCCTCTCTCACACAGTTTTATTTCAAATCAAATTCGATATATCATTTCATTTTTCACAGTCGCTAACATAGTTTTAGACTCGGTTGAAAAAAAACGGTAAGAAAATCCGATGAAAGTTGCCCTTTATAGAACGAAATGAATTCTCAAAGGCCTGTAACTTCAAGTCCATTGATATATATTTTTTAAATCGCGGCATGGTCAGTCATACACCGCCCGAAATAAGAGACGGGAAAATGCCGAGATATATATATTTTGTTTAAATCGCGGCATGGTCAGTCATACACCGCCCGAAATAACAGACGGGAAAATGCCGAGATATATTAAAAATTCGTCCATTTGATGACAATCGTCACGATGAAATATTTAATTTATACGTCGTCACAATAATGTGGAGAGAGGAGCATAGATAGCTTCGTTCACGTGTCGCCACACACGGGAAATTGCCGAGATATATTTTTTTTAAATCGCGGGATGGTCAGTCATACACCGCCTGAAATAACAGATGGGAAAATGCCGAGATATATTAAAAATTCGTCGCCACACACAGGAAATTGCCGAGATATATTTTCACTTTGCACAAAAATAACATCAAGTAATCGAATCAATAGGAATGTCCTGTGCCTATAACATCGATGTTATAGGCACAGCTGCATCTAGGCATTGTGTAACATCGACGCGGCTTTTGTTTTAATTAAAACTTTTTGTACTTGTTGTAATATAAAGTCAGAATTTTTTTTTTTTTTTAAAGGATCTCTGTGTCTATGTCTGTCTGTCTGTCTGTCTGTCTGTCTCTGTCTCTCACCTTTCTCACCTTTCTCACCTCTCTCACCTCTCTCTCCTCTCTCACCTCTCTCACCTCTCTCACCTCTCTCACCTCTCTCTCCTCTCTCTCGTCTCTCCAGTCTCTCCCGTCTAGCCTCTGTCTTGTCTCCTCTCCTCCCCTTTCCTCCCCTTTCCTCCACCTCCCACCATGTAAAAACCGATGTAAAAAAGGTCCAATATAAAAAAAGGTCCGATATAAAAAATGTCCGATATTTTTTTTTTTAAAGGTCTGATATTATGACATTATTTTAAAAAAGGTCCGATATTACAAAAAAAAAAAAAGGTCCGATATTAAAAAAAGGTCCGAGCGGAATCCAAGAATAAAAAAGTCCGGTAAAAAAAAAAGGTCCGATATAAAAAGGTCAGATATTTTAAAAGGTCCAATATTTTTAAAAGGTCTGGTAGAAAAAAAAAGGTCCAGTATTATAAAAGGTCCGATATAAAAAAAGGTCCGAGCGGGGTCCAAGAATAAAACTGTCCAATAAAAAAGGTCCGATATAAAAAAGGTCTGATATTTAAAAAGTTCCAATATAAAAAAGGTCCGATATATAAGAAAGGCCCGATATAAAAACAAAGTTCCGATATTATAAAAAATTCCCAAAATAAAAAAGTTCTGGTATAAAAATAAAAAAAGCTAAATAAATTCAATTGTATATTGCTTTCATTAAATTAAGTGTTCGACCATCAGACTTCGCCGAGAACCAGCAAATTAAAACATCTACATATGCAGGGTGTTTCAAAAAAGTGGACGATTTGAGCAGCGTGATATTCTGTCATTTCTCATGATACAGTGCATTCAGAAAGTATTCAGACCCCTTCCATTTTTTAACATTTCGTTATGTTGCAGCCTTATGCTGAAATCGTTTAAATTCATTTTTCTCCTCATCAATCTACACTCAATACCCCATAATGACAAAGAGAAAACAGGATTTTAGAAAGTTTTGCATATTTATTTTCAAGAAAAAACTGAAATATCACATTGACGTAAGTATTCAGACCGAGTTGTTAGAATCTTGTTGGATTCAGTATTCAGACCGAAAGCCCACTTGGATCAAAGCCCACTTGCCCACTTGGCTTGGATTAGAGTCCCTGTATATAGAGAGTTGTGTCAACTCAAATTTGGACGCCATTTTGTGTCTAAGTGTGTTGGATTAGATAAACATGTACATTCGCGATATGGGGTGATATATTCTAAACCTGCTAAAAAAAAATTTACTACACATATTTAGTCTTATTATTACATACAGGTGATATTTGTTTTGTCAAAAACTCAGCCGTTGCCGTGAAAAAGAGCTGTGTGGTGATATTAAAAGTGGTATGGCAATGCATATTACAAGCCAACACTGCATATAAGAGCTAACATTATAAGTAAGACAAACCAATGCTGTCGTTCTCTGAATTTTAATAACTTTTAGAAAGGAGTGTGGGCATATCCAATATTTTTTAAAGGGTGCCGAGAGCAATTCCGGTGTAGGACTTCCAGCCGACATATAGTCTAACACACTTAAAACAAATTCTGTACGTGGTATTGCCATATTTCTGACTTTTTATTATTTTGTTATTTTTTTATTATTTATAATTTTTATTTTATTATTTTTATATATTTTTATATTTATATATTTATATATTTTTTTTATATATATTTATATTTTTTATATATTTTATAAAATTATATAATATTTTATATATTTTTTATATAATATATTATTATTTTAATATATATAATATATATATAATATATATATATATATATAATATATATAATAATATATATAATATATATATATTATATATATATATAATAATATATATTATATATATATAATAATATATATAATAATATATATTATATATATATATGTATATATATATTATATATTATTATATAATTATATATTATATATATATATATATTAATATTATATATATATTATTATATTATATATTATATATATATATATATATATTATATAATAATAATATATATATTATTATATATATAATAATATATATATAATAATATATATAATATATATATATTATATATATTATAATAATATATATAATATAAATATAATATATTTTATAATATATTATTTTATATAATATATATTTATATTTATATATTTATATTTATATTTATATTTATATATATTTATATATATTTATATATTTTTATATATATATATTTCTGACTTTATTATTTTTATTATTATTCTGACATATTTCTTTTCCATATTTCTGACTTTATCACTTGGAAATCTATACATCTTATATTTCCCAGATTGGTTTGAACAACCAAAAGCAGAACAACCAGTCATTTTGTTTGGCAATAAACAACATTCCCGTACCAAGCTGACGTTCACGCACGGTGAAGTTAGACACAAAATGGCGCCAGGAAATCACGTGACCAGAAATCTCGGGTCAGCGCATGGCGCAACTCTCTTTATACAGGGACTCTAGCTTGGATCAAAGCCAATCTTGTTTCTCACAGTCTGAGAGTCCTTTCGGTGCTTTTTTGCAAACTCCAAGCGGGCTTTCATGTGTCTTTCACTGAGGAGAGGCTTCCGTCTGGCCACTCTGCCATAAAGCCGAGATCGGTGGAGTGTTGCAGTGATGGTTGTCCTTCTGGAAGTTTCTCCCATCTCCACACAGGATCTCTGGAGCTCAGCCAGAGTGACCATCGCGTTCTTGGTTACCTTTCTTATCAAGGACCTTGTCCCCCGATTGCTCAGTTTGGCCGGGCGGCCAGCTCTAGGAAGAGTGCTGGTTGTTCCAAACTTCTTCGAAATAAGAATTATGGAGGCCACTGTGCTCTTGGGAACCTTCAATGCAGCAGAAATGTTTTTGTGGGCTTCCCCAGATCTGTGCCTCGACACAATCCTGTCTCTGAGCTCTGCAGGCAGTTCCTTCAACCTCATGGCTTGGTTTTTGCTCTGATATGCATTGTCAGCTGTGACACCTTATATAGACAGGTGTGTGCCTTTCCAAATCATGTCCAATCAATTGAATTTACCACAGGTGGACTCCAATCAAGGTGTAGAAACATCTCAAAGATGATCAAGAGAAATGGGAGGCACCTGAGCTAAATTTCAAGTGTCATAGCAAAGGGTATGAATACTTATTATATCAATGTGATATTTCAGTTTTTTCTTTTTAATAAATTTGCAAAACTTTCTAAAATCCTGTTTTCTCTTTGTCATTATCTCTTTCGCTAAGCCAACACCAATGTTAGGGAATTCTATCCCGGACGAATGTTATCAGGGAATTTGATCCCGGATGAGTGTTATTAGGGAATTCTATCCCGTACGAGTGTTATTAGGGAATTTAATCCCGGACGAAGACCAAATTTCGAGCCCCCGAGTGTATACAGCCAGCCTGGTGTTGGCTTAGCGGCTAGGGTGCCAGCTTAGGATCCTAAGGATCCTGGGTTCGAATCCCGGTCGATCGCTGAATTAACGCCAGGGGGGTTGACTCAGCCTGTCATCCTTCCGAGGTCGGCTAATTGAGTACCAGTTCACTGGTAATTCCCTGTTTGTCGTAAAAGGCGACAAACAGGGTTGGCGGCAGGTAGGGCATCCGGCCATAAAACATTGCTTCAAAAAGGGGACCAACAAAAACAACAACAACCACAGTGCCCGAAAAAGGCCAACCCCCGCTTTGCAGGGAAAAATGGCCTCTAAAGGTGTTTGTTTTTTTTGTTTTTTCTTTGTCATTGTGGGGTATTGAGTGTAGCTTGAAGAGGGAAAAAATGAATTTAAACGATTTCAGAATAAGGCTGCAACATAACAAAATGTGAAAAAAGTGAAGGGGTCTGAATACTTTCTGAATGCACTGTATATCCCCTCACTCTTGCAGGTGATGGTGGTGGTGGTGGTGGTGGTGGTGGTGGTATGCCATTTCTAACAAGTAATCAGTAGGATCCCATGTCAACTATGGCATCCACAGTGGAACAAAAAGTGAAAATGGCGACTTTGTGGTTTGAGACATAATCCTACGTGCAGGTGCGCCGACGATACTGTCAGTATTACAATGTTCACACCTGCAATGGACCTTCCAATGGGAGCATTCAGCGGTTTGTGGAACACTTCCAAGCACATGGAAGCATGAAAAATCAAAATAAAGGCAACAATAGCCGCCCCACCAAGAGTTACCAAGGATACAATAAGAAACTGCAATATATTGTTACAGAACCAGGTTTCAGGGATACCACGAGGGGGTTCCTCGAACTCTCTCCCTGGCTTCCGGACCTGAGGCCGATTTGTATTATTGAGCATGTTCCCTTGAAATTGATCTCGTGAGAGATTCTGCTATCAAAAATCCTAAGAAATCCCACCGTCAGCGTTCCCGAGAACTGGTGATCTCATCCTCACCTGTGTGGCGCATTTCACTTCTGAACTCAAGCTCTACCCCTACATTCATATCTGTAAAGCATAAACTAACTCTGAATGACATGGCAACAGAAGTCACAATGTGTGATTAGTTCAGTGACCGAATGGAAAGATACCCAACTTGGATCAACACCTTCTGGTTCAGTGATGAAGCACACTTCCATTTGAATGGGGCTTTCAAAAAACACAACAACATCTTTTGAGGTGCTGAGCCTCCTGATCAGGTGTCTGAGATGTCTCTCAACGGCCCCAGTCCACTTCATTCTATGCAGCGATTGCCAGATGGGGTATGCTGGGACCGTATTGGTTTGAGGACTGCAATGGTAAGAATGGTGACAGTCAACGGCAAGCGGTAAGGCAATTCCACGCTGATCTCTCTCAACTACTGACATCAAACCAACTGAGACTTGCATGGTTCATGCATGATGATGCCCCACCGCACACTACACACTGCAGGTGAAACCATTGACTTGCTCCGCCCGTTGTTTGGTAATCGTGCAATCAGCCTGGGCACAGCGCATGAGTGGGCACCCCACAGCCCGGATTTGTATCTATTGGATTATATATTTTGGGGTTCTGTCAAAGGTGAGGTTTCCGCCAACAAACCTCGAACCCTGCCTGTCCTGAAGCAGGACGTGGAGGCCTACCGTCAGGCTACCACTCCAGCCACTTGCAGACGAGTTGTGGAGAATTTTGGAGTCAGGATCAAAGCCTGTTTGAACAGAGGTGGAGCACACATTGAAAATGTCAATTACAAGCAGAATAATGAGGGATTTGAAAATGGCATGGTGAATGCTTTCCATCAATGTATCACTGAACTTGCTACCTTTTGTAATTCTACTACAATAAAACATTAAAATCGTCCTCGTTTTTTGAAACACCCTGTAAATAAATAAAAAGAATAATATTAATAAACCACCTGGAACACTCGTATTTTACCTATCACGTGGAACATCAAGTGCAGTGTTGTAATCAGGAACGCTGCCAGGAAGCATGTTGAAGAGAAGATGGTTGCTTCCTCGTTTCCAGCTGCAAACATTCAAAGAGCAATTAAACCCAGAGCTTTGGATAAAGTTCACAAGTAGAAACAAACTCTTTTTAAAAATTTTCCCTGAAACTTTGCTTTAAATATCATTGTATGTTAATAAATACTGAACAATAAAGTACATGAATCAAAATACACCGATTCATCATTAAGCTGTCGCAAGAACGAGATTTCATGAGAACGTGAAATCACAGTGCCAGTACAGAAAGTACGATGCCACAGTGTCACGTGATCGGTCCTGTGTCAATGACAGAACAAAGTGCCGAAGGTTTTTTCCAGATCCCAAACGTGGATGAATATCCAGAGAAGAGAGAGTTGCCAATGAAGTGGCTTCACAATAGGAACTGATCATACTGTTGACAACGTCTTTTTCGGAAGCCGCAGAATAGTTTGTGAAGACCACTTTGAGCCTTAGTGTTTTCAAACAGAGCAATAAACACAGGCTGATATATTAGGATATGATGGGAAAAGGAAAACTGGTCGAAGATGCGTTAGCAATCATTTTTCAACATAAAGCTCTGAAAACTGACAAGACCAGAGGCAAGAGCTGTTAATCGTGACATGAAAAGGTAAACAATGTTACGGTGGGTACTTTATTGGATGTCCTGCATACACATGGGTACAGACATTTTGCTATCGTAACTTTATCCTGGGTAGACTTGGGTGGAAGAATCGAACAGCTGATTAAAATTGATTTTCCCTACCGAAACCAGGGCTCGAATCCCAAATTGTCCAGAGTCGATTGCTCACCTGTAGCAGTTCCAATTCTCTATAGTTGATTCCGACTGTGTGCTACCTCACTTTGTCTGTCGAGAATCGGTTCATTGGTTCAGCAAATTATATCAAAAGCCTCTCCTGTCATATTCTTTATATTTTATGTGCTGTATTAAAGTAGCCAGATTTTTCCCTCCGTCTGTCCGTCTGTCTGTCTGTCATGCTGTTTTCGCTGGCACATCATTACAGTATTGCACCTGGATATAATTCTAACATTCTGGGTAAAGCAACTACAATAATAGATGCTCTATACAATCACTATGCTCGGGCATTCAGCAGGCTTATCCAAGGGGAGGAGGCCTTGGATAAGTGACTCACAGGAGGTAACATCTTCCTCATCCCAAAATCCGAAGAAACCTAACTACCTCACAAATATAGACCAATAACCTGTCTGCAAACAACGTACAGACTCCTGATGGGAATCATCACAGAAATGATATACCATCACCTAACACAAGAAGGAGGCCTAGAGGCAGAACAGAATGGATGTAAAAGAGGATGCTACGGAATGATAGGCCTACTAAAAAAGGCCACACTCGAAAACTGCAAACACAGGTATCCCCCACTTAACGAAGGTTCGCATAGTGAAGGTTCACTACAACGAATGGTTTTATTAAGGCATATTAATTCCTTAACAAAGGTCTTCATTCGTTACAACGACGAAACCGACAGTGTCATGGCGATTGTGCAACGTCATTTCCACATGTCGATGATAAGTACTGTTCTGTCCGCAGCTGGTTACCATCAAACCTTGGACGGATGAGCCGAACCAGCTTTAACTCCCGAGGCGATCTCCAATTATGGCGGTTATTGACACGCGCAGGGATGAACAACGAAGCGTTTATTCTCGCGAACACAAGGATTTATTCTGAAACCCACAAAGAACGATACAACAAAAATGTAGCAACAATTATGTTGTTGGAATGAGAATAAAGAAATGCTAAGGTAAAAATGCTAAGGTGAGGATCCTCTACACAGACACAATCACGCACACAGGGTGAGGTAAGAAAATAAGTCCCGCTCCGGCACTTAGCTGGATCAAAATGAATCCTTTGGAAGGTCGTCAGTTGTCCAAGTCTCAAGCCACACAGGCGGCAAGCCCGACAAAATGGAGGCAACGTCGAACGCCGAGGGCGCCCGGTATCGAGGCGAGCAAGGAGCACAGCACGGCCCTCGTTCCCTTCTCCTCCGTCCACCGCTTCATACTCCTTCGGTGCGATAACAAAAATCCTCCTTTTTGGTAAAGGGAAGCACGGTCATCAGCACACCGAAGACCCCAGCAGCCATAGGCTCCTCACGGTCACCACAGGACAACACTCTCTCGAACCTTCTTCGCTGAGCCTCCCTTTTGCGCTCCGCCCACGTCATCGGACCACGTCACTTGGGGGGAGCGTGGCCTGCCGGTCCCGTCCCCCCGAACAAGCGGAACATTGCAGCCCGCTTCTCCTAGGTGGGCCCCCGCCTTATGTGTCCAATGGAGCGTGAATAGCTTGGCCGGCTGATGTTATAAATGTTAGGGATGGCCACAGGGGGTATGACGAACAGGGCAAATTATCCTTAATCCCTATTACTAATTAACACGGCATCACCCTCATACAGTCGTGGCCAAAAATATCGGCACCCTTGCACTTTTTTCAAATAATGCACCATTTCTTACAGAAACATTGTTGAAATTAAAAAATATTTTGGGATCCACAGATATATTTATTTGGTTTGCAGTGAGACAAAACAAAAAAAGCTGAAAAAAGTACTAAATCTCAGCTTATTCCACACAGAAATCCTAAAATGGCCCGGACAATATTATTGGCACCTTTTAGAAGTTGTTAAAAAATAATTAGATTTCAAGCAGGTGATGCTCCTTTACTTTGGAATTAAACTCACCTATGGTGAGTTGCAGGTGCCTGCAATATAAAAATCACTCATTCAACCAGTTTGAACAGAGAAAAGCAGTTATTCTGCTGTTTTGTATCACTGTGTGTACTGCAATGAGCATGGAGAAAAGTAAGAAAACCAGAGAATTGTCTGAGGAGGTCAGACACAAGATTGTAGCCAATCATGGACAATCTCAAGGCTACAAGTCCATCTCCAGAGACCTTGGTGTTCCTGTGTCCACCGTACGCAATGTTATCAGGACGTTCAGGGCCCATGGCACTGTAGCCAACCTCGCTGGACGTGGCCGCAAGAGAAAACTTGATCGAAGATTAAAGTGAAGGATTGTTTGAATGGTGGATAAAGCACCTCAATCAACTACAAAACAGATTCAAGCTGACTTTCAGACACAAGATACAACAGTTTCAACTTGCACCATCCGTCGCCAACTCAATGAAATGTTGTTCGTTGGTAGGAGACACAGAATGACCCCACTGCTGAGAGAGAGACATAGAAAAGCAACTGAAGTTTGCCAAAACACACCTGAACAAGCCAAAATCCTTCTGGGAGAATGTCCTGTGGACAGATGAGACCAAATTAGAGCTATCTGGTAAAGCACATCATCTCTATGTTTACAGAAAAAAAAAGGAAGCCTTCAAAGAAAAGAACACCTTCCCGACAGTCAAACATGGAGGAGGTTCAGTGATGTTTTGGGGTTGCTGTGCTGCCTCTTGCACTGGGTGCCTTGAATGTGTGCAACTGTGCATGGCATCATGAAATCAGATTACCAAGGAATTTTGGAGCGCAATGTTCAACCCAGTGTCAGAAAGCTGGGTCTCCGTCGAAGGTCATGGGTCTTGCAGCAGGTCAATGACCCTAAACACACTTCAAAAAGCACCCAGGAATGGTTCAAGACAAAACGCTGGACTGTTCTGAATTGGCCAGCAATGAGTCCAGATCTAAATCCTATTGAACACCTGTGGGGAGATCTGAAAACAGCAGTTGGGAGAAGGCACCCTTCAAATCTGGGAGAACTGGAGCAGTTTGCACAAGAAGCGTGGGCCAAACTGCCAGTTGAGAGGAGTAGGAAGCTCATTCATGGCTATAGGAAGCACTTGACTGCAGTTATTTTGTCCAAAGACAATCTTGACTGCAGTTATTTTGTCCAAAGACAATCTTGACTGTAGTTATTTTGTCCAAGGACAATCTTGACTGCAGTAATTTTGTCCAAAGGCTGTGCTACCAAATATTAAGTCTAGGGTGTCAATAATTTTGTCAATGCCATTTCTGTTTATTTTTTGATTGAAAAGGAAATATTAAGTTCTGAATCAAAAACAAAGGTTCTGTAATATTAACAGTGAAATAAAGAGTTGTGGAGACAAAATACTTTTGTCAATTTGAACTTATTTCTGAGACAATTGTGAGTTATTTGAAAAAAAGTGCAAGGGAGCCAATATTTTTCGCCACGACTATATGATGCACATTTAAACACAACCTTAAGGCATCGAAATGCTCCTACATGTCACATGGTCCATACTATTTCTATTCAATCCTACCTTGCCTACTACGTAGGTATTCTATACGGTATTCTCTTTCCTACCCCCATAAACGTAAAAGTACGATACGTTTTTCCACCGATTAACTTTTCAATGAGTGATGAACTTTTCAGATTGAAAACATTAAAATGTAGCTAAAAATGTATCCAAAGGGGTGCCCTTTATCTGGCAAATAAAATACATTTACTTCCTCATGTATCTGTATTAGGGTGCATCAAACGCCCCATGATTTTCAAAAAGTTGTTGTATTTTAATGTCTATTCCCTCAAATGTTACACTTGTTGGTAGAAGTATGTATGCAAAAAATAGATGAAATCAGAGGTGGTCCTGGGTGGCCACCGGCCACTTTTATATATTTAGGGCCATTTAGGGCCACAGCTAAACTACTTTACAAGATAATGTAAAATTAACTACAAGATAATGTAAAATTAACCATTATACCTATATACAAAAGTAAAGTCCTACTTTTACTAAATGCCTAATATCAAACAGTTAAAACAACCTTACATGTCAATGTAAAATTAACCAAAATCGTTCTTCATATTACAAAGTTGTAGTACAGTGTTGTAGTATTGTACTTTCATTGATTAAAAGTTTGAAAATGTATTAAGCACAACGCCAATGTCACTACTCCAACTTTGCTCGTTTCCGCAAATTTGGCCTCGCTTTGCGGTCACATTCAACCACTTGAAGAAGATTTTGGAAGTGGTCTTCTCTTCTTGCAGTTGAGACAAAATCAGTTGCGAGCTTTACTGCTCTCTCCGCAGCGCAGGGTCATTCACAACATTAAGCCCATCCACAATGGACTTGGCTGCCTTGAAGTGCTCATTGTTCTGCCAAGTGTCAACATCCTCTGTTAGGAAGGTCATATCTAGGTGAAGAAGGTTTACTGTAAACCACGAGTCCTCGTTCACAAGATCAGCCAGGGTTGTCGCTTCTGTAATTTTTGGAAATGACGGTTTGCCATATCCAGAACCGTAGCGGTGTTTTGGAGTGCTTGGCATTTCATCTGGTTGTATGGCCAGTAACACATCTGCAAGGGCACGACGATCCTTTTGAGGAATTGTATTGCTGAACAGTGCCAAAACAACCAGTTCTGGGGTTAAATACCACAAATGTCTATCAAAGGCTTTCACAGCGCTGACTGAAATGGTTGAGTTGACAGCTTTATAGTTGAGCAGAGTCTTGTAAAAGCACAAATCAAACCATGGGGCATTTGAAGCAGACTGACATATGAGCCACCAATCACAATAAATATAAACAACAAAAACAACAAACTCCTTCAGTTTTTTCTGTTGATGTTGTGTTGTTACAGTTCCTCGAGGTAGTAGAGAAATTTGCTCTTCAAGTAGGCATATTTTGATGGAATAAAGAATCTTTGACATCCACCTTGCTTTATGCATGGCCCCTGGTCTGTGGAGTGTTCCTTGTTTTGTGACATCATCATCGAGGACTACCTGGCAGAGTTGTGCCATTTCCTTGTAGTCTTCCCTACAGTATGAAGCGCTTGTGCGGATTGTGCTTAAAACCTTGTTTTTGCAGGATAAAAGCAGCTGTTGTGCATAGTCATTGTACATGGAAATGTCAATTTTGGTTAAACTTTCATTCTTTGCATGCGATATGCGTTCCCAATTCTTCTGGAATTTTTGGAACAAAGATACTTCTGGAGACTTTGATGCCTCAATTTTGAGAACGTCAAACACATGATCCAGGATTACCTCTCCAACATGATGGCGACATGCACACCACAGAAGAGCACGGTCCAGTTTTGATTGAATGGTAACACAGGCAGCTGTAACGTGTCCAGTGTTTGATGCTGTTGTGTCAAAACATAAGTTGACAACTGATTGTTTGCACTTCCATGAATGTAGATACGTGTAAGTGTGCTCGGCAATGATGTCACCTGATGACCTATCACTTCCAGGAGGATATCTAGCCACCCCCAGTAGCTTTACATCAGTGGCATTCCCAACCAACACTGGCAATCTTTCTTCCTTGACATTCTTGTTTGTGAGCGTTGGTATCTGCTTGCCATCCCAGTGAAGTGTTGCAGCTGTTGGGGCGATCCAATTTTCTTGAATATCTTTGGCGATAGCACTTGTTATTGATCGTCGAGCCTTATCAGCAGTTGAGTACGACTTGGCCACACGACGTGGATCACCTCCTGCCTCTTGAATTACAGCTTTGGTGAGCGCAACCTGTTGAACAGGAGTTATGTTTAGTCGAGTAGCAACAGACACAACTGAATGTCTTTTCAGAATATCATGAGGAATAAAGGCAGATGTACCTGCATATGTTGATCTGTGGTGACTACGCTTCCTTTGAAACTCTGGAATCGCCTCTTCTTCAGTTTCTTCCAAGCTATCTGCAGAGTCACTATCATCAGAGCATACAGAACTAATTGTCATCTCTTGTACACTGGATGATTCATGACGTTCTCGTCTTGAAGCTTCCGCTAAGAGGCGTTTTTCTTTTCTATGATCTTTATCAACTTTCTTCTTGTCAACACCACCAAATGAGGCTACTCTGTCAGATTTCATTGACTCTAAAAATACTCTATCTTCCTCATTCTTAATGTTTGTCATTGCATCTTTTGTCCATACACCAAAGGTCTTATCAAGACGTTCATTCATGGTTTGCAACTTAGCCAAAGTGCTTGGAGATTCTCGGCGAGAAACAGGTATTTGACGCAATTTGTTATTGTCATTAAGAAGGTCAAGTATTAGTTTGCAGCATTGATGGTCTGAAAGCATAGGAATATTTGCTTTAGTGTGGAATTTTTTCAGCTGGATAAGGACGATGCTGGCAGATTTCCATTTCAGTGGCTGAGTTTGTTTGCCTTCACATATTTCTTTCTGGATGTACCACATCACGCATCGAAGAACCTGCCGGCAAGTTGGGAGGCGGACTCCTGTCAATGTACCATCTGCTTCTGTAAAAGCATTGCCAAGACCAAAAATGGCACTTGCTAATCTGGTCTTCTTATCTGCCATCTGAAAGAAAATAAAGGATATTATTAGACTACTAGTATGGGACCCACGATTAGACCTCCGATTTCATTCATGTAAAAATACAAACTAATTATCAAACCATCGTTTTTTGCATAAAATTGTTATATTTGTATTCCTCTCATCAAGACCTTCAATTTGATACCAAACATGACTAGGTTTGGGTGTAAAATAACAAAATCAAACATTTTTACATAGTGCGGCCCCGAAAATGGCCCTAAATATATAAAAGTGGCCGGTGGCCACCCAGGACCACCTCTGATTTCATTTATTTTTTGCATACATACTTCTACCAACAAGTGTAACATTTGAGAGAATAGACATTAAAATCCAAGAACCTAAGGGCGTTTGATGCACCCTAATCTGTATGAATCAAATTGGTGCCCCTTTTAGGAACTTTTCTTGAGCATTACTTCGTTCCTCCTCTGAACACAAGGGAAGTACACTAGTACAGCATGCACACGAGAGTATATATTTTTATATATTTATTTATGAATATATATATATGGCTAATTCCATATTTGTGTAGCCCAACAGTGAATTATGAAGTGAATGAAATTTGCATGATTTTCCTAATATCCCATATTATCCCTGGTGTTATCCAAATGTTGGTGTTGGGCTAGCGGCTAATCCCTGGTGTTGGTGGGATTAGCCGTGCTAATCCCTGGTGTTGGGCTAGCGGCTAGGGTGCCGGCTTAGGATTCCTAGGATCCTGGGTTCGAATCCCGGTCGATCGCTGAATTAACGCCAGGGGGGTTGACTCAGCCTGTCATCCTTCCGAGGTCGGCAAATTGAGTACCAGTTCACTGGTAATTCCCTGTTTGTCGTTAAAGGCGGCAAAAGGGGTTGGCGTCAGGAAGGGCATCCGGCCGTAAAACATTGCTTCAAAAAGGGGACCGAAAAACAACAACAACCACGGTTCCCGAAAAAGGCCAACCCCTGCTTTGCGGGGAAAAATGGCCTCTAAAGGTGGTTATATCCCACATGACTTTCATATAATTATTCTGGTAAAGCAGCAATTGGGTGTTCCAATGTGTAAATGGAAAAGCATTATTAATAATAAGAAATTTACCATAATCTTAAAAGAAGTGTTGGTGTCCCCGTATTTTAATTTCATTTTATTTGAGACTTACGTTATGAATATATTATTTTGAAATGCAACTTCACTGCTGTTCTTGAATTCATGTATTTTCCATTGCAAATAAAAACATTAGTAATTATTAACAACAATTTTTGTATAGTTGTATAGTATCATGTATTTATCATTTTGTATTTTGTACAAGTCATAATTGTTGGTTTAACAATTATGACTCACAACGTAAATCTTGGTGTCCCCCAGATTTACGTATGTAACTGTCATTTCTATGAAGTGTGAATTCAAAATAAGTAGCCATGAGGGGGAAATGAGAAATATATTCATGAGATTAATCATTCCACAAAATGATGATTAAGCATTTGGATAACATCGTGGCATGTTGAATAAGAAATTACAAACACTCGTGAAGAGGTTGGAAATCGCGTCCCCCGACATTTTTTACGTTGTGAATTTTCCCATATAAAACTATCACATCAGATAAGCTCCGGGTTTCATGAAACTACCACTTGTAGAATTCCCGGATGTTGTTGTTTTCGAACGATGCAGACGACGGGGCAAAACTGGAAGCATGCGTGGGTAGCGAAATTTCCCTTCGTGTAGTCCCCCTTATACGTAGTGCGAGTGGGAATACCAATTTACACTGTGGTGGGCACTGTGGCTGTAACCATCGCACGCTACTCAGCCCAGGTTTTGGAAAGCCTGGCAAACCTACATTCGTGATGACACGGCTGACTGAAATTTTAGTGCAAGTTCTCGGTTTGATTAATTATTTGCCGAATTTTCATTGATATTGATAGATTCTCAACGTGTACACTGCACAGCAAAAACGAGAGGGAAGTGAAGATTGTCGTGTCCCACGTTTACACTGTGAGTGTCTTGATAATCCAGAAGCCGGCCTTCGCGGCTCGGTTACAAATTGAAATTGATTCTTGAAACACGAAGGGCAGTGGTTAATATGGTTAATAGAACCACCTT
>NC_136268.1:15950158-16055912 GCF_964187855.1 Myxine glutinosa
AAACTTCACAAACTCGTCCATGAATCATGATCCCTTACTGAAACGGAGGTGGATACTTCGAGACGTGAGAGGACTCAGTTACACCTTCTAAAACTTGTATATGGAGATAACAACCAACGACACACACAGAGCTCCTCCTTTAAAGTGTGGCTCTTACGCATGAGGTGTAAATGATGAGTCTCTGTCTCTCAGCACGTCATAGGTAAATGTCTCCAAATAATACTTCAACAGCATCTGACTTTGTGTCAAACGTGCAACTGTAGCACCATGCTCATACATTTACTTTTAGGCAATTGCTTTCAAACATGACACATCCACATCAGTCCACCTCAAAGATGCCTTCATTTCTCCAGACACCATTCAACCTTTTACTCATGTGTTGCATTTTATAGTGGTGTGGGTGGGGTATTGCATCAGATAAATGTAGTATGAAGGAAGAAAAGAAAAGAGCGTGAGTTGAAGGAGAGGTACTGCCAAGCACACCTGTGCATCTGTGCAAGCAATTGACCAGTCTCTTTCAGCCGCAGGTGTTGTTGACTCAACATGTCTACAGAAGGTAAAAGCAAGCACGCCCGTGCTGGTTGATCCGTGTAGAACTCGCTCTCAGATATTGCAGAGAGGAGCTCATTAAATTCTCGTGAGAATCCATGTGCCACCGTTACGCCACGTGCGTCCACATAGTGAGCCGGGGGGTACACGTACACCTTAATCCGTCGATGCGTATTGTGGCCACAACGATACACGTCGAAACAGGTATGCATGCGGCAGGACATGTCTCCATGCTCGGGAGTCGGCGTTTCAAGCGCGAGCTGGACCCTTGGTAAATCTGCAACATGTCTTGGAGAGTGTGTGACATGAGGAGCATCCCCATCTTCCAATGCGGTTCCACGTGGCCAGAATTGCAGCAGGCCAGATGAAAGTAGGCCAAGTAGCAGTAGGGAGAAGAGAGCAGCGTAGCACAGCCGATGCCGGGTCTTCATCCGAGGAACAAGATTTACTCCACGGGCTGACTTTCCAGACGGTCCCATAATTTGAATGGGGTGGACTACACAGACACAGTGAAAAGAAAGATACAAAATGAACCGACACCTCTTTTTCAGTGTGACTCTCATGCATGAGGTTTAAATTATGATAAGAACAAATGGAATTGTGGTATAATGGTACATTATCGATATCAGTGTTCAATGTGCGTTCATGTTCAGTGGCACCACAAGTTGGGAGCTTTTTCCTCCTGTTAAATTATAGTGTATCCAACAGTTACAACTTCAATAGTTAACAAATGGTTAAATGTTTATCACGGCAGAATGTACTTGGAAGGAAATGCAAGCGTTCATCTATTTATTACTTCCTAGTATGGATCGGTTTACTAAGCACGCCTCACCACACGTCGCCGCAGAGGCACAGGCTTGTTTTAATCTACTATATAAGTGAGATAGATGTCTGTCTGTCTGTCTGTGTCGCCATTTTTCTCAGAGTTGGCTGAACGGATCTTCGTCAAACTTTCAGAGGTTCATCAGTGTGTGCCTGGGAGTGTTTTCGGCAAAAAAAAATATGTATTAAAAAAAGGAAGATCGTTAATTTGGAATTTTATTTTAAAATTCGCTCGATCGTGCCTAAGCTTTTAAAAATTAATGACAGTTATATACAAGAACACATTCGCATAAATAAATACAAAACAATCACCAAACATTTGAATACAAATAAATCGAACAATTCAGGAAGTGTACGAATTTGGTAGTACGGCTTCTACTTCTACTTCCTGATCGGCATCACACTTAACTCAGAAACATTATGAACGCCACATTCACCAGCATATATATGAACCCCCTTCCTCTCCTGCCCCCCCCCCCCCTCCCCTTACCCCCATCTCTCCCCCCATTCCCCCTCCCCTTCCCCCAACCTCCCTCCCTCCTCCCCGCCCCTCACCCTCACCCACTACTCCCCTGCCCCTCCCCTCTCCCCCGCCAGGTACTTCTGCTAGTTGAAGAAAATGACCTGACTGAGCTTGAGTTGCTGTGTTGTCATGATTTCCATCAATCATAATACAAACATTTCTCTTGTACAAATTTATTTGTAATATTGGTGATATTATTTATTTGTAATTTATCTGTAATCAAAAAAGGCAAGGGGAGAACGACAGGGCGGAAGGGGAGAACGACAGGGCGGAAGGGGAGCACGACAGAGGACAAGGGGAGAACGACAGAACACAAGGGGAGAACGACAGAGGACAAGGGGAGAACGACAGGGCGGGAGGGGAGAACGACAGGGCGGAAGGTGAGAACGACAGAGGACAAGGGGAGAACGACAGAGGACAAGGGGAGAACGACAGAGGACAAGGGGAGAACGACAGAGTCAGAGGACAAGGGGAGAACGACAGAGGACAAGGGGAGAACGACAGAGGACAAGGGGAGAACGACAGAACACAAGGGGAGAACGACCGAGGACAAGGGGAGAACGACAGAGGACAAGGGGAGAACGACAGAGGACAAGGGGAGAACGCCAGAAGACAAGGGGAGAACGACAGAGAACAAGGGGAGAACGACAGAACACAAGGGGAGAACGACAGAGAACAAGGGGAGAACGACAGAGAACAAGGGGAGAACGACAGAACACAAGGGGAGAACGACAGAACACAAGGGGAGAACGACAGAGGACAAGGGGAGAACGACAGAACACAAGGGGAGAACGACAGAGGACAAGGGGAGAACGAGAGAACACAAGGGGAGAACGACAGAACACAAGGGGAGAACGACAGAGGACAAGGGGAGAACGACAGAACACAAGGGGAGAACGACAGAGGACAAGGGGAGAACGACAGAACACAAGGGGAGAACGACAGAGGACAAGGGGAGAACGACAGAGGACAAGGGGAGAACGACAGAGGACAAGGGGAGAACGACAGAGGACAAGGGGAGAACGACAGAGGACAAGGGGAGAACGACAGAGGACAAGGGGAGAACGACAGAGGACAAGGGGAGAACGACAGAGGACAAGGGGAGAACGACAGAGGGAGGACAAGGGGAGAACGACAGAGGACAAGGGGAGAACGACAGAACACAAGGGGAGAACGACCGAGGACAAGGGGAGAACGACAGAGGACAAGGGGAGAACGACAGAAGACAAGGGGAGAACGACAGAGAACAAGGGGAGAACGACAGAACACAAGGGGAGAACGACAGAGAACAACAAGGGGAGAACGACAGAACACAAGGGGAGAACGACAGAACACAAGGGGAGAACGACAGAGGACAAGCGGAGAACGACAGAACACAAGGGGAGAACGACAGAACACAAGGGGAGAACGACAGAACACAAGGGGAGAACGACAGAACACAAGGGGAGAACGACAGAACACAAGGGGAGAACGACAGAGGACAAGGGGAGAACGACAGAACACAAGGGGAGAACGACAGAGGACAAGGGGAGAACGACAGAGGACAAGGGGAGAACGACAGAGGACAAGGGGAGAACGACAGAGGACAAGGGGAGAACGACAGAGGGAGGACAAGGGGAGAACGACAGAGGGAGGACAAGGGGAGAACGACAGAGGGAGGACAAGGGGAGAACGACAGAGGGAGGACAAGGGGAGAACGACAGAGGACAAGGGGAGGCCAAACACTCCGCCCTATTCTGTATTCACTATCCTCATACATATTAAATAGACGGCCCCAAACATGAGTTCCTTCAAGTGAGGACGATCTGCCCATTCTCAGACAAATGACCTAATAAACATCTCTCACCGATCACATGGACATTCCAGCTGCTTACTTAACGTTTCATTCGTCGTTCCATCTCCATCTTGTTGTCTATTTGTTTCACGTCTGCCTCGCGTGTACAGATCGGATCGCCCGTGTCCTTCCTCATTGACCAAATATACTTGGCTTGTGCATCGTTCAATGTCTGTGTTTGTTCTCTATTTTTCATCTAGATAATCAGAAATTTGCGAGGTTGTTGTCGGCAACGAAAAGCAGACCCGGAACTGAGCGTCATCCAGTCTCGCACTTTCACCCCGTTCACGGTGTACGGCGCGAATTCAGGGAAACAGATTCGTCACCGCAAGATCCATCTTCGCACATTCACCCATTCGCCTCCTTCACCGTGTGAGGTGCGAATTCAGGGAAACAGATTCGTCACCGCAAGATCCATCTTCGCACATTCACCCATTCGCCTCCTTCACCGTGTAAGGTGCGAATTCGGGGAAACAGATTCGTCTCCGCAAGATCCATCTTCGCACATTCACCCATTCGCCTCCTTCACCGTGTAAGGTGCGAATTCGGGGAAACAGATTCGTCACCGCAAGATCCATCTTCGCACATTCACCCATTCACCGTGTGAGGTGCGAATTTGGGGAAACAGATTCGTCACCGCAAGATCCATCTTCGCACATTCACCCATTCACCTCCTTCACCGTGTAAGGTGCGAATTCGGGGAAACAGATTCGTCTCCGCAAGATCCATCTTCGCACATTCACCCATTCACCTCCTTCACCGTGTAAGGTGCGAATTCGGGGAAACAGATTCGTCACCGCAAGATCCATCTTCGCACATTCACCCATTCACCGTGTGAGGTGCGAATTTGGGGAAACAGATTCGTCACCGCAAGATCCATCTTCGCACATTCACCCATTCACCTCCTTCACCGTGTAAGGTGCGAATTCGGGGAAACAGATTCGTCTCCGCAAGATCCATCTTCGCACATTCACCCATTCACCTCCTTCACCGAGGTGCGAATTCGGGGAAACAGATTCGTCACCGCAAGATCCATCTTCGCACATTCACCCATTCACCGTGTGAGGTGCGAATTTGGGGAAACAGATACGTCACCATTTCATCCACCGGCGGAATTGGGGGGGGGGGGGGGGGAGTTGAACAGGGGAGCAATTCGGGCCCCTCCTATATTTTTTTTCTGTCGTTTGCAAAAAAAAAATTTTTTTTTTTTTCAAGATCGAGGCTCATGAAAGAGCTAACATTAATCACACAAAAAGTCAAACCGACACATAAAACACAAAAAATAAGTGGAACGGTAGACAAGATGGGGAGAGAGAGAGATCTCGCGAGATCTTGGAGACGGTGGTCAGGGGTTTTCGACGGTCCACACGGTCTCCACGTTTTTCAAAGTTAAGTCTGTTCACAATTGTATTTTGTCGAAACTGTATTTATCGTTCGGTGTGTGAACTTATAGTGTCCCCCTTGGAAGTTTCTTGGTGTTTATCTTTCATATATTAATCGCTTGTTTGCCGCGTCGCGAGCAAGGCCTTGCAGCCTCAGGCTTCCCCCGTCGAAGGTTGTTCATTCCTTCGCTGTTTTGCTCGCTTTTTTGATTTCCCCTTCTCCACCAAGCTTCACCAAACATCTACTATTTGTCTAACGTTGTAACCCCCACACCCCCCCCCCCCCCCAAAAAACAAAACAAAAAAAAAACAACCAAAAAAACTTTTATTTCCCTTTCTCCTCGTGTGCTTTTGCCTCTGCCCACGTGCGCTGTCTCGCCCCGCCCCCATTTTCCCCTTGCCTTCCACCTTTTGCCCTGTTCAAGTGACTCGTGGTCGTCGCGCTAGGCTTCCTCCCCATTGGTATTTTTGTGAATATACGATTGTTCTTCACAGTTCTGTTTAAATATGTTTCAACTATCCCCTTCATTGTTTTATTCAGTGGTTTATTACAACACGCTGTTTTTCTTCTTATTTAAAAGGCTCCTTTCAATTTCCTCTTCATCTCATTCCATTTCAAAAAAATATTCAATCTCTTATGATTCCAAATCACTCCATGCTCTAAATTCTCATTCATTCCATCCCTCCTCCATCGTTCTTAAACGAATCGCTAACTTGAAAATCACAACAAACCCAATTTGTTATATATGTTCATCTTTCATTAATCATCCACTTTCTAAACTCCCACCTTGCCCCTCCCCTTCAAATCTCCCCCCCAACCAATCCCTCCCAAATTCTCCCTCCTCCCACCTCCTTCTCAAAGCTGCCTCCTCCCCACTTCCTCTCCCTCCTATGTCATACCCCCACCTCCCCCAACCTTCTACTTTCCTCTGCCCCCCCTCAAACAAACTCTCACTGTGCCTCATTCCATCACCATCAAACCTTTCGTCCTCCTCATCCTTCCCTTTCTTGTAACTCCTCTGTAATCTCTGACACACTATCAACTGCTCTTCCTACATCCCCCTCTCACCCTTCATCTGACCCTACCCCTCCCCTCCCCTGTCCTGCACCCGATGCTCCCCATCTCTCCTCACTAACGGTATGGACCTCAAACATCCGGGGCCTTCGCTCAAACCTGATTGATCTCTCCATTCAGGTTGCTTCTGAAAATCCAGACTTGATCTGCTTAACAGAAACTCTCCTCCTTCAAGATGTCTCTGATTCCTTAATATCTCTTCCTGGTTACTCCCTCCTCCGGTACGATAGACCTGATCCTCGTCCTGGTGGTGGGGTGGCTATCTTTATCAAAAACTCTCTTCCTCACTCTCCCTGCACTGCCCTCTCTCCACCCCACCCACAGGAGTACCTCTGGCTACGGCTTCCTCTCCGCTCCCACCTTTTGTTCATATGTGTTCTGTACCATCCTCCAAACAGTGATGACTCCATTTACATTTCTCTGTCGGACAACATGGACCAACTTCTATCAACTCATCCAAACTCTCTCTTCCTCATATGTGGTGACTTCAACTGTCATCATGCCAGCTGGCTGGGTGTGGGTTCATCTCTCACCAGCCATGGCACCTCAGCAAAGGACTTCTGCGACTCATTGGGACTGACACAATCTGTCAATTTCCCAACCCGGATCTCAGTCAATGGAGTATCTTCTCTTCTGGACTTGGTTATGACTAACTTCCCTGCAAATGTCTGCTGCTCTTCTTCTGCTCCAATCGGTTCTTCTGATCATGTGCTTGTTAAAGTGGACATCTCACTGGCCATTCTCAGAGAGCCTCCTCAGCGCCGACGAGTCTGGCATTTCACTCAGGCCGACTGGCACGGTCTGCAAGCAGCCATCAATCAACTGGACTGGTCTCCCATCTCTAATGCCTCTGACATCAATTCTTCCTGGGAATTCTTCCAAAGCAAACTGCTCTCTCTCATGCACAGATTTATCCCATCTCGTCTTCAGTTGTCTTACCCTTCCTCCCGTCCATGGTACACTGAATCTTGTGGTGAGGCAGTTGCCCTGAAACAACTTGCCTTTGCCTCTTGGAAGGCAAATCCAACTGAAGGCAATCTCAGTTCCTTCCACCAAGCTCGAAACAAGTGTGTTTCTACCCTCAGGAGTGCCAGGAAGCACTATCTCTCCACACTCAAGTTTGAACTCTCTTATCTGTCTCCCTCTTCCAAATCCTGGTGGCGTCTGGTCAAATCCGTTTCTGGTGTTTGTTCCCCCTCCATCCCCTCCCTTACCTCAAATGGCTACACAGTTGACACCGCACGTGACAAAGCCGAATGCCTCAACTCTGTGTTTGCCTCAAAATCTTGTGTCCCAAACCCATCTCTCTCTGTTCCCACCTTTCCCAGTCGAACCCAACTGCTCCTGGACTCTGTGTCCTTCTCTCCTGACAAGGTGGAGAAGTTTTTATCAAACCTCGACTCTGATTCTGCAACTGGCCCAGATGGCATCAGCCCTCGGGTCCTAAAATCCTGCTCTGCCGCTCTATCTCACCCTCTCTCTGTTCTTTTCACCCTCTCTTTTGCTCAAGGTCATCTGCCAGCATCTTGGAAATCAGCAAACATTACCGCTTTACACAAAAAAGGTGCAAAAACAGATCCTTGCAACTACAGACCAATCAGCCTGCTCCCAATTATCAGCAAAGTCATGGAATCCATCATTGCTTCAGATATCAAATCCTTCCTCTTCTCCAATGGCTTGATCTCTGATCATCAATTTGGATTCAGACCAGGTCATTCTACTCTGGACATGTTGCTTCTGCTGTCTCAACAATGGATGGAGGTCCTCAATGCCAAACAGGAAATCAGAGCTGTCTCACTTGACATATCACGTGCCTTCGATACAGTCTGGCACCCAGCTCTGCTCACCAAACTCACCTCCTATGGTATTCAGGGAAATCTCCACTCATGGCTTGCGGATTTCCTCTCTGGTCGTAGGCAACGTGTGGCCCTGAATGGATTTCTCTCATCTTCCCTTCCTGTTCTGGCTGGAGTTCCCCAAGGCAGTGTTCTGGGCCCTGTGCTATTTCTGGTCTTCATCAATGACCTCTCCGACTCTCTGGAAAATCCTCTCTATCTCTTTGCTGATGACTCCACTATCTGCCGCTCCATTCCTCATCCCTCAGATCGGCAGTCTGCAGCCTCCTCACTCTCTGCAGACCTGGACAAAATCACAGACTGGTCAAACAAGTGGAACATGTCTTTCAATCCTGACAAATCTCACACTCTTACAATGTCTCTCCGAAAGGACCGACTGGACAACCCTCCCATCTACTTTCTCAACAATCCTCTCCAAGAAGTTCTGTCGCTCAAGCTTTTGGGTCTCACTATCTGCCATGATCTTTCTTGGGAAAACCACATTTCCAAGCTGGCCTCCAAAGCCAGTCGCCGACTGGGCATCCTCCGTCGTGCGAAGTCCTTCCTTGGCACACCTGAGCTCCTCACCACATACAAGGCTTTCATCCGCAGCTCAATGGAATACTGTTCCCCCCTCTGGGCTGGTGCTCCTGCCTCACACCTTGCTCGGCTTCACGCTGTTGAGGCCAAAGCTTTCAGAATCATTGGAATCTCCTGCGATGTAGTCAACTCCGAGGGCCTTTCACTCACTCACCGCAGGCAGGTTGGTGGTCTTTCTGTCTTCTACCGACTCCTCTCTGGCCTTGCTCCCCCAGCTCTCTCTGTGCTCTGTCCCCCAAATATTCCTTCAGGTCGCACAAGATCTGCCTGCAACCCTCTTATGGTTAAACTGCCAAAGTCTAGGCTCTCTGCTCACCTTCACTCTTTCATTCCCCTTTTCTCCCGCCTCTGGAACAAACTCCCCCACTCCATTCAATCCCACTCCTCCCTCCAGGTCTTTAAAACAGCTGTTCACCACCATCTCTTATCTTCCCCCATCGAAAACCTTGATCTTTTCTACCCCCGGTAATTCACCCCAGAGTCCTTGCAGCGTTCATATGTTTTATTCCTCTCCCACTTCCCCCCAAGTCCTCCCGATGTCCCTGCTCTCAAATGTTGTGTTTGTGTCCTTCCCCCTCTCTCCCCATCTTGTCTGCCGCTCCCCTTGTTTTTTTGTGTTTTGTGTGTCGGTTTGTCTTTTTTGTGATTATTGTTAGCTCTTTCACGAGCCTCGATCTTGTATACAAAAAAAAAAAAAAAAAAAAACGAGGGGGAAGGACACAAACACTACATTTGAGAGCAGGGACATCGGGAGAAATGTGGGAGGGGGAGGGCTTGGGGGGAGGTGGGAGAGGTATAAAACGTATGAACACTGCAAGGACTTCCAGGAAAGAAGTTGAAATTTCAAAAAAAAATAAAAAGTGTGTCTGGGGTGAATTAGTGGGGGTAGAAAAAATCAAGGTTTTGGATGGGGGAAGATAAGAGATGGTGGTGAACAGCTGTTTTAAAGACCTGGAGGGCGGAGTGGGATTGAAGGGAGTGGAGGAGTTTGTTCCAGAGGCAGGAGAAAAGGGGAATGAAAGAGTGAAGGTGAGCAGAGAGCCTAGATTTTGGCAGTTTAACAATAAGAGGGTTGCAGGCAGATCTTGTGCGACCTGAAGGAATATTGGGGGGGACAGAGCACAGAGAGAGCTGGGGGAGCAAGGCCGGAGAGGAGTCGGTAGAAGACAGAAACACCACCAACCTGCCTCCGGTGAGTGAGTGAAAGGCCCTCGGAGTTAACTTCATCACAGGAGATTCCAATGATTCTGAAAGCTTTGGTTTCAACAGCCTGAAGCCGAGCTACGTGTGAGGGAGGAGCACCAGCCCAGAGGGGGGAACAGTATTCCATTGAGCTGCGGATGAAAGCCTTGTATGTGGTGAGGAGCTCAGGTGTGCCAAGGAAGGACTTCACACGACGGAGGATGCCCAGTCGGCGACTGGCTTTGGAGGCCAGCTTGGAAATGTGGTTTTCCCAAGAAAGATCATGGCAGATAGTGAGACCCAAAAGCTTGAGTGACAGAACTTCTTGGAGAGGATTATTCAGAAAGTGGATGGGAGGGTTGTCCAGTCGGTCCTTTCGGAGAGACATTGTGAGAGTGTGAGATTTGTCAGGATTGAAAGACATGTTCCACTTGTTTGACCAGTCTGTGATTGGGTCCAGGTCTGCAGAGAGTGAGGAGGCTGCAGACTGCCGATCTGAGGGATGAGGAATGGCGTGGCAGATAGTGGAGTCATCAGCAAAGAGATAGAGAGGATTTTCCAGAGAGTCGGAGAGATCATTGATGAAGACCAGAAATAGCACAGGGCCCAGAACACTACCTTGGGGAACTCCAGTCAGAACAGGAAGGGGAGATGAGGGAAATCCATTCAGGGCCAACGTTGCCTTTGACCAGAGAGGAAGTCCGCAGGCCATGAGTGGAGATTTCCATGGATACCATAGGAGGAGAGTTTGGTGAGCAGAGCTGGGTGCCAGACCGTATCGAAGGCATGTGATATGTCTAGTGAGATAGCTCTGATTTCCTGTTTGGCATTGAGGACCTCCATCCATTGTTGAGACAGCAGAAGCAACATGTCCAGAGTAGAATGACCTGGTCTGAATCCAAATTGATGATCAGAGATCAAGCCATTGGAGAAGAGGAAGGATTTGATATCCGAAGCAATGATGGATTCCATGACTTTGCTGATAATTGGAAGCAGGCTGATTGGTCTGTAGTTGCAAGAATCTGTTTTTGCACCTTTTTGTGTAAAGCTGTAATGTTTGCTGATTTCCAAGATGCTGACAGATGACCTTGAGCAAAAGAGAGGGTGAAGAGAACAGAGAGAGGGTGAGATAGAGTGGCAGAGCAGGATTTTAGGACCCGTGGGCTGATGCCGTCTGGTCCAGTTGCAGAATCAGAGTCGAGGTTTGACAAAAACTTCTCCACCTTGTCAGTAGAGAAGGACACAGAGTCCAGGAGCAGTTGGGTTCGACTGGGAAAGGTGGAACAGAGAGAGATGGGTTTGGGACACAAGATTTTGAGGCAAACACAGAGTTGAGGCATTCGGCTTTGTCACTTGCGGTGTCAACTGTGTAGCCATTTGAGGTAAGGGAGGGGATAAAGGGGGAACAAACACCAGAAACGGATTTGACCAGACGCCACCAGGATTTGGAGGAAGGAGACAGGTTTGAGAGTTCAATCTTGAGTGTGGAGTGATAGTGCTTCCTAGCACTCCTGAGGGTAGACACAGACTTGTTCCGAGCTTGGTGGAAGGAACTGAGATTGCCTTCAGTTGGATTCGCCTTCCAAGAGGCAAAGGCAAGTTTTTTCAGGGCAACTGCCTCACCACAAGATTCAGTGTACCATGGAAGGGAGGAAGGGTAAGACAACTGAAGACGAGATGGGATAAATCAGTGAATGAGAGAGAGCAGTTTGCTTTGGAAGAATTCCCAGGAAGAATTGATGTCGGAGGCAGTGGAGATGGGAGACCGGTCCAGGTGATTGATGGCTGCTTGCAGCCCGTGCCAGTCGGCCTGAGTGAAATGCCAGACTCGTCGGCGCTGAGGAGGCTCTCTGAGAATAGCCAGAGAGATGTCCACTTTAACAAGCACATGATCAGAAGAACCGATTGGAGCAGAAGAAGAGCAGCAGACATTTGCAGGGAAGTTAGTCATAATCAAGTCCAGAAGAGAAGATACTCCATTGACTGAGATCCGGGTCAGGAAATTGACAGATTGTGTCAGTCCCAATGAGTCACAGAAGTCCTTTGCTGAGGTGCCATGGCTGGTGAGAGAGGAACCCACACCCAGCCAGCTGGCATGACAGTTAAAGTCGCCACATATGAGGAAGAGAGAGTTTGGATGAGTTGATAGAAGTTGGTCCATGTTGTCCGACAGCGAAATGTAAATGGAGTCATCACCGTTTGGAGGACGGTACAGAACACATATGAACAAAAGGTGGGAGCGGAGAGGAAGCCGTAGCCAGAGGTACTCCTGGGGGTGGGGTGGAGAGAGGGCAGTGCAAGGAGAGTGAGGAAGAGAGTTTTTGATAAAGATAGCCACCCCACCACCAGGACGAGGCTCAGGTCTATCATACCGGAGGAGGGAGTAACCAGGAAGAGATATTAAGGAATCAGAGACATCTTGAAGGAGGAAAGTTTCTGTTAAGCAGATCAAGTCTGGATTGTCAGAAGCAACCTGAATGGAGAGATCCATCAGCTTTGAGCGAAGGCCCCGGATGTTTGAGATCCATACCGTTAATGAGGAGAGAGGGGGAGCATCGGGTGCAGGACAGGGGAGGGTAGGGGTTGGGTCAGATGAAGGATGAGAGGGGGAGGTAGGAAGAGCAGTTGATAGTGTGTCAGAGATTTTAGAAGAGTTACAAGAAAGGGAAGGATGAGGAGGACGAAAGGTTTGATGGTGATGGGATGAGGCACAGTGAGGGGTTGTTTGAGGGGGGGGCAGGGGAAAGTAGAAGGTTGGGGGAGGGGGAGGTATGAGATAGAAGGGAGACGAAGTGGGGAGGAGGCAGCTTCGAGAAGGAGGTGGGAGGAGGGAGAATTTGGGAGGGATGGTTGGGGGGGGGGAGATTTGAAGGGGAGGGGTTGGGGGGGAGTTTTGAATGGGAGGGGCAAGGGGGGAGTTTAGGAGGGGAAGGGCAAGGGGGGAGTTTAGGAGGGGAAGGGCAAGGGGGGAGATTTGGAGGGGAGGGGAAAGGGGGGAGATTTGGAGGGGAGGGGCAAGGGGGGAGTTTCGGAGTGGGGGGCAAGGGGGGAGTTTAGGAGTGGAGGGGCAAGGGGGGAGATTTGAAGGGGAGGGGCAAGGGGGGAGTTTAGAAAGTGGATGATTAATGAAAGATGAACATTTATAACAAATTGGGTTTGTTGTGATTTTCAAGTTCGCGATCCGTTTAAGAACGATGGAGGAGGGGTGGAATGAATGAGAATTTGGAGCATGTAGTGAGAAAGAATTATAAGAGATTGAATATTTTTTTGAAATGGAATGAGTTGAGGAGGAAATTGAAAGGAGCCTTTTAAATAGGAAGAAAAACAGCGTGTTGTAATATACGACTGAATAAAACATTCCAGGGGAAAGTTTAAACATATTTAAACAGAACCGTGAAGAACAATCTTATATTCACAAAAATACCAATGGGGAGAGGGAGCCTATAGGGATGACCACGAGTCACTTGAACAGGGAAAAAGGTGCAAGGCAAGGGGATAATGGGGGTGGGGCGGGGCAGCGCACATGGACAGGGGCAAAAGCACACGATGGGACAAAAGCACACGAGGAGAAAGGGAAATAAAAGTTGTTTTTTTTTGTTTGTTTGTTTTGGGGGGGGGTGGGGGTTATAACGTTAGACAAAGAGTAGATGTTCGGTGAAGTTTGGGGAAGAAGGGAAAATCAAAAAACCTAGCAAAACAGCGAAGGAAGGAAAAACTTCGACGGGGGAAGCCTGAGGCTGCAAGGCCTCACACGCGGCAAACAGAAACGATTAATTTATGAAAGACTAACACCGAGAAACTTCCAAGGGACACACTATAGGTTCACACACCGAATGATAAATACAGTTTCGACAAAATACAATTGTGAACAGACAACTTTGAAAACGTGGAGACCGTGTGGAGCTTCGAAAATCCGTGACGTCGTCTCCAGATCTCGCGAGATCTCCAATTAAGATTTTAAAACATCCCGTATTTAAACGTGAGTAACAAAGCGAATCGGAACCCAGGTGTGTGGATTTGTTCCCCTAGCCACGGCAGATAACGTGATGTGATTGGCTTCTTTTTTTTTGTATACAAGATCGAGGCTCGTGTAAGAGCTAACATTAATGACAAAAACAAAACAAAAAAAAAAAACGGACACATAAGACGAAATAAAGGGAGCGGGAGACAAGATGGGGAGAGAGAGGGAAGCACACAAGTACAACATTTGAGAGCAGGGACATGGGGAGATCTGTGGGAGGGAGAGGGCTTGGGGGTAGGAGGCACGGGAAGGGGGGGGGGCGAGGTATAAAACACATGGACACTCCTAGGACTTCCAGGAAAGAAGTCGGGATTTCAAAAAAACAAACAAAGTGGATCTTGGGTGAATTAACGGGGGTAGAAAAGTTCAAGGTTTTGGATGGGGGAAGACAAGAGATGGTGGTGAACAGGTGTTTTAAAGACCTGGAGGGAGGAGTGGGATTGAAGAGAGTGAGGGAGTTTGTTCCAGAGGCGGGAGAAAAAAGGAATGAAGGAGTGAAGGTGAGCAGAGAGTCTTGATTTTGGCAGTTTAGCCATAAGAGGGTTGCAGGCAGATATTGTGCGAAATGTGGGAATATTTGGGGGACAGAGCACAGACAGAGCTGGGGGAGCAAGGCCGGAGAGGAGGCTGTAGAAGACAGAAAGACCACCAACCTGCCTGCGGTGATTAAGTGAAAGGCCCTTGGCCCTCGGAGATAGCTTCATCGCGGGAGATTCCAATGATTCTGAACGCTTTGGTTTCAACAGCGTGAAGACGAGCTCGGTGTGAGGCAGGAGCACCGGCCCATAGGGGCGAACAGTATTCCATTTGGCTGCGGATGAAAGCTGCATACCTTTTCAAATTCGATAAACAACTTTGGATCAAAGAGAGCATGATGAAGAGGCAACAAATGCACATGAAACACCCGCGACTGTATAAGCCAACCTCAACAAAACAGGTGGAATCAGCAGGTGCACAATTGTGTTTTGGATGCCGTAACTGCATAGTTAGAGAAACCATTCTCAAAATAATCAATGGAAATTGCTGAAGCTTGTGACAGTGTGTGAAGATGTCACAAAAATGTCAATCATCCACATCCACTCTTGTGAATGTGTGTGAAGATGTCACACAAATGTCATTCATCCACATCCACTCTTGTGACTCAGTGTGAAGATGTCACACAAATGTCATTCATCCACATCCACTCTTGTGACTGAGTGTTAAGATGTCACAAAAATGTCATTCATCCACATCCACTCTTGTGACTGAGTGTGAAGATGTCACAAAAATGTCATTCATCCACATCCACTCTTGTGACTCAGTGTGAAGATGTTCCAAAAATGTCATTCATCCACATCCACTCTTGTGACTCAGTGTGAAGATGTCACAAAAATGTCATTCATCCACATCCACTCTTGTGACTCAGTGTGAAGATGTCACAAAAATGTCATTCATCCACATCCACTCTTGTGACTCAATTTGAACATGTTCCAAAAATGTCATTCATCCACATCCACTCTTGTGACTGAGTGTTAAGATGTTACAAAAATGTCATTCACCCACATCCACTCTTGTGACTCAGTGTGAAGATGTCACACAAATGTCATTCATCCACATCCACTCTTGTGACTGTGTGTGAAGTTGTCACAAAAATGTCATTCATCCACATCCGCTCTTGTGACTCAGTGTGAAGATGTCACAAAAATGTCATTCATCCACATCCACTCTTGTGACTCAGTGTGAAGATGTCACAAAGATGTCATTAATCCACATCTGCTCTTGTGACTCAGTGTGATGATGTCACAAAAATGTCATTCATCCACATCCACTCTTGTGACTGAGTGTGAAGATGTCACAAAGATGTTATTCATCCACATCCACTCTTGTGACTCAGTGTGAACATGTCACAAAAATGTCATTCAACCACATCCACTCTTGTGACAGTGTGAAGATGTCACAAAAATGCCATTCAACCACATCCACTCTTGTGACTCAGTGTGAACATGTCACAAAAATGTCATTCAACCACATCCACTCTTGTGACAGTGTGAAGATGTCACAAAAATGTCATTCATCCACATCCACTCTTGTGACTGAATGTGAAGATGTCACAAAAATGTCATTCAACCACATCCACTCTTGTGACTCAGTGTGAACATGTCACAAAAATGTCATTCAACCACATCCACTCTTGTGACAGTGTGAAGATGTCACACAAATGTCATTCAACCGCATCCACTCTTGTGACTGAGTGTGGAGATGTCACAAAAATGTCATTCAACCACATCCACTCTTGTGACTCAGTGTGAACATGTCACAAAAATGTCATTCATCCACATCCACTCTTGTGACTCAGTGTTAAGATGTCACAAAAATGTCATTCATCCACATCCACTCTTGTGACTCAGAGTGAAGATGTCACACAAATGTCATTCATCCACATCCACTCTTGTGACTGTGTGTGAAGATGTCACACAAATATCATTCATCCACATCCACTCTTGTGACTGAGTGTGAAGATGTCACACAAATGTCATTCATCCACATCCACTCTTGTGACTCAGTGTGAAGATGTCACACAAATGTCATTCATCCACATCCACTCTTGTGACTGTGTGTGAAGATGTCACAAAAATGTCATTCATCCACATCCACTCTTGTGACTGAGTGTTAAGATGTCACAAAAATGTCATTCACCCACATCCACTCTTGTGACTCAGTGTGAAGATGTCACACAAATGTCATTCATCCACATCCACTCTTGTGACTGTGTGTGAAGATGTCACAAAAATGTCATTCATCCACATCCACTCTTGTGACTCAGTGTTAAGATGTCACAAAAATGTCATTCACCCACATCCACTCTTGTGACTCAGTGTGAAGATGTCACACAAATGTCATTCATCCACATCCACTCTTGTGACTGTGTGTGAAGATGTCACAAAAATGTCATTCATCCACATCCACTCTTGTGACTCAGTGTTAAGATGTCACAAAAATGTCATTCACCCACATCCACTCTTGTGACTCAGGGTGAAGATGTCACACAAATGTCATTCATCAACATCCACTCTTGTGACTGAGTGTTAAGATGTCACAAAAATGTCATTCACCCACATCCACTCTTGTGACTCAGTGTGAAGATGTCACACAAATGTCATTCATCCACATCCACTCTTGTGACTCAGTGTGAAGATGTCACACAAATGTCATTCATCCACATCCACTCTTGTGACTGAGTGTGAAGATGTCACAAAAATGTCATTCATCCACATCCACTCTTGTGACTCAGTGTGAAGATGTCACAAAAATGTCATTCATCCACATCCACTCTTGTGACTGTGTGTGAAGATGTCACAAAAATGTCATTCATCCACATCCACTCTTGTGACTCAGTGTGAAGATGTCACACAAATGTCATTCATCCACATCCACTCTTGTGACTCAATTTGAACATGTCACAAAAATGTCATTCATCCACATCCACGCTTGTGACTCAATTTGAACATGTCGCAAAAATGTCATTCATCCACATCCACTCTTGTGACTCAATTTGAACATGTCACATAAATGTCATTCATCCACATCCACTCTTGTGACTCAATTTGAAGATGTCACACAAATGTCATTCATCCACATCCACTCCTGTGACTCAGTGTGAAGATGTCACACAAATGTCATTCATCCACATCCACTCTTGTGACTGTGTGTGAAGATGTCACAAAAATGTCATTCATCCACATCCACTCTTGTGACTGAGTGTAAAGATGTCACAAAAATGTCATTCATCCACATCCACTCTTGTGACTCAGTGTGAAGATGTCACAAAATGTCATTCATCCACATCCACTCTTGTGACTGTGTGTGATGATGTCACAAAAATGTCATTCATCCACATCCACTCTTGTGACTGAGTGTGAAAATGTCACACAAATGTCATTCATCCGCATCCACTCTTGTGACTGAGTGTGAAGATGTCACAAAAATGTCATTCATCCACATCCACTCTTGTGACTCAGTGTGAAGATGTCACACAAATGTCATTCATCCACATCCACTCTTGTGACTCAATTTGAACATGTCACAAAAATGTCATTCATCCACATCCACGCTTGTGACTCAATTTGAACATGTCGCAAAAATGTCATTCATCCACATCCACTCTTGTGACTCAATTTGAACATGTCACATAAATGTCATTCATCCACATCCACTCTTGTGACTCAATTTGAAGATGTCACACAAATGTCATTCATCCACATCCACTCCTGTGACTCAGTGTGAAGATGTCACACAAATGTCATTCATCCACATCCACTCTTGTGAATCAGTGTGAAGATGTCACAAAAATGTCATTCATCCACATCCACTCTTGTGACTCAGTGTGAAGATGTCACACAAATGTCATTCATCCACATCCACTCTTGTTACTCAGTGTGAAGATGTCTCAAAAATGTCATTCATCCACATCCACTCTTGTGACTGAGTGTGAAGATGTCACAAATATGTCATTAATCCACATCTGCTCTTGTGACCGGTCCCGGTTGATCACTGAATGAACGCCAGGAGGGTTGACTCAGCCCGTCATCCTTCCGAGGTCGGCAAATTGAGTACCAGCTCACGGGTAATTACCCTGCGCTCGCGAAGCGAAAATCGGGGTTAAGCATTCAGTTGAGTTCCTGTGCTGTGTGCCGTACGTGTGCCGTTCGTGTGCCGTGTGCTGTGCGTGTCTGCATTTTAAAAATCCATTTTCTTGGCAACCGTTGGTCCGATTGAGACGAAATTTTACCATAGAAGCGCGTCTGCCTGTAGAATTATTTTATTCATAATTATGACATCATAGGTCACGTGGTACAGACGCCATCTTGGAAAAAATCGAAAAACATTGCACCTCTATATCTCTGAAACCACTCCATGGAAAAAATTGAAACATGGCTCATTGTCACCCTTGGGGAATAAGATATGTTAATTATGATGTCATCAGATCTCGCGAGATCTTGGAGACGGCGGCAGGGATTTTCGAAGCTCCACACGGTCTCCACGTTTTTCGAAGTTAAGTCTGTTCACAATTGTATTTTGTCGAATTTTGTCGAAACTGTATTTATCTTTCGGTGTGTGAAGTTATTGTGTGCAACTTTGGTTGTTTCTCGGTGTTTATCTTTCATAAATTGATCGTCTGTTTGCCGTGTCGTGTCTTGAGGCCTTGTACAGTGTGCACTGTACAACCTTGAGGCTTTGTTTTTCTCTCAGCGGTCCGTCTTTTGTGATCCAATAACTTTCGTTCTCTGTATTCCCAGGCTTTTCACCCATAGCCTACTTCCTTGTGTAAATCTCAACTCAAAAAAAAAAAAAAAAAAAAAAAAAATTTTCCTTCTCTGTTATCATTCGTTTATTCATTCTTATTCGTTCGTTCGTTCTTCGACCACGTGTTTCTCCCCCATTTCCCCAGATAGTTTTCACTCATTAACCTTCAATGTTTACACTTTCCCCTCAAGTTATGTATTCCGTCATATTTTATAACACCTTTTTCTTCTTCTTCTTTAAAAGGCTGCTTTCGACTTGCTCACCAAATCAATTCATCCCAAAAAAAATATCCATCTCCTATAGTGCCTTTTTCCTACATTCCCTAAACTCTCCTGCACTCCATCCTCCATCCAGCGTCCTTAAACGTATTTTTAACTCGAAGGTCACAAGCAACTCATTTTGCAATAAATGTTCGTTTCCCATAAATCGTACACTTTCAAAAATCCAATCTCACCCCTCCCCTCCAAATCTTCCCCATAACCCCTCCCCTCCAAATCTTCCCCATCACCCCTCCCCTCCAAATCTTCCCCATCACCCATCCCTTTCAAATCTCCCCCCTAGCCCCCTCCCTCCTAAACGACCCCCTCACCCCTCCCCGCCAAGACGCCCCCTCGCCCCTCCCCTCCTAGACTCCTGCCTCACCCCTCCCCTCCAAATCTCCCCCATATCCCATCCCTTTCAAATCCCTCCCCTTGCCCCTTCCCTCCCAAACTTCCCCCTCACCCCTCCCCTTCAAATCTCCCCACCCTCATTGCTTCTCAATTTCCCCCCTCTCACTCCCCCTCCTCAAAGCGTCCTCCCCGCTTCTTCCCCCTTCAAACTCTCACCTCCATCTCCCCCAACCTTCTGCCTCGCTCTTCCCCCTCCTCAAATAACACCTCATTGTGGCTCACCCAATCACCATCAAACCTTTTGTCCGCCCCATCCTTCCCTTTCTCCGAGCTATTCTGAAATCTCTGACACACCTTCAACAGCTCTCCCTACCTCTTCCACCTCTTCCACATCTTACCCTACCCCTCCTCCCCCCTGTTCTGTATCTGATGCTCCCCCTTCCTCTTCATTAACGGTATGGACCTCAAACATCCGGGGCCTTCGTTCAAACTTAACTGATCTCTCCATACAGGTTGCTTCTGTCAAACCAGACGTGATCTGCTTAACAGAAACTCTCCTCCTTCAAGATGTCTCTGATTCCTTAATATCTCTTCCTGGTTACTCCCTCCTCCGGTACGATAGACCTGATCCTCGTCCTGGTGGTGGGGTGGCTATCTTTATCAAAAACTCTCTTCCTCACTCTCCCTGCACTGCCCTCTCTCCACCCCACCCACAGGAGTACCTCTGGCTACGGCTTCCTCTCCGCTCCCACCTTTTGTTCATATGTGTTCTGTACCATCCTCCAAACAGTGATGACTCCATTTACATTTCTCTGTCGGACAACATGGACCAACTTCTATCAACTCATCCAAACTCTCTCTTCCTCATATGTGGTGATTTCAACTGTCATCATGCCAGTTGGCTGGGTGTGGGTACCTCTCTCACCAGCCATGGCTCCTCAGCAAAGGACTTCTGCGACTCACTGGGACTGACACAATCTGTCAATTTCCCGACCCGGATCTCAGTCAACGGAACATCTTCTCTTCTGGACTTGGTTATGACTAACTTCCCTGAAAATGTCTGCTGCTCTTCTTCTGCTCCGATCGGATCATCTGATCATGTCCTTGTTAAAGTGGACATCTCTCTGACCATCCTCAGGGAGCCTGCTCAGCGTCGACGAGTCTGGCATTTCACTCAGGCCAACTGGCACGGTCTTCAAGCAGCCATCAATCATCTGGACTGGTCTCCCATTTCTACCACCTCTGACATCAACTCATCCTGGGAATTCTTCCAAAGTAAATTGCTCTCTCTCATGCACAGATTTATCCCATCTCGTCTTCAGTTGTCTTACCCTTCCTCCCGTCCATGGTACACGGAATCTTGTGGTGAGGCTGTTGCCCAGAAACAACTTGCCTTCGTCTCCTGGAAAGCAAATCCAACGGAAGGAAATCTCATTTCCTTTCACAAAGCCCGAAACAAGTGTGTGTCCACCCTCAGGAGAGCCAGGAAACAATATCTCTCCGTTCTCAAGACCGAACTCTCTTATCTGTCTCCCTCTTCCAAATCCTGGTGGCGTCTGGTCAAATCCGTTTCTGGTGTTTGTTCCCCCTCCATCCCCTCCCTTACCTCAAACGGCTACACAGCTGACTCCGCACGTGAAAAAGCTGAATGCCTCAACTCTGTGTTTGCCTCTAAATCTTGTGTCCCAAACCCATCCCTCTCTGTACCCACCATACCCAGTCGTACCCTGCTGCTCCTGGACTCCGTGTCCTTTCCTCCTGACAAGGTGGAAAAGTTTCTGTCAACCCTCGACTCTGATTCTGCAACTGGACCCGACGGCATCAGCCCACGGGTCCTAAAATCCTGCTCTGCTGCTCTATCTCACCCTCTCTCTGTTCTCTTCACCCTCTCTTTTGCTCAAGGTCAACTGCCATCTGCTTGGAAATCAGCCAACATCACCGCTTTGCACAAAAAAGGTGTAAAAACAGATCCTAGCAACTACAGACCAATCAGCCTTCTCCCAATTATCAGCAAAGTCATGGAATCCATCATTGCTTCGGATATGAAATCTTTCCTCTTCTCCAATGGCTTGATCTCTGATCATCAATTTGGTTTCAGACCAGGTCACTCTACTCTGGACATGCTGCTTCTGCTGTCTCAACAATGGATGGAGGTCCTCAATGCCAAACAGGAAATTAGAGCTGTCTCCCTCGACATATCACGTGCCTTCGACACGGTCTGGCACCCCGCTCTGCTCACCAAACTCTCCTCCTTTGGTATCCATGGAAATCTCCACGCATGGCTGGCGGACTTCCTCTCTAGTCGTCGTCAACGTGTGGCCCTGAATGGGTTTCTCTCATCTCCTCTTCCTGTTCAGGCTGGAGTTCCCCAAGGCAGTGTTCTGGGCCCCGTGCTTTTTCTGGTCTTCATCAATGATCTCTCTGACTCTCTCGAAAATCCTCTCTATCTCTTTGCTGATGACTCCACTCTCTGCCGCTCCATTCCTCTTCCCTCAGATCGGCAGTCTGCTGCCTCCTCACTCTCTGAAGACCTGGACAAAATCACAGACTGGTCAAACAAGTGGAACATGTCTTTCAATCCTGACAAATCTCACACTCTTACTATGTCTCTCCGAAAAGATCGACTGGACAACCCTCCCATCTACTTTCTCAACAATCCTCTCCAAGAAGTTCTGTCGCTCAAGATTTTGGGTCTCACTATCTGCCATGATCTTTCTTGGGAAAACCACATTTCTAAGCTGGCCTCCAAAGCCAGTCGCCGACTGGGCATCCTCCGTCGTGCGAAGTCCTTCCTCGGCACACCTGAGCTCCTCACCACATACAAGGCTTTCATCCGCAGCTCAATGGAATACTGTTCTCCCCTATGGGCCGGTGCTCCTGCCTCACACCTAGCTCGGCTTCACGCTGTTGAAACCAAAGCTTTCAGAATTATTGGAATCTCCCGCGATGAAGCTATCTCTGAGGGCCTTTCACTCACTCACCGCAGGCAGGTAGGTGGTCTTTCTGTCTTCTACCGACTCCTCTCCGGCCTTGCACCCCCAGCTCTCTCTGTGCTCTGTCCCCCAAATATTCCTACAGGTCGCACAAGATCTGCCAGCAACCCTCTGATGGTTAAACTGCCGAAATCTCGGCTCTCTGCTCACCTTCACTCTTTCATTCCTCTTTTCTCCCGCCTCTGGAACAAACTCCCTCACTCCCTTCAATCCCACTCCTCCCTCCAGGTCTTTAAAACAGCTGTTCACCACCATCTCTTATCTTCCCCCATCCAAAACCTTGATCTTTTCTACCCCCGCTAATCCACCTTGTTTGAAATTCCAACTTCTTTCCTGGAAGTCCTGGCAGTGTCCATATGTTTTATACCTCTCCCACCGCCCCCTTCCCACGCCCCCCCCCCCAAAGCCCTCGCCCTCTCTCAGATCTCTCGATGTCTCCATGTCTCTCGGTCCCTGCTCTCAAATGTTGTGTTTGTGTCCTTCCCCCTCTCTCCCCATCTTGTCTACCGCTCCCTATGTTATATGTTTTATGTGTCGGTTTGTCTTTCTGTGTGATTAATGTTCGCTCTTTCACGAGCCTCGACCTTGTATACAAAAAAAAAAAAAAAAAAAAAAAAAAAATTCTGTTCCTTCGTTGTGACGTCATAAATCGACACGTACGACACAATATCCAATCATTTTGATTTTTTTTTCTCAGCAACTGTTGGTCTGATGGGCACAAAATTTCACCATAGGAGCGCCTCCTCCTGTAGAATATTTTAATGATAGTCATGACGTCATATGTCATGTGGTACAGGCGCCATCTTTGAAAAATCGAAAAACGCTGCACCTCCATATCTCCAAAACCGCTGCATGGAAAAAGTTTAAACATGGCTCATTGTAAAGAACTCCATATGGGGAATAGTTGTTAACGATGACGTTAATAGTGCCATAATTATGACGTCATAATTCGACAGGGACAACGCTTATTCTGATTAGTTTGAAATATATTGAGTGTGATCTATGCAACAATTATATTAGAGAATACAAATGTATGATGTCATTGCTCACGTGGTCTGGCAGCCATATTGGATCAAATTTTTTAAATGTTCAAAAACAGAAGAGTTGGCTCAAAACAAGTTGACTGCGCTGGGCAAGTATTCTATGAATACCATCTAGTTCCCTGTGTGTCACAAGAGGCGACTAACAGGGTTGGCGGCAGGAAGGGCATCCGGCTGTAAAACATTGCTTCAAAAAGGGGGATCAATGTGCCAGAAAAAGGCCAACCCCCATGCTGCAGGGAAAAATGGCCTCTAAAGGCGGTTCATGACAGGGTAACAACATGGCCAAAGATTGCACAACCAGACATGTTACTCTGGTTCGTGGTTACATCTTTGTTCTGATGCGTTTTTATTTTAAACTCCCATGACAGGTTAACAACATGGCCAAAGATTGCACAACCAGGCAAGTTACTCTGTTTCGTGGTTACCACTTTAATCTGATTTGTTTTATTTAAAACTCCCATGACAGGTTAACAAGATGGCCGAAGATTGCACAACCAGTCTTGTTACTGTTTTGTGGTTACCTCTTTCTTCTGATGCGTTTTTATTTTAAACTCACATGACAGGTTAACAAGATGGCCGAAGATTGCACAACCAGTCATGTTACTGTTTTGTGGTTACCTTTCTTCTGATGCGTTTTTATTTTAAACTCACTTGACAGGTTAACAACATGGCCGAAGATTGCACAACCAGACATGTTACTCTGTTTCGTGGTTACCTCTTTTATCTGATGTTATATATTAAACTTCCATGACAGGTTAACAAGATGGCCAAAGATTGCACAACCAGACATGTCACTCTGTTTTGTGGTTACCTCATCTATCTGATGTGTTATATTTTAAACGTCCATGACAGGTTAACAACATGGCCGAAGATTGCACAACCAGACATGTTACTCTGTTTTGTGGTTACCTCTTTCATCTGATGTGTTATATTTTAAACTTCCATGACAGGTTAACAACATGGCCGAAGATTGCACAACCAGACATGTCACTCTGTTTTGTGGTTACCTCATCTATCTGATGTTTTCTTTTATACTCCCATGACAGGGTAACAATATGGCTGAAGATTGCACAACCAGACATGTTACCCTCTTTCGAGGTTACCTCTTCAATGTGATGTTTTTATTTAATAACTCCCATGACAGGTTAACAACATGCCCGAAGATTGCACAACCAGACATGTTTCTCTGTTTCGTGGTTACCTCTTTAATCTGATTTGTTTTATTTAAAACTCCCATGACAGGTTAACAACATGCCCGAAGATTGCACAACCAGACATGTTTCTCTGTTTCGTGGTTACCTCTTTAATCTGATTTGTTTTATTTAAAACTCCCGTGACAGGTTAACAAGATGGCCGAAGATTGCACAACCAGTCATGTTACTGTTTTGTGGTTACCTCTTTAATCTGATGTATGTTTATTTTAAACTCCCATGACAGGTTAACCACATTGCCAAAGATTGCACAACCAGACATGTTACTCTGTTTCGTGTTTACCTCTTTCATATGATGTGTTTTCATTTTGAACTCCCATGACAGGTTAACAAGATGGCCGAAGATTGCACAACCAGGTATGTTACTCTGTTTCGTGGTTACCTCTTTAACGTGGTGTTTTTATTTTAAACTCCCATGACAGGTTAACAACATGGCCAAATATTGCACAACCACACATGTTACTCTGTTTCGTGGTTACCTCTTTAATCTGATATTTGTTTTCATTTCAAACTCCCATGACAGGTTAACAAGATGGCTGAAGATTGCACAACTAGACGTGCCACTCTGTTTTGTGGTTACCTCTTTCATCTGATGTGTTTATATTTTAAACTCCCATGACAGGTTAACAACATGGCTGAAGATTGCACAACCAGTCATGTTACTCTGTTTCCTGGTTACCTCTTCAATGTCATGTGTTATATTTGAAACCCCCATGAAAGGATAACAGCATGGCCAAAGATCGCACAACCAGACATGTTACTTTGTTTTGTGGTTACCTCTTCAATGTGATGTGTTATATTTTATACCCCCATGAAAGGGTAACAACATGGAAAAAGATTGCACAACCAGACATGTTACTTTGTTTCGTGGTTACCTCTTTAACGTGGTGTTTTTATTTTAAACCCCCATGAAAGGGTAACAACATGGCCAAAGATCGCACAACCAGACATGTTACTTTGTTTTGTGGTTACCTCTTCAATGTGATGTGTTATATTTTATACCCCCATGAAAGGGTAACAACATGGAAAAAGATTGCACAACCAGACATGTTACTTTGTTTTGTGGTTACCTCTTCAATGTGATGTGTTATATTTAAAACCCCCATGAAAGGGTAACAACATGGCCAAAGATTGCACAACCAGTCATGTTACTCTGTTTCGTGGTTACCTCTTCAATGTGATGTGTTATATTTTAAACCCCCATGAAAGGGTAACAACATGACCAAAGATTGCACAACCAGACTTGTTACTTTGTTTTGTGGTTACCTCTTCAATGTGATGTGTTATATTTAAAACCCCCATGAAAGGGTAACAACATGGCCAAAGATTGCACAACCAGTCATGTTACTCTGTTTCGTGGTTACCTCTTCAATGTGATGTGTTATATTTTAAACTTCCATGACAGGTTAACAACATGGCCGAAGATTGCACAACCAGACATGTTACTTTCATTTGTGGTTACCTCTTTCATCTGATGTGTTTTTATTTTATACTTCCACGACAGGCTAACAACATGGCCAAAAATTGCACAACCAGACATGTAACTCTGTTTTGTGGTTACCTCTTTAATGTGAGGTGTTTTCCTTTTAAACTCCCATGACAGGTTAACAACATGGCTGAAGCTTGCAAAACCAGACGTGTTACTCTGTTTTGTGGTTACCTCTTTAATCTGATGTGTTTTTATTTTGAACTCCCATGACAGGTTAACAAAGTGGCCGAAGATTGCAAAACCAGACATGTTACCTGGTTTTGTGGGTACCTCTTTTATGTGATGTGTTTACATTTTAAACTCCCATGACAGGTTAACAAGATGGCGGAAGATTGCACAACCAGACATGTTACTCGAGTGCAAAGGAAGGACTTCGCACGACGGAGGATGCCCAGTCGGCGACTGGCTTTGGAGGCCAGCTTGGAAATGTGGTTTTCCCAGGAAAGATCATGGCAGATAGTGAGACCCAAAAGCTTTAGTGACAGAACTTCTTGGAGAGAATTGTTGAGAAAGTAGATGGGAGGGTTTTTCAGTCGGTCTTTTCGGAGAGACAAAGTAAGAGTGTGAGATTTGTCAGGATTGAAAGACATGTTCCACTTGTTTGACCAGTCTGTGATTTTTGTCAAGGTCTGCAGAGAGTGAGGGGGCTGCAGACTGCCAATCTGAGGGATGAGATATGGAGGAGCAGAGAGTGGAGTCATCAGCAAAGAGATGGAGAGGATTTTCAAGAGAGTCAGGGAGATCATTGATAAAGACCAGAAAAAGCACAGGGCCCAGAACACTGCCTTGGGGAACTCGAGCCTGAACAGGAAGAGGAGATGGCAGAATTCCTTTCAGGGACACACTTTGACTATGACAGGAGAGGAAGTCCACAAGCCATGTGTGGAGATAACCATGGATACCATCACAGGAGAGTTTGGTAAGCAGAGCGGGGTGCCAGACCGTATTGTAACACTTGATATGTCAAGGAAGACAGCAAAGATTTCCTGTTTGGCATTGATGACCTCCATCCATTGTTGAGACAGCAGAAACAGCATGTCCAGTGTAGAGTCACCTGTTCTGAAACCAAATTGATGATCAGAGATCAAGCCATTGGAGAAGAGGAAGGATTTGATATCCGAAACAATGATGGATTCCATGACTTTGCTCGTAATTGGGAGCAGGCTGATTGGTCTGTAGTTGCAAGGATGTTTTTGCACATTTTTTGTGTAAAGCGGTGATGTTGGCTGATTTCCAAGCTGATGCAGATGACCTTGAGCAAAAATGAGGGTGAAGAGAACAGAGAGAGGGAGTGAAACAGCGGCAGAGCAGGATTTTTGGACCCGTGGGCTGATGCCATCTGGTCCAATTGCAGAATCAGAGTCGAGGATTGACAGAAACATTTCCACCTTGTCGGGAGAGTGGAAATGTGGAAATGTGGAAATGTATTAAAGTTGAACCCAGGAGTGATGCTCACTTGAACCGCTGAGGGGTGTCTATAAGACCTCGGACGTCCACGACGCTGAGCCACTCCTGTGACATTTCACTATGACATGTAGTCTTGTATGGTACGTACCCACACATATTCTAGGCTTGCTTGCATTGACTAATATTATCGATCATTCCTATATGATGCCGGGATCCTGATGTCTATTGCATGATTGTATTTTACAGGATGATACCAAAGATCTGATTGAGATTAAACCTACCTATGGGACAAAGTTGTGGACTTGGTTTATTTTCACAACATTTAATCTCAATCAAGATCTACGGAAATGGCGGGACACAAGATGATCCATGTACCGACATTCAGCGCCAACCCACAAGCGGCGGATTCGGGCTCGGAGTTAACTCACTGGCTCAGGTCACTGGAGAACCAATTCAAAGCCCAGGATACCGTTCCCACTGCTGAAACGAAACTGGACGTGCTGCAGACTAAAGTGGACCACCACGTCTACAGGAGCATTGAACGATGTACGACGTACGATGCCGCAGTGGCGGAGCTAAAGCGAATTTACATTAAGAAACGGAGCGTGGTATACACCAGGTATCTGCTCTCATCGCGGTGGCAACAGCCCACCGAGTCGATCGATCGCTTTGCCCAGGAGCTACGACAACTACTTGCGGACAGTACCCAAGAGGTCCGCACTCACGAGCAAGTCCAGGACGATCTTGTCCGAGACGCTTTCGTCTCTGGGATCGGCTCTCCTGCTCTCAGGCTAAGACATTTGGAGACAGCTGACCTGACGTTCGCGAAGGCTCTACGGGTGGCACACGTCTACACTGAGGCCCGGGAACAATCTACCGCCTATGACCACACACAGGTCATCGCGGGGACTTCTCAACTCGCGTGACTGGAGAGGGCTACCGCCGAGGATACGGGAGCGGACTCGACCACGCAAGCGGAGCCCCTGGCCGATCCCGAGGTGGACTCGGATTCCGGCCTGGCGGCAGCCACGACGGCCGGGCCGAGTCCTGTACGAAATGCTACGTGTTACTTCTGTGGAAATCGACAGCATCCCAGGTCGGCGTGTCCGGCTCGGGAAGCAATATGCCATTTGTGTTCGACTAAAGGACATTTTTCAAAAGTCTGCCGAAAGACCGTGCGGGGCACACAAACTCGCGCGACCTTGAATGGGCTTATCGCCGAGCCAACGGACCAAGCACAGAGCGGGGCGCCTCACCCGACTGTGATGAGCGGTCCTCATCCTCGTGGGCCCCTGGCTGCACGCTCGACCTTGGTGAGATACATCGGGCCGCTAAAACAAATGGGGCGAACACGACCGACCGCGGAGCAACCGTCCTTGACTGGCATCCGACCGCCCTCCGAATCAAACAAACGACAAGCTCCTGCTTTGATGCGGCAAACAATGCACGTGACTCAAGCGCCATCTGACGGCAGCTCGTACGAACTACACGCTCTTGCTTCAGCACGTGAAACTGCAGTTGGCTGCGATCCTTCTCGCGTGACACGAGCGCCCCCTGACTGCAGCTCGTACGGACTACAAGCTCCTGACGCTCCTGCTTTGGAACGACCAACTATGCCTTTGACACGAGTGCCCTCCGGGGGCTGCTCAAACGACCGGAAAACTGCAGCCAGCGTGGGATCCACATGCGAGGCGCGATCTTCTCGCTCAGATGGCTCAATACCTGCCGGATCTTCCGGCCTTGCTCAGGCCATTATTCCACTCAAGGTCGAAGGCGTTTTTACGCGGGCTTTAGTAGACACGGGGTCTATGGATAGTTTTATCCATCATCGACTGGTGCGTAAGCATGGATGGCCGGTCCTCGGGACAACACGACGGATCTTCATGGCCTCCCAGGGGCTTAGGCTCAGCACAAAAGGGGAATGTCGATTGAAACTTGTGATAAAGGGATGCATGTTTCCAGATGTACATCTTATGGTCTTACCTGCTTTATGTGCTGACATTCTGTTGGGACACGATTTTCTTAAACGACACGGACGTTTGGAAATGGAATTCGGTGGGACTGACACGCTTGCTGTGTGTGCACTCGCGAAAATGGAAATTGAGCCCCTTTCGCTGTTCCCCAACCTGACCACTGACTGCACTCCCGTAGCGGTGAAATCACGACGCTACTCACGAGCAGACGCGCAATTCATTGCGGAGGAAACGGCCCAGCTCTTAAAAGGAGGTATCATAGAACCCAGCCGGTCGCCGTGGCGGGCCCAGGTCCTAGTGGTGCGAAGTGAAGCGCATCGCCGACGCATGGTAATCGATTATTCACAGACGATTAATCGCTTTACACAGCTGGATGCCTACCCCCTACCGGGGATGGACGCGCTGGTACGACAGGTGGCGCAGTACTCAGTCTACAGCACTCTCGATCTGCGTAGTGCGTATCATCAGATCCCCATCTCTCGGGCTGATCGCATCTATACCGCCTTTGAATCGGGTCAAAGGTTATACCTAGTTCACCCGACTACCTTTAGGGGTGACGAGCGGGGTCGCCTGTTTTCAGAGGGCTATGGACGACCTCGTTACTAAGGAGAACTTGACAGATGTCTTTGTATATCTGGACAATCTTATGGTTTGTGGGTATGACCAGGGGCATCATGATGCTAATCTGAAGCGCTTCCTCGAGGTCGCGCAGAGGTATCGCCTAACCATGAATGAGGCTAAGTGTCGTTACTCTCTACGCACGATAGATCTTCTGGGGTACACCGTGACCCATGGCTCTGTCGCTCCGGATAAGGAGCGTCTGCGACCTTTGCTCGATATGGCTCCGCCTAGCGATGGTGCTTCGCTGAAGCATGCTCTCGGGCTGTTTGCCCATTATTCTAAGTGGGTGCAAAATTTCTCCGTGAAGCTCCGCCCCCTTGTGGCCTGCGACACGTTCCCCATGAGCCCAGCCGCCTTGGCAGCCTTTGGGGGCCTTAAGGCCGACATCGCTGGCGCCGCTGTGGCGACGATCAACGAGAGCGAATCTTTCGTCTTAGAAAGTGATGCCTCGGATCATGCGATAGCGGCGACGCTCTCCCAAGGGGGGCGCCCTGTGGCTTTCTTTTCGCAGACTCTCACCTCCGCTGAGCGGAGGCATTCATCTGTCGAAAAGGAAGCGTACGCGATCGTCGAGTCGATTCGGCGATGGCGACCGTACTTACTCGAGCGATGCTTCCAAATCATCACGGACAACAAAGCGTAGCGTTCATGTACGACACCTTACATGCTCAGCGCATTAAGAATGAGAAAATCACTCGCTGGCGTATCGAACTCGCCGACTTCTGCTACACCATCAAATATCGCCCGGGGAAGGATAACCTGGTCGCCGACGCCTTATCGAGGCCGGCTATGTGCGCGGGTATCATAACTCTGGAGGGTCTGCACACTTTGCACGGCACGATGTGTCATCCTGGGGTGACGCGTTTCGCTCATTTTGTGCGTAGTGGTAATCTGCCGTACTCGATCGAGGACATCCACCGGATCTGCCGCGACTGCGCTATATGTGCGGAACTCAAGCCGCGTTTTTACAACCCTCCCATGGGGACGCTGGTTAGGGCTACTAGACCGTGGGAGAGATTGGCAATGGATTTCAAAGGGCCGCTGCCGGTGTCGAGTAACTCTCGTTATCTGCTCACTATCGTTGATGAGTACTCGCGATTCCCTTTTGCTTACACGTGCATGGATATGACGGCTGCCACGGTCATACGGTGCCTGCAGAATTTGTTTTCTCTGTTTGGGTATCCGGCCTACATGCATACCGATCAGGGTGCGGTGTTCCTGTCTCAGGAAGTGAGAGGTTACCTGCTCCAAAATAATGTCGCTTCGAGCTACACCACACTGTACAGACCCCAGGCGAATGGGCAGGTCGAACGCTTCAATGGGATTATATGGAGGGCCGTCATGCTAAGCCTCAGGACCCTCGGCCGTGGCCTCGATAAATGGGCTTGGTCGCTACCTGCGGCGCTGAACTCGATCAGGGCTCTACTTTGTACGGCCACCAACCAGACTCCTCACGAAAGACTGTTCCACCACCCTAGAAGCTCGGGTAGTATCCGATCTTTACCCAGTTGGCTCGCTGAGCCGGGGCCGGCCTATCTCAAACGTGCGGTTCGCACAAGCAAGTACGACCCCTTAGTGGATAAAGTGCAGGTACTCCAGGCTAATCCCGAGCATGCTCGTGTGATGACGGCAGATGGACGCGAGTCCACTGTCTCCGTTCGCCATCTCGCCCCATGTGGGGTCATCGACCCTTATAGGGATATCGACAAACCAATCTACGAGTCTATGGACTCTCCCGAAGCTTCCTCTATGGAACATCTGCCGTCCCTTCCTTCGTCAAATACTCCCCTGCCTGAAGGCTCTGTGGTGCCCCCTCCGACACCTACCTCCAGTGGCTACTCCGACGCGGGGGACTCCGGGCTTGGGGATGCCGTACCCGGTAGTTTCCGGACACGTGCCGGCCGGATAATTCGCCACCCTGACCGCTACGGATGGACCGACTGACATGGAATGACATCCCCAATCAATTAATGCTGATGCACGCTTGATTCCTGCCTAGCGGCAGTGTAGTTCTAACGGCAGGGAGAATGTAGTGGAAATGTATTGAAGTTGAACCCAGGAGTGATGCCCACTTGAACCGCTGAGGGGCGTCTATAAGACCTCGGATGTCCGCGACGCTGAGCCACTCCTGTGACATTTTACTATGACATGTAGTCTTGTATGGTACGTACCCACACATATTCTAGGCTTGCTTGCATTGACTAATATTATCGATCATTCCTATATGATGCTGGGATCCTGATGTCTATTGCATGATTGTATTTTACAGGATGATACCAAAGATCTGATTGAGATTAAACCTACCTATGGGACAAAGTTGTGGAGTTGGTTTATTTTCACAACAAAGGACACAGAGTCCAGGAGCAGCTCGGTACGACTGGGTACGGTGGGTACAGAGAGAGACGGATTTGGGACACATGCTTTTGAGGCAAACACAGAGTTGAGGTATTCAGCTTTGTCACGTGCAGAGTCAGCTGTGTAGCCATTTGAGGGAAGGGAGGGATGGATAGGGAACAAACACCAGAAACAGATTTGACCAGACGTCACCAGGATTTGGAGGAGGGAGAGAGGTTTGACAGTTCAGTCTTGAGAGTAGAGAGATAGTGTTTCCTGGCTCTCCTGAGGGTAGACACACACTTGTTCCGGGCTTTGTGAAAGGAACTGAGATTGCCTTCCGTTGGATTTGCCTTCCATGAGGCAAGGGCAAGTTTGCCTTCCATGAGGCAAGGGCAAGTTGTTTCAGGGAAACTGCCTCACCACAAGATTCCGTGTACCATGGACGGGAGGAAGGGTACGAAAACTGAAGACAATATGGGATAAATTTGTGCACGAGAGAGAGAGAGAGAGAGCAATTGTCTTTGGAATAATTCCCAGGATGAGTTCATGTCAGAGGTAGTATAGATGTGAGACCAGTCCAGATGATTGATGGCTGCTTGATGACCATGCCAGTTGGCCTGAGTGAAATGCCAGACACGTCACGCTGAAGAGGATCTCTGAGAATGGCCAGAGAGATTTCCATTTTAACAAGCAAATGATGAGATGAATTGATTTGAGCAGAAGAAGAGTAGCAGACATTTGCAGGTTAGTTTGTCATAACCAAGTCAAGAAGAGAAGATGCTCCGTTGACTGAGATCCGGGTTGGGAAATTGACAGAGTGTGTCAGCCCCAATGAGTCGCAGAAGTCCTTTGCTGAGGTGCCATGGCTGGTGAGAGAGGAACCCACACCCAGCCAGCTGGCATTATGACAGTTGAAGTCGCCACATATGAGAAAGAGAGAGTTGGGATGAGTGGATAGAAGTTGGTCCAAGTTGTCAGACAGCGAGATGTAGATGGAGTCATCACTGTTTGGTGTACGAACGGTACAACACACATATAAACAAAAGGTGGAAGTGCAGGGGAAGCCATAGCCAGAGCCACTCATGGGTTTGGGAGGTGTAAGATCAGTACACAGAGTGTGAGAAATTGAGTTTTTTATGTGCAGTGTAACTCCGCCACCAGGACGAGGCTCATGTCTATCATACCGAACCAGGGAGAGATACTAAGGAGTCAGGGGCGTCTTGAAGGAGGAACGTGTCTGTTAAGCCGATTAAGTCTGGGTTCGTGAGAAAGAACCTGTATGGAGAGATCGGTCAGGTTTGGAGTGAAGGCTCCAGATGTATGAGGTCCATACCGTTAAAGAAGAAGGAGGTAAGGAGCAATTGACAATGTAAACGAGATTATTTTTTTTTAAGTTGGACATTTCGTCCTCATCAATGCCAGGCCTTAAAATAAAGAGCTGCATTGATAGAAAAGTGAAGAGAGAGAGAATAGTTTAAGAGTTTTTGAGGAAGTGAAAAACCTGCTTTTTGAAAATGGGAAGTTCATAAGTGTGTGGAAAGATATGGGAAGGTAAAGATTTCCAGATTTTGGCAGTGATAGTGAAGAAACAAACATTGTAACGGCCCACCGTTGAGTTGCCAATGGCCACACAATAATCATGAGATGTAGTGGTTTGCCAAATGTTATGTGGTTTTGCTAATAGCAGAGGTAAACATGCAGCAAGTTCTTGGGAGCAAAAACTGAAGTAATATCTGTAGAAAAGAGAAAGAGAGCAAACCCTGCGGCTTAATTCGAGCGGGTCGAGTTTTGAGATCAGATTGGGAGAGTTGATAAGTCGGAATACTTTGGATTAAATTCTGTCCAGGAAGTATGTGGAGCTAGAACCGCCCCAGATGTGAGAGCAGTACTCGATACAAGGACGAATCAATCCTTTATATAGTTGAAGAAACTGTTGAGAGGAGAAGAATCTTCGACATCTGAACAGGACTCCCAGTTTACTAAAGGTAGACTTAGCTATTTGTGTAATGTGTGGATTCCAGGATAAATTTGAAGTTAGGGTAATACCTAGTAGATTTATTGTATCACATGGTGTAATTGTGGAACTTTCAAAGGAGATTGGAGAGTGGAAAGGAGTTTTAGAGAGAGAGATGGGAAGTGATTGAGTTTTAGAAACGTTAAACTTAACCTGATTACATTTTCCCCACTGGGAAATCTTGTCTAAATCTGAATTTATAGAGGTGGCTGTGATGAAAAAGATGCAGATCGAGTGAGGGAAGATGGGGCGGATGGGAAAAACATGGAGCAATGTTATGCCGAGTTATCAGCATACAAGTGCATTTGGTTATTTGTAGAAGAAAGAAGGTCATTGATAAAAAGAAGGAAGAGTGTTGGAGACAGAACAGAACCCTGAGGAACACCGCTGTTGATAGGGAAGGAGGGAGATGTTGAACCATCAACAATTATGGAGATAGAGCGGTCAGAGAGAAAGCTCGATATGAGAGAGCAGAGTGAAGGAGGAAAGCTGAAAGAGGGAAGCTTGGATATCAGATGTCAAACTCTGTCAAAGGCTTTTGAGATATCAAGGCCTACAACAAAGGGTTCCCCAAAGTCTCTCATAGAAGAGGCCCAGACATTTGTAATGTAAGAAAGGATATCACCGGTAGATCTTACCTTCCGAAAGCCATATTGATGGTCAGGTAGCGGATTGTGAGATTCAAGATGCTTGAGGAAATGGGAATTGAGAAGACATTCAATGAGAAGGGAAATAGTAGAAGTCAGAGCAATAGGACGGTCGTTGGAAGGGTTTGAACGATCACCCTTCTTTAAAATAGGCTGTAGCCTGTACATGTACTTCATGCATGTTTCCAGGAAAGAGGAAAAGTTTGGGGTTTTAAGCAAAAGTGAAACAAAAGGGCAAGCATGGGAGCAAGTTCTGAGGCACACTCCTTAAAGATACGAGGAGTAACGTCATCTTGTCCCTCCACCTTGTTTGTGTCCAGAGAGGAGTACTTTTTTGACTTCATGGAAAGAGATTATAGGGAGCGGCATGGGATTGGCAAGGGGTGCATCAGAGGGAGATGGAATGTTGGAGTCATCCAGTGTGGAATTAGAGGAGAAAAAAGAACCAGAAAGAGTTGCTTTATCAGACGGAGAGACAGCGATAGTATCATCGGAACGGAAAAGTGAAGGAAAGGTAGAGCAACAGAAGTTGTTGGTGATACTTTTCACTAATAACCAGAAAGATCTATTGTAATTCGATCTGGGATTAGTGGAAGAAGATGAGAGGTTGTCACATTTCTTTTGGATAAAGGAATGCTTCGCCTCACGAATAACATGCTTGCAATGATTTGTAGCAGATATGAAGGCTGAATGTGAGTCTGAGGAAGAAGAGTTTTTCCATGTCCGACATGCCGCATCTCATGCACAAATGGCTGCAGAGCAGGAATTATTGAATCAAGAGTTGGTAGGAGAAATAAACTTGAAAGAGAAGGGGATATAAGCCTCCATTCCTGCAACAATAACTTCAGCTATACGTTCAGCAGAGATGGAGACTTCGCCCGAGGAGAGGAAGTATTCTTTCCAGGAAAAATCAGAAAAGAAGTTTCGTAAACCAGCCCAGTCAGCACTATTGACATTCCAATACTGGTGTTTAGTTGGAACAGTCAGAGGAGATTCGTGGTGGTAAGTAAAGTGATGTTCACATGATGGTGGTCAAAGAACCAATTGGAGGTGAAATTGTGTAGCTGTAACACAATGGATTGGAGGTGAAGAACAAATCCAAAGTATTGGAAAAATGGTCATGACGATCTGGGATATGGGTACTGGGTAGGGTGGGTGATAATAATTTGTTCCAAATCATTGAGAATAGAAAATGTAAGAGCCTCAACTCCGCCAACATCCGTGTGGAAAGACTTCAACCACTCCCTGGGGTGTGCATTGAATTCTCCTAAATAGAGGAATTCAGCTTGAGGGTGTTCGGATGTCATGGCCTCGTGGCAGGAATTAAGAAGAGCAAGGAGATTGCAGAAGAAGAAGAAGATTGATTGCAGAAGATCCAGGAGAGAGGGCAGGATGAGAAGGAGGACAAAAGGCTAGGTGGTGATGGGATGAGGCGCAGTGAGGGAGGAAGGGGTGGCGACAGAGGGAAGTAGAAGATTGCAGGAGGTGGAGGAATGAATGGAAGGGAGAGGAAGGGGGGAGGAGGCAGCTTTGTGGATGAGTTAAGAGGAAACTTTAAGGAAGAGGGGTGAGAGGGGAGATTTGAAGAGTGGTGAGAAAGAGATTTTAAAGGGAGGGGTAGGGGGAATGTAGTGATGGAATGAGGGGGAAGATTTGAAGGGGATGGAGTAGAGGGAGGGGACAGAGAGTGGGATGCTGGTAAGAGATAGGGTTGGTAGGATAGGGGCAAGTACCAGTGGAGGAGGGAACAGACAGGGAAGATGTACAAAAGGAACGATTAATGAAATTTGAGCATCCAAAACAACATGGGATTCTTGAGATTTTCAAGTCAGAGATGCGTTTGAAAACGTCAGAGAAGGGTGGAATAAAGGTGAGTTTAGAGATTGGAGAAAGAAAGAACTGTAAGATTGACATTTTTGAATCAGAATGATTGAAAGGGCGATATGAAGACAGCCTTTAAAAAGGAAGAAGAAGAGTGAATTGTAGTAGAAGAGATATGCAACACGGCAGTAGGAAATTTAAACATTTAAAAACTAGAACGGCTCTCAGTAGAGAGCATACATACCTCTGCCTGGTTGGCATATCACTCAATGGTGAAGAATCACTTTAAAAATATATACTAGCTGGATCCGGATCCGGATATCCACCAACATTGAATCGATTCTTCCTTGTCACACACCCAACCGGTCCACCAAGTTTCGTCCAAATCCGTCCATAACTTTTTGAGATATCCTGCTATGTATCGTTTGTCGCCCGATCTTCCAATGGTGAAGAATCACTTAAAAAATTCTAATAGCCGGATCCGAATCCGGATCTTCACCAAAATCTAATCATTTCCTCCTTGTCACATACTCTACATCTCTGCCAAATGTCGTCCGAATCCGTCCACAACTTTTTGAGATATTTTGTTTAGAAACGGACAAACAGACAGACAGACGGGTGAAAAGATAACCTCCATCCACCTTTGGAGGCGGAGGTAACAAAACCGTGAAGACTGTCTGGGTATTCACTGAAATGATGGCAGGGAGGCTGGGGGCACGATGATTGCAGAACGTGTTCAGAAGGAGGAAACAGAAGACTAGGAGATTAAGGTGGAGCGGAGATCGAAGGAAGGTGGAGGTGTATATGAGCACTTTGTTAGTACGGGACGAGGGACTCCTTATTTTCTTTATTATTTGCAAAATCAAAGATTTTTCAAGTGCATTGGTCGGTTGCATTTGTTATTACTTGGCAGTAAAGTATGTTGATCACTCGTGTGTGCGTGTGCGTGTGCGTGTGCGTGTGCGTGTGTTTCTCTGTCTGCGCACTTATACTTTCCTACAGGTCACAATTTCAAACCGATCTTCACGAAACTTCACCAAATGATAGAGTTCGTGGTCCGACAAAATCCTATATATTTTTGAGGTTATAAGGTCAAAAGGTCAACATAGGAAAAAGGTCAACCACTTTTTTCGAATTTCTAACGTCCTAAATTTTCATCCGATTGGCTTGAAATTTGAAAAGGATTTACATTTCGGCTAACTGAATTCAACCACCAATTATTTTTGAGATCACTGTAGACCAAAAGGTCAACAACAATTTCGAATTTCTAAAATCCTCAATTGCATCCAAATGACTTGAAATTTGAATAGCATTTTCATATCGGCTAACTGAATTCAACAACGATTTTTGAGATCAGCATTGGTCAAAAGGTCAACATAGGCCAAAGGTCAATCACTTTATTCAGATTTCTAAAAGCCTCAATTTTCATCCGATTGACTTGAAATTTGAATTGGATTTTCATATCGGCTAACTAAATTCAACCACCAATTATTTGTGAGGTCAAAAGGATGCTCTACTGAGTGGCATTCTGCTTTGTTCTCTTTTGCCAAGTGTCGCTCTATGAGTGACTTTTCATCTGTTTGTTTGTCTGTTTGTCACCGGCCTATAGGTCACAATTCCAAACAGATCGTCATGAAACTTCACCAAGTTGTAGAGGTTGTCACCAATGAGAAGCCTATTGATTTTGAGGTCAAAGGTCATCTGGAGGTCAAATTTCTATAATCACCATTTTTAATCCGATTGACTGGAAAATTGAACATCATTTGTATTTTGAATCACTAAATTGGGAAACCAACTATGTTTGAGGTCAAAAGGTCAAAGATCAACTCTCGGTCAAACTTCTAAAATCATCAATTTTCATCTAAAAATCATCAATTTTCATCATATTGACCTGAGCTTTGATCAACATCATCAATTTTGATCTTGATGAAATGGACAATTTTCTGGATCAATTGCAACCTTTTTTTCAGGGGATCGAGGCCAGGCTCCGTGACTGGAGCCTTCAACATTTAAATAAATAAAAAAAAAAATTGAAGGTTAGGTGAAACCAGGTTTGAGTTAAAAAAGATAAATGTTGAAAGATTGTGAAAGAGTATGGTGAATATTTCACGAACATAATGGGGATAGAAAGGTGAAATTGATCGGAAAGTATGGAGATGGAGGAAAGAGAATGGGAGGGGCGAGATAACACGAGGTCGCGGATGGAGGGGTGGGGGTGCGGAGGAGGGGGGTGGAAGGGTGTGGTGAGAAGGAATTTTTTTGTTTGTTTGTATTTAAGACATTAAACATAGAGTGTAAAGTTCAGACAAAGTGACTGGTGAAAATAAAAGGTAGCACAGAGAAAGGGCGATCGTGGACACACAACGACTAAAGAGGGAACTGGGTAGACTTCAAAAAACATGGTATGAAAAATCCAACTGTTACAAATTTGTACGAATTTAAAAGAAAATCGAACTCGAAACACACAGTAAGCACATACACAACAAAATAAACAGTAGAAAATTGACAAAAACAATCTGGAGAAACTTATCTTTGAGGATACTGGAAGAGCCAAAAAGTCAGCATCACCCAACATCCTAAACTGGCAGGGACTGTTCCCCTGCGCTTAGCAAGTGGACATCCTAAACTGGCAAGGACTGTTCCCCTGCGCTTAGCAAGTGGACATCCTAAACTGGCAAGGACTGTTCCCCTGTGCTTAGCAAGTGGACATCCTAAACTGGCAGGGACTGTTCCCTGATGCTTAGCAAAGGGACATCCTAAACTGGCAGGGACTGTTCCCCTGTGCTTAGCGAGTGGACATCCCAAACTGGCAGAAACTGTTCCCCTTCACTTAGCAAATGGACATCCGAAGCTAGCAGGGACTGTTCGCCTGTGCTTAGAAAGTGGACATCCTAAACTGGCAGGGACTGTTCCCCTGCGCTTAGCGAGTGGACATCCCAAACTGGCAGAAACTGTTCCCCTTCACTTAGCAAATGGACATCCTAAACTAGCAGGGACTGTTCCCCTGTGCTTAGAAAGTGGACATCCTAAACTGGCAGGGACTGTTCCCCTGCGCTTAGCAAGTGGACATCCCAAACTGGAAGGGACTGTTCCACTGTGCTTAACAAGTGAACATCCTAAACTGGCAGGGACTGTTCGGCTGCACTTAGCAAGTGGACATCCTAAACTGGCAGGGACTGTTCGGCTGCACTTAGCAAGTGGACATCCTAAACTGGCAGGGATTGTTCACATGCGCTTAGCAAGTGGACATCCTAAACTGGCAAGGACTGTTCCCCTATACTTAGCAAGTGGACATCCCAAACTGGCTGGGACTGTTCCCCTATGCTTAGCAAGTGGACATCCTAAACTGGCAGGAACTGTTCCCCGGCACTTAGCAAGTGGACATCCTAAACTGTCAGGAACTGTTCCCGGCACTTAGCAAGTGGACATCCTAAACTGGCAAGGACTGTTCCCCTATACTTAGCAAGTGGACATCCTAAACTGGCAGGGACTGTTCCCCTATGCTTAGCAAGTGTACATCCGAAACTGGAAGGAACTGTTCCCCGGCACTTAGCAAGTGGACATCCTAAACTGTCAGGGACTGTTCCCCTATGCTTAGCAAGTGGACATCCTAAACTGGCAGGAACTGTTCCCCGTCACTTAGCAAGTGGACATCCTAAAAGGGCAGGAACTGTTCCCCTACACTTAGCAAGTGGACATCCTAAACTGGCAGGAACTGTTCCCCTACACTTAGCAATTGGACATCCTAAACGGGCAGGAACTGTTCCCCTACACTTAGCAAGTGGACATCCTAAACTGGCAGGGGCTGTTCCCCTGCGCTTAGCAAGTGGACATTCTAAACTGGCAAGGACTGTTCCCCTATACTTAGCAAGTGGACATCCTAAACTGGCAGGGACAGTTCCCCTATACTTACAAGTGGACATCCTAAACTGGCCTGGACTGTTCCCCTGCACTTAGCAAGTGGACATCCTAAACTGGCAAGGACTGTTCCCCTATACTTAGCAAGTGGACATCCTAAACTGGCAGGGACTGTTCCCCTATGCTTAGCAAGTTGACATCCTAAATTGGCAGGAACTGTTCCCCGGCACTTAGCAAGTGGACATCCTAAACTGACAGGGACTGTTCCCCGGCACTTAGCAAGTGGACATCCTAAACTGGCAGGGACTGTTCCCCTACGCTTAGCAAGTGGACATCCTAAACTGGCAGGGACTGTTCCCCTATGCTTAGCAAGTGGACATCCTAAACTGGCAGGAACTATTCCCCATCACTTAGCAAGTGGACATCCTAAACTGGCAGGAAATGTTCCGCTACACTTAGCAAGTGGACATCATAAACGGGCAGGAACTGTTCCCCTACACTTAGCAAGTGGACATCCTAAACGGGCAGGAACTGTTCCCCTGCGCTTAGCAAGTGGACATCCTAAACGGGCAGGGACTGTTCCCCTACATTTAGCAAGTGGACATCCTAAACGGGCAGGGACTGTTCCCCTACGCTTAGCAAGTGGACATCCTGAACTGGCAGGAACTGTTCCCCGTCACTTAGCAAGTGGACATCCTAAATGGGCAGGAACTGTTCTGCTACAATCAGCAAGTGGACATCCTAAATGGGCAGGAACTGTTCCCCTACACTTAGCAAGTGGACATCCTAAACGGGCAGGAACTGTTCCCCTATGCTTAGCAAGTGGACATCCGAAACGGGCAGGAACTGATCCCCGTCACTTAGAACGTGGACATCCTAAGCTGGCAGGAACTCTTCCCCGTCACTTAGCAAGTGGACATCCTAAACGGGCAGGAACTGTTCCGGTACACTTAGCAAGTGGACATCCTAAAGGGGCAGGAACTGTTCCCCTACACTTAGCAAGTGGACATCCTAAATGGGCAGGAACTGTTCCCCTACACTTAGCAAGTGGACATGCTAAACGGGCAGGAACTGTTCCCCTACACTTAGCAAGTGGACATCCTAAACGGGCAGGAACTGTTCCCCTACACTTAGCAAGTGGACATCCTAAACAGGCAGGAACTGTTCCCCTACACTTAGCAAGTGGACATCCTAAATGGGCAGGAACTGTTCCCCTACACTTAGCAAGTGGATATCCTAAACTGGCAGGGACTGTTCCTCTGTGCTTAGCAAGTGGACATCCTAAACTGGCAGGGATTGTACATTATGTAATCAAGTGTCACGTTTCGTAATCAAGCGTTATATTATGTGATGTAATCAAGAGTCACATTACGTAATCAAGCTTTCCATGAAGTTATGATATCAAGCGTTACTTTAAGTGACGTAATATAGCATTCCATTAAGTTACATAATCATGCATTCCCTTACGTTATGTAATCAAGCATTCATTACATTATTAAATCAAGTGTTAGTTTACGTTGTGTAATCAAGCATCACATTACATAATCAAGCGTTAGATTACGTTATGTAATCAAGCATCACGTTAGGTAATCAAACGTTGATTATTATATTACATAATCAAGCGTTAGATTACATTATGTAATCAAGCATCACGTTAGATAATCAAGCGTTCATTATATTACCTAATCAAGCGTTAGATTACATTATGTAATCAAGCATCACGTTAGGTAATCAAGCATTCCATTACGTTATGTAATCAAGCATCACGTTAGGTAATCAAGCGTTCCATTACGTCATGTAATCAAGCATCACGTTATGTAATCAAGCATCACATTACGTAATCAAGCGTTCCTTTACGTAATCAAGCGTTCCATTACGTTATCTAATCAGGAGGCATGTTATGTAATCAAGCGTTCCATTATGTTATGTAATCAAGCGTTCCATTGCGTTATGTAATCAAGCATCACGTTATGTAATCAAGCATCACGTTATGTAATCAAGTGTTCCATTACGTTATGTAATCAAGCATCATGTTAGGTAATCAATCGTTCCATTACTTATGTAATGAAAGGTCATGTTACGTAATCAAGCGTTCTATTACGTTATCTAATCAAGCATCACGTTATGTAATCAAGCGTTCCATTATGTTATGTAATCAAGCACTCCATTACATTATGTAATTAAGTGTAACCTTACGTAATCAAGCGTTCCATTACGTTATGTAATCAAGCATCACGTTAGGTAATCAATCGTTCCATTAAGTTATGCAATGAAGCGTCACGTTATGTAATCAAGCATTCCATTACGTTATGTAATCAAGCGTCACGTTATGTAATCAAGCGTCATGTTATGTAATCAAGCATTCCATTACGTTATGTAATCAAGCGTTCCATTATGTTATGTAATCAAGCACTCCATCACGTTATGTAATCAAGCGTTCCATCACATTATGTAATCAAGCGTTCCATTATGTTATGTAATCAAGCACTCCATTACGTTATGTAATCAAGTGTCACCTTACATAATCAAGCGTTCCATTACGTTATGTAATCAAGCATCACGTTATGTAATCAAGTGTTCCATTATGTGATGTAATCAAGCACTCCATTACGTTATGTAATCAAGTGTCACCTTACGTAATCAAGCGTTCCATTACGTTATGTAATCAAGCATCACGTTAGGTAATCAATCGTCCCATTAAGTTATGTAATGATGTGTCACGTTATGTAATCAAGCATTCTATTACGTTATGTAATCAAGCGTCACGTTATGTAATCAAGTGTTCCATTACGTTATCTAATCAAGTGTCACGTTATGTAATCAAGCGTTCCATTGCATTATGTAATAAAGCGTCATGTTACGTAATCAAGTGTTGCATTACGTTATCTAATCAAGCGTCATGTTATGTAATAAAGCATTCCATTGCGTTATGTAATCAAGCGTCATGTTACGTAATCAAGCGTTCCATTACATTATGTAATCAAGCGTCACGTTATGTAATCAAGCGTTCCTTTACGTTATGTAACCAAGCGTTATGTTATGTAACCAAGTGTTATGTTATGTAATCAAACGTTCCATTACGTTATGTAATCAAACACCACATTATGTAATCAAGCATCACGTTAGGTAATCAATCGTTACGTTATGTAATCAAGTGTTCCATTACGTTATGTAACCAAGCGTTATGTTATGTAATCAAGCGTTATGTTATGTAATCAAGCATTCCATTACGTAATGTAATCAAGCGTTACATTAGGTAATCAATCATTACGTTATGTAATCAAGCGTTCCATTACGTTATGTAACCAAGTGTTACGTTATGTAATCAAGCGTCATGTTATGTAATCAAGCGTTCCATTATGTTATGTAATCAGCGTCACGTTATGTAATCAAGCGTTACATTAGGTAATCAATTGTTACGTTATGTAATCAAGCGTTCCATAACATTGTGTAACCAAGCGTTACGTTATGTAATCAAGTGTAATGTTACATAATCAAGCGTTCCATTACGTAATGTAATCAAGCCTTATGTTACATAATCAAGTGTTACGTTACATGATCAAGCGTTACATTATGCAAATTACTAAAAAAAATTGCGTTACTTGATTTTGAGCGGCCCCATAATTAAACAATCCATAACCGTGGGATGAAACAACTCGATCTGATATAACCGTGGCAGATGGTAACATGGATGAGAGGTGTCATATTAATCTCTTAATAGCGCATTAAATGTGTGTTTTCCAATGGTACTGCTCATCTTTTAGGAGTTTTTTTGTGTACTTAGCCGAGGCTCGCATGAGAGCTAACACATATAGGCCTCAAGCTGACACCGTGTATCGTTCAATCCCATTCCGAGGTCAGAGAGACAAAGAAATAATCACTGGTAATCTGAGTACGTGCCGAGTTGTAGCACATACAAAAAGTTAAACTAACAAATCCTGCCAGTTTTAAAGTTTTCCACGCGTTTATGTCGCACTACTTTGTCTTGCATCGAAGGCACTAATTTTGAATCTAGGCCTATCAGAACACTTGCTTGGGTCACATGACATTCAAAATGGCGGCGCCCATGTCACGCTGAATGTTTAGTCATGGCCTCGGGAAAATCGCGTTTAAAGTGCTTCATGCACTTTGAACACGTCGTGAATGACATAACTTTGTCGTTTACGCCTCTAGATGGAGTAAATATTGTGAATGCCTGCAGAGGTGGCTGCAATTGGACGGTGAGTGTCACAATCTTGCCAACAGACACCAGCATCTGGTCAACGTCGAGTTCACCAACATTCCTGCAGAGGCAGGATTTCACCCTACACGTTATCAACGCTTCATTAACAAGAGACTGATAGAACTGAGTTCCAAAAAATGTCTGAAGAGGCAGCTGCAGCAGAGTTTGGAGAGTGAGGGATCGCTTCAGTGTTCAGGTTCTGTACACACAGGCCATCAACATCAGTCTGCTGTACACAGGCCTAGTCCGCGGAAAAAATTGAGGTCACGTTCTGACCTGCATTCACCCAAACATGTCCTACCAGCAGTGTGCATTATTTGAAAGAAGGCAGATCGGTACGTGAGAGTCTCTCATAAAACAACAAAGGATAGCTTGATGCAAGCTGAAACGTTAACAGCAGGTGAGTACATATTCTAAAAGAAATTGATAGAAGACTGGAATTCCGAAATGAATGATCAGGGAAAATACAAACTGTGATATTCATTTGATCTTTGTTATCAGGGAAATTGCTGGAAGCCGCTACTCTCAAAAATGACGAAGGCATCCTATTGCACATCAGAGGGAAAGACTGCGTTGCCCTGGAAGTGAGATACCACAAAGTATGTTACAAAGATTACTGTAAAATTTTGTGGAAAACCCCGATGAAAGTGCAAAGCAGTACAGCTGAGAGGTAAGTTTCGAAACCACTGCTAAAGTGTGAAATAATTTTTATGTACCAGAACATGAATTGAAATTTATGCAGCGCTGTGTTATTCTGGCTAATGTCCTGCTGGAAGAAATGTGTGCAACACTCCAGCACATGTGCCAGCCAAGTAATGATACCAGCATCATCTGCCAGATGGCTGAGTGAGCCATGTTCGCTGTCCCTCTTCAGTGACTTTAACAATTTCCTGTTTTGTGAAGTTGACTCCACAGGGCCTAAGGCACAAGGTGATCTCTCCACACGGCCGGGTACTCCACATGAAGGCATATGTCTGCATTTTACGTTTGCTTTCTAATTTCAGTGGTCTGCATGCAAAAGCCTATGCAGCATTTTGCAGTTCGGTCGTAGAAGAACAAGTGATCAAGAATCATGAAGTGTTCCGGATGACGAAACTTGTCACCTTATTCATAAAATGCGTTGAAGCAGAGGGAGTTGGTATCACAGACTTCAGGTAGATGGATCATGATTTGATTTGCCTTCCTGTGTATTTTTTTTGTTGGATCAACAGGTAGTGTCCTTTGGCGGCCACGTTGAAAAAATAATGTCCTGATCCTTGGTTAGAAGTCGGTCTAATTGATGTCCCTTTCATGTCAGTGTATTCGGTGTTTTCTACAGGTCGGACAAGCTCAAGCGAAAGTTACAGCAAGACTACCCACAGCTTGTATTCCACCAGCCAAATAAGCAGAACAAAAGTCAGCTGGTATTTGTGGACGTCCTCTCGACCGGTACGGTTTTGGATCGCCTCGTGGACGTATCCTCAGGGCAGTCTGACGGTTCATCCTCCGAAGCAGACTCCACGTTGATAGATGAAACCCTCAAGAAACCGTCAAGTCATTTACCCAAAGTAGATGAACTGAGGACTGTATATCAAGCGGCGCTCATCATCAAGAATGCGATTCAACAACCAACAACTGTGATGGACTGTCCATGGCCTCCTACTGCTGACGATCTGACGCTGTCCTCTGCGAAAGGTATTATTCCAATCGAATTGTATAACCTTCTTGCATGGATTGTTGGTGTGTCCGATGATCCCATAGCCACGAATTATGTTAAGGTAGACAATACTGCTGAAGTCAAATTAACATCAATCTGCCAGGATATCATTTACCTGGCTTCTAAGGGCCGGACACAGACACCCAAATCCCTCGCACTAGGCATGACCATTCGTCATTTGACTGGTTCGTCTCGATTACTATCTATCATCAATAAGCTCGGGCATAGTGCTTCAGTTGATACAATCATTGGGTTAGAAACTAGTCTGGCCGAACTTCGACTGGTGAATAAACATGACTCTGTTCCTCGTGGCTTTGCAAAGAGCATGCCCACTATTCTTGTATGGGACAACATTGATTTCGGGGAAGAGACACTTTCCGGTCGAGGTACTACCCATCATACCAACGGTATAATGGTACAAGCGCGCGTTAGTGAGGCCACCAGTCATTCTAGAAGGAAATCGTTGAAGAAAGGCTTACGGTCACTGAAGCCTTCCATCAGTCAAATTGACGATTATCATCTTCAGAAAAAACAAGGGCCCCTCCATATTCCTCAGGAAGCAGGCGCACTAATTCGTGACGACTGCTACAAAAGAACTCTGAAGGCAGCCGCTGTCATCGAAGCGGCATACGGTATGACCAAGGTGGTAGCTGACATGCTTTCTACAATTCCTGGATGGACGGCCTTCCATCTTGAGCTTCATCAGAACGAAATGTTGGAAAAGTCAGCCATCCATTACCTACCTGTCATAGAATCCTCGCCTACTGAAATGTCGACCGTAAATGAAATTCTGAATAAGAGTCGAGAAATATCCGATCTACTGGATTTGACGCAAATGATCCTCGTTTTTGACCAGGCCTTTTATTCAAAGGTCCAGCAGATCAGGTGGAAAGACGAAGCCTTGACCAATCGGTTTGTAGTCAGGCTTGGAGAATTCCACACAGCAATGGCCTTTCTAGCCATTATCGGAAAACGATTTGCAGATGCCGGAATGAAAGACATACTGATCGAATCAGAAGTGGTAGCTGAGGGGTCCATCAACGGCATAGTGAGCGGTCATCACTATAATAGAAGCATGAGATCCCACAAACTCTTAGCCGAAGGGCTCCAGAGAATACGTTTCGAGGCTTTCCTTGAATCCTTGTCGGAGGACGAAGAGCAACGCGCTCTCGCAATCGTGGGCGACCTTGCTGATGTCTATCCCAGTGAGGAATTTCTCAGCCTGTCGTCTGGCGATGCGTTCACCACATTGTTATCTGCCTACAATTCGTTTGTTCAGCGGCAAGGTGAAGAGAATCCCCACGTTTGCATTTTGGTCGTCGTACATCGAGATGGTCCAGCTGCTGTTATTATTCATCAGGGGAACTCGTGAGTCCGACTGGAATCTTCATGTGTCTGCTATACGGCACATGCTCCCTTGGTTTTTCTCGTACGATTGATTTAATTATGCTCGATACCTGCCCACTTATTGGCTGGAGATGGTCATTCTCCCTCTAACTCATCCTGAGGTTCACAAATCTATGACCTCGCATGGTCAATGGACCGTTCAGCGGACAGGCACAGGGTTCTCGTCAATTGCTTGTGACCAGGCAATCGAGCAAACTCTGAACAGAGATTCAAAAACACCAGGGGGGTTGACAGGAATTACCTTGAATCGTGGTGCTGTCCAAAGATGGATACTGAGCCAAAATGAACGGGCGGCCATTGTCCGCCAATGCGAAGCTCTGACTGATACTTCTCGAGACCGTCAGGTCAGGAAGGAACTCGGCCACAGCAGAATTATTGCCGACGAAAAGTCAGTCGGAAACATCGTGTCAGTCATCGAGTCTATGCAGAATCCCTTTAATTCCCACCTTACAGAACTGACAAGCATCGGTTCAGGTGTTGTGGCCAGCAGTGAGGTCCAACACGACCTGATCTCAGCCAATGAGATTGGTGAGAGGAGCATGTACGAATTCGTTGACAACCGTTTGATAAATCCATCAGTAGATTTCTTTGCACCCCTCAAGGCATTGAAGCTGAAAACATTTTCAAATCTGGGGAAATCGAAGGCAAAAACAAAGTCAGGTAAGGAGATCATGTTACGCAATGACAAGCAGTTATTTTCTAGACTGCTTATTATTGCACAGAACAGGAACATCGATCTGCGTGAGATTCTGTGCTATTCACTGTCTCCTGTCTCGCTGCCACTTGCGACAGCTGATGGCTCCATGGCAAAGACAACAAAGTCCGCCTTACTTGATGCAATTGAAAGCTCCAAGGACTACTTGGTTTCAACAGTGCCTGATGATGGTGCCCTAATCATCGATGGTATGGGCCTTCTGCATAGCATGCGACATTCAGTTTCGAGTTTTGGCGAACTCGCCGATGCTGTACTGTCTCGACTCATCCAGATGATGAAGAAGCTGAAATGTAATCGGGTGGACTTTGTCACCAACACATACCCAGCTATCAGCGTGAAAAATGCTGAGAGGACACGTCGTGGCGATGGTGGGAAACAGACGTTCTGCATTCACAACAAACACCAGAAAACTCCAACGCAGTGGAAAAAGTTCCTTGCAAACGGGAAAAACAAGGAAGCCCTAGTTGAGTTTCTTGTCACTGAATGGCAGGGTGCTGATTTCGGCGCAGTCAGAGGCAACATCAGTATCTACATCGCTCATGGAAATGAGTGTCATCGATTGGATGTCCATGATGCAGTTCTGTCGGTCCAGGTGATAGAGGAACTAAAATGTGACCACGAAGAGGGAGACACACGTATCTTACTTCATTGCAAACATGCAAGTAATACGCACAGCTGCGTAGTCATCCACAGTCCCGATACTGATGTGGCAGTCATAGCCTTGTCTGTGAGCCATGATATTTCTCTTAATACATGTATGTACTTTGCCACCGGAGTGAAGAACAAGGCGCGTATCATAAATTTGACGAATGTAGTATCGGCCTTAGGGCCTGAAGCGTCCGCTGCTTTGATCGGCCTTCATACCTTCACTGGCTGCGACTCAACGAGTGCCTTCTACGGGAAGGGCAAGCGTAAAGCATTTTCCATAATGACAGCGTCGGAGGAGTTTACCAATGCTTTCATTGAACTTGGGCAAGAATTCATCCCGCCAGAATCGTTGATTGTCCGGCTAGAAACATTCGTCTGTCATTTGTATGGGCAGACTACATCCACCGAAGTCAATGACACGAGATACAAAGTCGTCTGTCTTGCCTCGTCCTCCCCATGTGAACAAAGCATGCCTCCAACGAAGGATGCTTCAATTCAGCACACTAGGCGGGCCTCGTACCAAGCTGCGGTTTTTCAGCGCTCACTGCAACAAATGATCAATCCCCCGTCCCCTGATGGTCACGGATGGACATTATTAAACGATGAACTCTCCATCAAATGGATGACGAAGCCCCCAGCTCCAGAGAGTATTCTAGAAATAATAAGCTGCAAATGTCTGAAAACTCGTTGCGAAGGTATGCTATGCTCCTGTCGTAAGTCGGGTTTGTCTTGCACCGATTTATGTTGTTGTAAGAATTGCATGAACTCCACTGAGACTATCACACAACAGCGCTTACAAGGGGATGGAGGTGTGGACATCGACAACGATGAATATCTTGATGAATAACTGTTGGGGTGGAATGGGGGTGGAATCTTTTTCCTATGGATCAAATGAGACGGGAAAGCGCACTGACCAAATTTGTCATGTAATATCTAAGTTTATGGCATTTTCCATTCACTTTGTAATGTTTTGACGTAAAGAATGCTACTTGAGCCCGTGGACATTCAGAATTTTCGCATACATCGAGGCCTGCATCTTTGCATATTGACATGACGGTGAATAAACTACCATGCGATTTACTTCAGGTGTGTGCCTTATTATCTATGGATTGATACTTATTGTATCAATGGATTATCATGTATTCATCGGATTCATACCGCCGACCATAATACCAAGCTTCCCTAGTCTACATTCACTACGCTATCCCTGGTCATCATGCGGTCCCCATATGCATCTGGAGGCATTTTTAGTGTCGCCCTCTTCATCCGTTGTTCTCCAGACAACCAGGAAACGTCGTCAATAAGCAGTATCCCTTCCATGTGCCAAGCTTACCCATTTTCGAGAGGATATCTCTGATGGTTTCGAAAATATTTTGGGTTAATTTCGGAGAAATTCATTGAATTTTACAGTAGGTACGTACGACAAAAGTACATTTTTTACATTTCCGCTGTATGATGCGCGCGTAAGTAAGAGCCTTCAAAACTGATAGGGCCACAGAACCATGGGAGGTCTGTGCCTAGCATAAATTCCTAGGCTGAATTATATGTACTGACGGAGATACCACGCCGCAAAGTCGGCACCGGAGCTAAAAACCCTCCTTTTTGACTCTACATGACCTAGTTTGACGTGGTCGTTCACGGAAACTGGCAGGATTTCAGAGTTAAACTTTTAACACAAGGTCAGGCATGTTATATACAATTAAAAAATGCATAGAAATCGTAGTCCCACGAGTTCGAAACGAAACTCGTTTTTTTGGCACTATTTCAGGTCTCAGCTTGAGGCCTAATAGAACATATAATAAAGGGAGTGGGAGACATGGGCGGGAGGGGGGGTGCGGGGGGGTGCGGGGGGGTGTGGGGTGGAGGTTGAGAGGGAAAAGTACAACAACAATAGGGAACAGGGACATCGGGAGATCTGTGTAAGAGAGAGGGCTGGCTGTCCCTGTTTCATGTAATTCAATAGGACGAGCACGTTTTCATTGACCCTGTGATATATTCAATAGGATAGATACAGGGTAACCGGGTCTAGTTCTGGTTCTGTGCGTTTTCATGACAAACACACTCTATGTGGCAAAAACACATGAAACACACAAGGTCTGTTTTATGCCGTTACGAGGTCCTATTTCATCCCACCCCACCCCTGCACCCCAACATCCATAGGTGATATTCCCCCCAACCCTACACCCCACCACCCATAGGTGGTATTCCCCCCACCCCTGCACCCCACCACCCATAGGTGATATTCCCCCCAGCCCTACACCCCACCACCCATAGGTGATATTCCCCCCAGCCCTAGACCCCACTACCCATAGGTGATATTCCCCCCAGCCCTACACCCCACCACCCATAGGTGATATTCCCCCCAGCCCTACACCCCACCACCCATAGGTGATATTCCCCCCAGCCCTACACCCCACCACCCATAGGTGATATTCCCCCCAGCCCTACACCCCACCACCCATAGGTGATATTCCCCCCAGCCCTACACCCCACCTCCCATAGGTGATATTCCCCCCAGTCCTACACCCCACCACCCATAGGTGATATTCCCCCCAGTCCTACACCCCACCACCCATAGGTGATATTCCCCCCAGCCCTACACCCCACCACCCATAGGTGATATTCCCCCCAGCCCTACACCCCACCACCCATAGGTGATATTCCCCCCAGCCCTACACCCCACCTCCCATAGGTGATATTCCCCCCAGTCCTACACCCCACCACCCATAGGTGATATTCCCCCCAGCCCTACACCCCACCACCCATAGGTGATATTCCCCCCAGCCCTACACCCCACCACCCATAGGTGATATTCCCCCCAGCCCTACACCCCACCACCCATAGGTGATATTCCCCCCAACCCTACACCCCACCACCCATAGGTGATATTCCCCCCACCCCAGCACCCCAACACCCATAGGTGATATCATTTGACACTTTTGCAAACTTTATAAAAAGACAAGACAAATTTTTCATAACAATCCTATTTATCGTGGAACTGTATTCTCCATTACAAGACGAAAGCAGTCATAAAATAAAACTTTGATTGTCCATTTGTGACCGGATCCAGGAGACTGTGGCATACTCAGACACTCTTAACGTCACAGAGAGACGGGTAAACCAGGTACGAGGGGAATGCACAAATAGCAGTACAAACTGCCAGCAAACCCCCGAAGACAGGTACACAAAGCATAACACAGTACACACAAGTGGAGCCGTTTTCTTACAGTAGCAAAATATGCATAAACCTCCCACAATGCATTGCATCTACTTACTGAACATATGACGTTTGTGTATGCAGTTAAGGTACACTCAGTGTATGAAAACAATGTAGTCGTCTTCTTCTTCTTCTTCTTGTGGCGCAAGGAACTTTGCACAATATAACACACAGTTAACAGACATGTTCTTTTTTCACTTACCAATGCATGCATTTCCTAAATCTGCCTTTTGTACAAAAGGAAACAATGCATTGATACATTCATATTGTTTTATGCATATGTATATAATATGAAATACATTCAAATCAACATACTTGACTGAATGAATGTGATCCTTCACCAAGTACTTTTTATTTATTAAAAAACTCACTTTTCTCAGTAATTACATAAGTTGAACTGAAATATATCAATGATTGCATGTGTATTATTAGATGTACAGTCACGTGATAAAGTAAGTACAGTAGTACACCCCATGCAAAGTTTTGACTTTTACAACATACGTATTTCAACATATAGCTACTTGATCTTCATTTCAACAATATTGTTAGATAAATGTGATATAATATAACAAATATCATGAAACATTTACATTTTGTAGTCCATTGTATAATTTAAATGAACATAAATGCAAATTTCGCATGTGGAAAAAGTAAGTACACCCTTGGCTCTAATCGGTGGTATTGCCCCCTTTGGCAGAAACAACCTCAAGTAGGCGTTTCTTATAACTGTCCACCAGTCTCTGATATCGACTGGGAGAAATTTTTGCCCACTCCTCCATGCAGAATTCTTTCAGCTGTGCGATGTTTGAGGGGTTTCTTGCATGCACAGCTCGTTTCAAATCCCCCCACAACATCTCGATGGGATTTAGATCCGGGCTTTGACTTGGCCATTCCCGAACCCTCCATTTCTTTCTTTTCAGCCATTCCATGGTTGATTTACTATAATGTTTACGGTTATTGTCATGTTGCAAGGTCCACCTTCGGTTGAGCTTCCACTTTCCGACACATGGCCTCACATTATCCTCAAGCACCCTCTGGTACAATGAAGAATTCATAGTGGATTCTATGATGGTGAGCTGCCCAGGCCCTGATGCAGCAAAGCTGCCCCAAACCATAATATTTCCACCACCATGCTTTACAGTTGGCATCAGGTTCTTGTGGTCAAATGCTGTCTTTCGTTTTCGCCAAACATGTCTTCTGGTACTGTGGCCAAATAGCTCTACCTTTGACTCATATGTCCAGAGCACATTGTTCCAGAAGTGCTGGTCTTTGCCTCGGTGTTAATTGGCAAACTTTATTCTTGCCCTGATGTTCTTTCTGGACAGCAACGGTTTCCTCCTGGCACACCTCCCATGTAGATCAAATTTGTGCAGCCTCTTTCTAATGGTAGACTCGTGCACTTTGACATCAACAGTGGCAAGAGCTACCTGTAGGTCGCGTGATGACATTCTGGGGTCCTTAGAGACTTCTTTCAGCATCTTGCGGTCTGCTCTCGGGCTGAACTTGCTGGGGCGGCCTGGCCTGAACAAGTTGGCAGTTGTTTGGAATCTTCTCCACTTGTAGATGATCTTCCGGACAGTCGAATGATTGATTTCAAATTGTTTGGAGATCTTTTAAAATCCCTTCCCAGACTCGAAGGCATATATACCCTTCTTTCTGAAGGCCTCAGAGAACTATTTTGATCTAGGCATGGTGACGCCGCATACTTCAACAACAAAGAGCAAACCAAACTAAATGTCTGAGGTTTAAATAAGACAGGTTCCTCCAAGATCCTCTCTAACGATGTTCTAATCATTTGCACCTGAGCTGGTGCACCTGATTCTAATTTTAGGTATTTGAAGTAGTGATAAATGTAGGGGTGTACTTACTTTTTCCACATGCGAAATTTGCATTTATGTTTATTTAAATTATACAATGGACTACAAAATGTAAATGTTTCATGATATTTGTTATGTTATATCACCTTTATCTGTCAATATTGTTGAAATGAAGATCAAATAGCTGTATGTTGAAATATGTTGAAAAAGTCAAAACTTTACATGGGGTGTACTTACTTTTTCACATGACTGTATATGTTAAACAAGGTTTGCCATGTATTGCACCTGTCGACCACCAGACAGCACACTTCACAGGTCCTGCCAAAGTTTTGGCTACCTGCTGAGCACCTGGAGAAGCACAATGTCCCTCCATGAGGGCTAAACTGACAGAAAAATTCCTTTTAAATACAGCGCTGAAATGAGCCGTGATGCGGATCCATTTCCAACTCAAATTTATTTGGAGAAGTGCTTGGTTCAATTTCCAACTCTAACCAGGTCAGTGGCAGAAGTGCTTGGTTAAATTTCCATCTCTAACCAGATTATTGGGAGAAGTGCTTGGTTAAATTTCCAACTCTAACCAGGTCAGTGGCAGAAGTGCTTGGTTAAATTTCCAACTCTAACCAGATTATTGGGAGAAATGATTGGTTCAATTTCCAACTCTAACCAGATTATTGGGAGAAGTGCTTGGTTAAATTTCCAACTCTAACCAGGTCGGTGGCAGAAGTGCTTGGTTAAATTTCCAACTCTAACCAGATTATTGGGAGAAATGATTGGTTTAATTTCCAACTCTAACCAGATAATTGGGAGAAGTGCTTGGTTAAATTTCCAACTGTAACCAGATTATTGGGAGAAGTGCTTGGTTCAATTTCCAACTCTAACCAGGTTAGTGTCGTAAGTGCTTTGTTCAATTTCCAACTCTAACCATATTATTTGTGGAACTGCTTTGTTCAATTTACAAATCTAACCAGGTTATTACTGGAAGTGCTTGAATCAATTTACAACTCTAACCAGGTTAGTGGCGTAAGTGCTTTGTTCAATTTCCAACTCTAACCAGATTATTGGGAGAAATGATTGCTTCAATTTCCAACTCTAACCAGATAATTGGGAGAAGTGCTTGGTTAAATTTCCAACTCCAACTAGATAATTGGGAGAAATGATTGGTTCAATTTCCAACTCTAACCAGGTTAGTGGCGGAAGTGCTTTGTTCAATTTCCATATCTAACCATATTATTGGAAGAAGTGCTTGGTTCAATTTCCAACTCTAACCAGATTATTGGGAGAAGTGCTTGGTTCAATTTCCAACTCTAACCAGGTTAGTGTCGTAAGTGCTTTGTTCAATTTCCAACTCTAACCATATTATTTGTGGAACTGCTTTGTTCAATTTACAAATCTAACCAGGTTATTACTGGAAGTGCTTGAATCAATTTACAACTCTAACCAGGTTAGTGGCGTAAGTGCTTTGTTCAATTTCCAACTCTAACCAGATTATTGGGAGAAATGATTGCTTCAATTTCCAACTCTAACCAGATAATTGGGAGAAGTGCTTGGTTAAATTTCCAACTCCAACTAGATAATTGGGAGAAATGATTGGTTCAATTTCCAACTCTAACCAGGTTATTGGGAGAAGTGCTTGGTTCAATTTCCAACTCCAACTAGATAATTGGGAGAAATGATTGGTTCAATTTCCAACTCTAACCAGGTTAGTGGCGGAAGTGCTTTGTTCAATTTCCATATCTAACCATATTATTGGAAGAAGTGCTTGGTTCAATTTACAACTCTAACCAGATTATTGGGAGAAGTGCTTGGTTCAATTTCCAACTCTAACCAGGTTAGTGTCGTAAGTGCTTTGTTCAATTTCCAACTCTAACCATATTATTTGTGGAACTGCTTTGTTCAATTTACAAATCTAACCAGGTTATTACTGGAAGTGCTTGAATCAATTTACAACTCTAACCAGGTTAGTGGCGTAAGTGCTTTGTTCAATTTCCAACTCTAACCAGATTATTGGGAGAAATGATTGCTTCAATTTCCAACTCTAACCAGATAATTGGGAGAAGTGCTTGGTTAAATTTCCAACTCCAACTAGATAATTGGGAGAAATGATTGGTTCAATTTCCAACTCTAACCAGGTTAGTGGCGGAAGTGCTTTGTTCAATTTCCATATCTAACCATATTATTGGAAGAAGTGCTTGGTTCAATTTCCAACTCTAACCAGATTATTGGGAGAAGTGCTTGGTTCAATTTCCAACTCTAACCAGGTTAGTGGCGTAAGTGCTTTGTTCAATTTCCAACTCTAACCATATTATTTGTGGAACTGCTTTGTTCAATTTACAAATCTAACCAGGTTAGTACTGGAAGTGCATGAATCAATTTCCAACTCTAACCAAGTTAGTGGTGGCAGTGTTTGGTTCAATTTCCAACTCCAACCATGGTGGAATTGTTTGGATCAATTTCCACTCTAACCACTTTATTGGCAGAAGTTCTTGGATAAATTGCCAACTCGAACCAGGTTATTGATGGAATTGCTTGGATCAACTTATAACTCTAACGAGGTTAGTAGTGGAAGTGTTTGTTCAATTTCCAACTCGAACCAGGTTATTGGCAGAAGTGTTTGGTTAAATTTGCAACTCTAACCAACTCTAACCATTGGCAGAATTTTGGTTTTTAGAGCTGTCTCCCTCGACATATCACGTGCCTTCGACACGGTCTGGCACCCCGCTCTGCTCACCAAACTCTCCTCCTTTGGTATCCATGGAAATCTCCACGCATGGCTGGCGGACTTCCTCTCTAGTCGTCGTCAACGTGTGGCCCTGAATGGGTTTCTCTCATCTCCTCTTCCTGTTCAGGCTGGAGTTCCCCAAGGCAGTGTTCTGGGCCCCGTGCTTTTTCTGGTCTTCATCAATGATCTCTCTGACTCTCTCGAAAATCCTCTCTATCTCTTTGCTGATGACTCCACTCTCTGCCGCTCCATTCCTCTCCCTCAGATCGGCAGTCTGCTGCCTCCTCACTCTCTGAAGACCTGGACAAAATCACAGACTGGTCAAACAAGTGGAACATGTCTTTCAATCCTGACAAATCTCACACTCTTACTGTCTCTCCGAAAAGATCGACTGGACAACCCTCCCATCTACTTTCTCAACAATCCTCTCCAAGAAGTTCTGTCGCTCAAGATTTTGGGTCTCACTATCTGCCATGATCTTTCTTGGGAAAACCACATTTCCAAGCTGGCCTCCAAAGCCAGTCGCCGACTGGGCATCCTCCGTCGTGCGAAGTCCTTCCTCGGCACACCTGAGCTCCTCACCACATACAAGGCTTTCATCCGCAGCTCAATGGAATACTGTTCTCCCCTATGGGCCGATGCTCCTGCCTCACACCTAGCTCGGCTTCACGCTGTTGAAACCAAAGCTTTCAGAATTATTGGAATCTCCCGCGATGAAGCTATCTCTGAGGGCCTTTCACTCACTCACCGCAGGCAGGTAGGTGGTCTTTCTGTCTTCTACCGACTCCTCTCCGGCCTTGCACCCCCAGCTCTCTCTGTGCTCTGTCCCCCAAATATTCCTACAGGTCGCACAAGATCTGCCAGCAACCCTCTGATGGTTAAACTGCCGAAATCTCGGCTCTCCGCTCACCTTCACTCTTTCATTCCTCTTTTCTCCCGCCTCTGGAACAAACTACCTCACTCCCTTCAATCCCACTCCTCCCTCCAGGTCTTTAAAACAGCTGTTCACCACCATCTCTTATCTTCCCCCATCCAAAACCTTGATCTTTTCTACCCCCGCTAATTCACCCCAGATCCACCTTGTTTGAAATTCCAACTTCTTTCCTGGAAGTCCTGGCAGTGTCCATATGTTTTATACCTCTCCCACTGCCCCCTTCCCACGCCCCCCCCCCCCCCCCAAAGCCCTCGCCCTCTCTCAGATCTCTCGATGTCTCCATGTCTCTCGGTCCCTGCTCTCAAATGTTGTGTTTGTGTCCTTCCCCCTCTCTCCCCATCTTGTCTACCGCTCCCTATGTTATATGTTTTATGTGTCGGTTTGTCTTTCTGTGTGATTAATGTTCGCTCTTTCACGAGCCTCGATCTTGTATACAAAAAAAAAAAAAAAAAAAAAAAAAAAAAATAACCAGGTTAGTGCCTGAGGCGTTTGGTTCAATTTTTTTTTAAACTCTATGCATGTTATTGGCAGAGGTGCTCGGTTCAATCCCCAACTTTAACCAGGTTATTGGTGGAATTGCTTGGATCAATTTCAAACACTAACCAGGTTGGTAGCAGAACAAATTTCCAAGTCCAACCATGGTGGAACTGCTCGGATCAATTTTTACCTTTAACCAGGTTAGTGTGGAAGTGTTTGGTTCAATTTCCAACTCCAACCATGGTCGAATATTACTTGGTATCAACTTCCAACTCGAACCAGGTTAGTACCAGAAGTGTTTTGTTCAATTTCTGCCACTAACCAGGTTGGTGGTGAAAGTGTTTGGTTCAATTTCGGACTCTAACCAGGTTGGTGGTGAAAGTGTTTGGTTCAATTTCCCACTCCAACCATGGTGGAATTGCTTGGATCAATTTTTAACTTTAACCAGGTTAGTCTTGGAAGTGTTTGGTTCAATTTCCAACTCCAACCATGGTCGAATTACGTGGATCAACTTCTAACTCGAACCAGGTTAGTACCAGAAGTGTTTTGTTCAATTCCAACTCTAACCAGGTTAGTAGTGGAAGTGTTTCGTTCAATTTCCAACGCTAACCAGGTTTGTGGTGGAAGTGTTTTGTTCAATTTCCAACTCCAACCATGGTGGAATTGTTTGGATCAATTTCTAACTTTAACCAGGTTGGTAGTGGAAGTGTTTGATTCAATCTCCAATTATAACCAGGTTATTGGTGGAAGTGCTTGGTTCAATTTCCAACGCTAACCAGGTTGGTGGTGGAAGTGTTTTGTTCAATTTCCAACTCCAACCATGGTGGAAGTGTTTGGTTCAATCTCCAATTCTAACCAGGTTATTGGTGGAAGTGCTTGGTTCAATTTCCAATTCTAACCAGGTTATTTGCAGAATTGTATGTTTTGTGTGTCTGTGCATGTTTTCATGTTGAATGTGTTAGCTCTTACACGAGCCTCGATTCTGTATACAAAAAAAAAAAAAAAATTTTGTTTGGTTGAATTTCCAACTCTAACCATATTATTGAGAGAAGTGCTTGGTTCAATTTCCAACTCCAACCAGGTTAGTGCCGGAGGTTTTTGGCTCAATATTACAATACACACGCAAAATCAGGTAAACCTTGAGGACGAATCAGGTCCAAAGTAGCAGTCTTTACGACAGCACGTTGACAGCATCTGTTTGTGCGTAGTTAGCGATGATCAGATTTTCCTTGTGCATTCCTGCAGACAGCATCATGTAGTCAGACAAAACAGGGTGTGTGCATGCATTTCAATGCAGAATGAGACAATACTTTAGTAGCTTCTGTCAACACACTACATCCTCATTAGGTGATGCTGATGTGGGAATGAAAACTCTACACAACTATTCAATGACTACAGTTATAAAAAATTTTAACAGCTAATTGTATTTTCAATTACCCCGTGTACCTTTTATCTACCTATAATTCCAGTAATCTCTGTGTGTGTGTGTGTCTGTGTGTTTGTTTGTTTGTCTGTGACCGCTGTTTCTCGACAACCACGGGTCCGATATACTTGAAACTTGCCAGGTATATTGCTGGGGACCTGAGGATGTGCCTTTTCAAGGTTTCATATTAATCGGAGAAGTAGTTACCGAGCTATGGCGATTTATTTACCCGTACTCGCAAGCCGTTCGCTTTGGCTTTGCGAATGGACCAAACCATTTCATGTAAATAGAGGGGGGGGGGTTCTACCGTACTCGCAAGCCGTTCGCTTTGGCTTTGCGAATGGACCAAACCATTTCATGTAAATAGAGGGGGGGGGGGATTGTCACCGTACTCGCAAGCCGTTCGCTTTGGCTTTGCGAATGGAACAAACCATTTCATGAAAATAGAGGGGGGGGGGGTTGTCACCGTACTCGCAAGCCGTTCGCTTTGGCTTTGCGAATGGTCCAAACCATTTCATGTAAATAGAGGGGGGGGGATATAATTTTAGATATATATATAGTACGGGCACGCCCTAGTCTATCTATAATTCCAGTAATCTCTGTGTGTGTGTGTGTCTGTGTGTTTGTTTGTCTGTGACCGCTGTTTCTCGACAACCACGGGTCCGATATACTTGAAACTTGCCAGGTATATTGCTGGGGACCTGAGGATGTGCCTTTTCAAGGTTTCATATTAATCGGAGAAGTAGTTACCGAGCTATGGCGATTTATTTACCAACCGTTCGCTTTGGCTTTGCGAATGGACCAAACCATTTCATGTAAATAGAGGGGGGGGGGGTTCTACCGTACTCGCAAGCCGTTCGCTTTGGCTTTGCGAATGGACCAAACCATTTCATGTAAATATAGGGGGGGGGGTTCTGTGGTCGTTACTGCCACGTGGTTTCAAAGTTTTTTTTTGTTGTTGTTGTTTGCACGCATGTTTTTTTGCACCCACGTACGGGCACGCCCTAGTATTAAGAACAAGGAAGAAGTTTATTGAAAATGGCTGCACATGAAAGTCTAAAAAGCAAGGCAGTGGGAAAACGGTTAGTTATCTAAAACGGTTTCTTTATATTAAAAACGGTTCATTAAATAAAACGGTTTGTTATATAAAATGGTTCCTTGTATATACAGTATATAACGTTTTCGTTATATAAAATGGTTCGTTATATAAAATGGTTCCTTGTATTTTTTTTTTTTTTTTTTTTTTTTTGTATACAAGATCGAGGCTCGTGAAAGAGCGAACATTAATCACACAGAAAGACAAACCGACACATAAAACATATAACATAGGGAGCGGTAGACAAGATGGGGAGAGAGGGGGAAGGACACAAACACAACATTTGAGAGCAGGGACCGAGAGACATGGAGACATGGAGACATCGAGAGATCTGAGAGAGGGCGAGGGCTTTGGGGGGGGGGGGGCGTGGGAAGGGGGCAGTGGGAGAGGTATAAAACATATGGACACTGCCAGGACTTCCAGGAAAGAAGTTGGAATTTCAAACAAGGTGGATCTGGGGTGAATTAGCGGGGGTAGAAAAGATCAAGGTTTTGGATGGGGGAAGATAAGAGATGGTGGTGAACAGCTGTTTTAAAGACCTGGAGGGAGGAGTGGGATTGAAGGGAGTGAGGGAGTTTGTTCCAGAGGCGGGAGAAAAGAGGAATGAAAGAGTGAAGGTGAGCGGAGAGCCGAGATTTCGGCAGTTTAACCATCAGAGGGTTGCTGGCAGATCTTGTGCGACCTGTAGGAATATTTGGGGGGCAGAGCACAGAGAGAGCTGGGGGTGCAAGGCCGGAGAGGAGTCGGTAGAAGACAGAAAGACCACCTACCTGCCTGCGGTGAGTGAGTGAAAGGCCCTCAGAGATAGCTTCATCGCGGGAGATTCCAATAATTCTGAAAGCTTTGGTTTCAACAGCGTGAAGCCGAGCTAGGTGTGAGGCAGGAGCACCGGCCCATAGGGGAGAACAGTATTCCATTGAGCTGCGGATGAAAGCCTTGTATGTGGTGAGGAGCTCAGGTGTGCCGAGGAAGGACTTCGCACGACTGAGGATGCCCAGTCGGCGACTGACTTTGGAGGCCAGCTTGGAAATGTGGTTTTCCCAAGAAAGATCATGGCAGATAGTGAGACCCAAAATCTTGAGCGACAGAACTTCTTGAAGAGGATTGTTGAGAAAGTAGATGGGAGGGTTGTCCAGTCGATCTTTTCGGAGAGACATAGTAAGAGTGTGAGATTTGTCAGGATTGAAAGACATGTTCCACTTGTTTGACCAGTCTGTGATTTTGTCCAGGTCTTCAGAGAGTGAGGAGGCAGCAGACTGCCGATCTGAGGGAAGAGGAATGGAGCGGGAGAGAGTGGAGTCATCAGCAAAGAGATAGAGAGGATTTTCGAGAGAGTCAGAGAGATCATTGATGAAGACCAGAAAAAGCACGGGGCCCAGAACACTGCCTTGGGGAACTCCAGCCTGAACAGGAAGAGGAGATGAGAGAAACCCATTCAGGGCCACACGTTGACGACGACTAGAGAGGAAGTCCGCCAGCCATGCGTGGAGATTTCCATGGATACCAAAGGAGGAGAGTTTGGTGAGCAGAGCGGGGTGCCAGACCGTGTCGAAGGCACGTGATATGTCGAGGGAGACAGCTCTAATTTCCTGTTTGGCATTGAGGACCTCCATCCATTGTTGAGACAGCAGAAGCAGCATGTCCAGAGTAGAGTGACCTGGTCTGAAACCAAATTGATGATCAGAGTTCAAGCCATTGGAGAAGAGGAAAGATTTCATATCAGAAGCAATGATGGATTCCATGACTTTGCTGATAATTGGGAGAAGGCTGATTGGTCTGTAGTTGCTAGGATCTGTTTTTGCACCTTTTTTGTGCAAAGCGGTGATGTTGGCTGATTTCCAAGCAGATGGCAGTTGACCTTGAGCAAAAGAGAGGGTGAAGAGAACAGAGAGAGGGTGAGATAGAGCAGCAGAGCAGGATTTTAGGACCCGTGGGCTGATGCCGTCGGGTCCAGTTGCAGAATCAGAGTCGAGGGTTGACAGAAACTTTTCCACCTTGTCAGGAGGAAAGGACACGGAGTCCAGGAGCAGCAGGGTACGACTGGGTATGGTGGGTACAGAGAGGGATGGGTTTGGGACACAAGATTTAGAGGCAAACACAGAGTTGAGGCATTCAGCTTTTTCACGTGCGGAGTCAGCTGTGTAGCCATTTGAGGTAAGGGAGGGGATGGAGGGGGAACAAACACCAGAAACGGATTTGACCAGACGCCACCAGGATTTGGAAGAGGGAGACAGATAAGAGAGTTCGGTCTTGAGAACAGAGAGATATTGTTTCCTGGCTCTCCTGAGGGTGGACACACACTTGTTTCGGGCTTTGTGAAAGGAAATGAGATTTCCTTCCGTTGGATTTGCTTTCCAGGAGACGAAGGCAAGTTGTTTCTGGGCAACAGCCTCACCACAAGATTCCGTGTACCATGGACGGGAGGAAGGGTATGACAACTGAAGACGAGATGGGATAAATCTGTGCATGAGAGAGAGCAATTTACTTTGGAAGAATTCCCAGGATGAGTTGATGTCAGAGGTGGTAGAGATGGGAGACCAGTCCAGATGATTGATGGCTGCTTGAAGACCGTGCCAGTTGGCCTGAGTGAAATGCCAGACTCGTCGACGCTGAGCAGGCTCCCTGAGGATGGTCAGAGAGATGTCCACTTTAACAAGGACATGATCAGATGATCCGATCGGAGCAGAAGAAGAGCAGCAGACATTTTCAGGGTATATAAATATATATATACAGTATATAACGTTTTCGTTATATAAAATGGTTCCTTGTATATACAGTATATAACGTTTTCGTTATATAAAATGGTTCCTTGTATATACAGTATATAACGTTTTCGTTATATAAAATGGTTCCTTGTATGTACAGTATATAACGTTTTCTTTATATAAAATGGTTCCTTGTATATACAGTATATAACGTTTTCTTTATATAAAATGGTTCGTTATATAAAATGGTTCCTTGTATATACAGTATATAACGTTTTCGTTATATAAAATGGTTCCTTGTATATACAGTATATAACGTTTTCGTTATATAAAATGGTTCGTTATATAAAATGGTTCGTTATATAAAATGGTTCGTTATATAAAATGGTTCGTTATATAAAATGGTTCGTTATATAAAATGGTTCCTTGTATATACAGTATATAACGTTTTCTTCATATAAAATGGTTCGTTATATAAAATGGTTCGTTATATAAAATGGTTCGTTATATAAAATGGTTCCTTGTATATACAGTATATAACGTTTTCTTCATATAAAATGGTTCGTCATATAAAATGGTTCGTTATATAAAATAGTTCCTTGTATATACAGTATATAACGTTTTCTTCATATAAAATGGTTCGTCAAATAAAATGGTTCGTTATATAAAATGGTTCCTTGTATATACAGTATATAACGTTTTCTTCATATAAAATGGTTCGTCATATAAAATGGTTCGTTATATAAAATGGTTCCTTGTATATACAGTATATAACGTTTTCTTTATATAAAATGGTTCGTTATATAAAATGGTTCGTTATATAAAATGGTTCCTTGTATATACAGTATATAACGTTTTCTTCATATAAAATGGTTCGTCATATAAAATGGTTCGTTATATAAAATGGTTCCTTGTATATACAGTATATAACGTTTTCTTTATATAAAACAGTTCATTATATAAAACGGTTTGTTATATAAAATGGTTCCTTGTATATACAGTATATAACGTTTTCTTCATATAAAATGGTTCGTTATATAAAATAGTTCCTTGTATATACAGTATATAACGTTTTCTTCATATAAAATGGTTCGTCATATAAAATGGTTCGTTATATAAAATAGTTCCTTGTATATACAGTATATAACGTTTTCTTCATATAAAATGGTTCGTCATATAAAATGGTTCGTTATATAAAATGGTTCCTTGTATATACAGTATATAACGTTTTCTTTATATAAAACAGTTCATTATATAAAACGGTTTGTTATATAAAATGGTTCCTTGTATATACAGTATATAACGTTTTCTTTATATAAAACAGTTCACTATATAAAACGGTTTGTTATATAAAATGATTTCTTGTATATACAGTATATAACGTTTTCTTTATATAAAATGGTTCGTTATATAAAATGGTTCGTTATATAAAATGGTTCCTTGTATATACAGTATATAACATTTTCTTCATATAAAATGGTTCGTTATATAAAATGGTTCGTTATATAAAATGGTTCCTTGTATTTTTTTTTGTTTTGTTTTTTTGTTTTTTTGTATACAAGATCGAGGCTCGTGAAAGAGCGAACATTAATCACACAGAAGGACAAACAGACACACAAAACAAATAACATCGGGAGCGGTAGACAAGATGGGGAGAGAGGGGGAAGGACACAAACACAACATTTGAGAGCAGGGACCGAGAGACATGGAGACATCGAGAGAACTGTGGGAGGGAGAGGGCTTTGGGGGGAAGGCATGGGAAGGGGTGGGGGGGGGGGTGGGAGAGGTATAAAACATATGGACACTGCCAAGACTTCCAGGAAAGAAGTTGGAATTTCAAACAAGGTGGATCTGGGGTGAATTATTGGGGGTAGAAAAGATCAAGGTTTTGGATGTGGGAAGATAAGAGATGGTGGTGAACAGCTGTTTTGAAGACCTGGAGGGAGGAGTGGGATTGAAGGGAGTGAGGGAGTTTGTTCCAGAGGCGGGAGAAAAGTGGAATGAAAGAGTGAAGGTGAGCAGAGAGCCGAGATTTCGGCAGTTTAACCATCAGAGGGTGGCTGGCAGATCTTGTGCGACCTGTAGGAATATTTGGGGGACAGAGCACAGAGAGAGCTGGGGGAGCAAGGCCGGAGAGGAGTCGGTAGAAGACAGAAAGACCTCCTACCTGCCTGCGGTGAGTGAGTGAAAGGCCCTCAGAGATAGCTTCATCGCGGGAGATTCCAATGATTCTGAAAGCTTTGGATTCAACAGCGTGAAGCCGAGCCAGGTGTGAGGCAGGAGCACCAGCCCATAGGGGAGAACAGTATTCCATTGAGCTGCGGATGAAAGCCTTGTATGTGGTGAGGAGCTCAGGTGTGCCTAGGAAGGACTTCGCACGACGGAGGATGCCCAGTCGGCGACTGGCTTTGGAGGCCAGCTTGGAAATGTGGTTTTCCCAAGAAAGATCATGGCAGATGGTGAGACCCAAAAGCTTGAGCGACAGAACTTCTTGGAGAGGATTGTTGAGAAAGTAGATGGGAGGGTTGTCCAGTCGATCTTTTCGGAGAGACATAGTAAGAGTGTGAGATTTGTCAGGATTGAAAGACATGTTCCACATGTTTGACCAGTCTGTGATTTTGTCCAGGTCTTCAGAGAGTGAGGAGGCTGCAGACTGCCGATCTGAGGGAAGAGGAATGGAGCGGCAGAGAGTGGAGTCATCAGCAAAGAGATACAGAGGATTTTCCAGAGAGTCGGAGAGATCATTGATAAAGACCAGAAAAAGCACAGGGCCCAGCACACTGCCTTGGGGAACTCCAGCCTGAATGGGAAGGGGAGATGAGAGAAATCCATTCAGGGCCACACGTTGACTACGACCAGAGAGGAAGTCCGCAAGCCATGCATGGAGATTTCCATGGATACCATAGGAGGAGAGTTTGGTGAGCAGAGCTGGGTGCCAGACCGTATCGAAGGCACGTGATATGTCAAGGGAGACAGCTCTGATTTCCTGTTTGGCATTGAGGACCTCCATCCATTGTTGAGACAGCAGAAGCAGCATGTCCAGAGTAGAGTGACCTGGTCTGAAACCAAATTGATGATCAGAGATCAAGCCATTGGAGAAGAGGAAAGATTTCATATCCGAAGCAATGATGGATTCCATGACTTTGCTGATAATTGGGAGCAGGCTGATTGGTCTGTAGTTGCAAGGATCTGTTTTTGCACCTTTTTTGTGTAAAGCGGTAATGTTTGCTGATTTCCAGGATGCTGGCAGATGACCTTGAGCAAAAGATAGGGTGAAAAGAACAGAGAGAGGGTGAGATAGAGCGGCAGAGCAGGATTTTAGGACCCGTGGGCTGATGCCATCTGGTCCAGTTGCAGAATCAGAGTCGAGGTTTGACAAAAACTCCTCCACCTTGTCAGGAGAGAAGGTCACAGAGTCCAGGAGCAGTTTGGTTCGACTGGGAAAGGTGGGAACAGAGAGAGATGGGTTTGGGACTAAGGATTTTGAGGCAAACACAGAGTTGAGGCATTCGGCTTTGTCACGTGCGATGTCAACTGTGTGGCCATTTGAGGTAAGGGAGGGGATGGAGGGGGAACAAACACCAGAAACGGATTTGACCAGACGCCACCAGGATTTGGAGGAAGGAGACAGGTTTGAGAGTTCATTCTTGAGTGAGGAGAGATAGTGCTTCCTGGCACTTCTGAGGGTAGACACACACTTGTTCCGAGCTTGGTGGAAGGAACTGAGATTTCCTTCAGTTGGATTAGCCTTCCAAGAGGCAAAGGCAAGTTGTTTCAGGGCAACTGCCTCACCACAAGATTCAGTGTACCATGGACGGGAGGAAGGGTAAGACAACTGAAGGCGAGATGGGATAAATCTGTGCATGAGAGAGATCAGTTTGCTTTGGAAGAATTCCCAGGAAGAATTGATGTCAGAGGCAGTGGAGATGGGAGACCAATCCAGACGATTGATGGCTGCTTGAAGACCGTCCCAGTCGGCCTGAGTGAAATGCCAGACTCGTCGACGCTGAGGAGGCTCTCTGAGAATGGCCAGAGAGATGTCCACTTTGACAAGCACATGATCAGAAGAACCGATTGGAGCAGAAGAAGAGCAACAGACATTAGCAGGGAAGTTGGTCATAACCAAGTCTAGAAGAGAAGATACTCCATTGGCTGAGATCCGGGTCGGGAAATTGACAGATTGTGTCAATCCCAGTGAGTCACAGAAGTCCTTTGCTGAGGTGCCATGACTGGTGAGAGAGGAACCCACACCCAACCAGGTGGCATGATGACAATTGAAGTCACCACATATGAGGAAGAGAGAGTTGGGATGAGTGGATAGAAGTTGGTCCATGTTGTCAGACAGTGAAATGTAGATGGAGTCATCACTGTTTGGGGGACGGTACAGAACACATATGAACAAAAGGTGGGAGCGGAGAGGAAGCCGTAGCCAGAGGTACTCCTGGGGGTGAGGAGGAGAGAGGGCAGTGCAAGGAGAGTGAGTAAGAGAGTTTTTGATAAAGATAGCCACCCCACCACCAGGCCGAGGCTCAGGTCTATCATACCGGAGGAGGGAGTAACCAGGAAGAGATATTAAGGAATCAGAGACATCTTGAAGGAGGAAAGTCTCTGTTAAGCAGATCAAGTCTGGATTGTCAGAAGCAACCTGTATGGAGAGATCAGTCAGGTTTGAGCGAAGGCCCCGGATGTTTGAGGTCCATACCGTTAATGAAGAGAGAGGGGGAGCATCGGGTGCAGGACAGGGGAGGGTAGGAGTAGGGTAAGATGATGGATGAGAGGGGGAGGTAGGGAGAGCAGTTGTTAGTGTGTCAGCGATTGCAGAAGAGTTCCAAGAAAGGGAAGGATGAGGAGGATGAAAGGTTTGAAGGTGAAGGGATGAGGCACAGTGAGGGGTTGTTTGAGGGGGGGCAGAGGAAAGAAGAAGGTTGGGGGGGGTGGAGGTATGAGATAGAAGGGAGACGAAGTGGGGAGGAGGCAGCTTTGAGGAGGAGGGGAGAGGAGGGAGAATTGGAGAGGAATGGTATGGGGGGAGATTTGAATGGGAGGGGTTGGGGGGGAGTTTTGAAGGGGAGGAGTGAGGGGGGAGTTTAGGAGGGGAAGGGCAAGGGGGGAGTTCAGGAGTGGAAGGGCAAGGGGGGAGTTCAGGAGTGGAGGGGTAGGGGGGGATTTTAAGAGTGGCGGGGCAAGGGGGGAGTTTAGGAGTGTAGGTGCAAGGGGAGGGATTTGGATGGGAGGGGCAAGAGGGGAGTTTAGAAAGTGGATGATTAATGAAAGACGAACATTGAAAACAAATTGGGTTTGTTGTGATTTTCAAGTTAGCAATCCGGTTCAGAATGATGGAGGAGGGATGGAATGAAAGTGAATTTAGACCATGTAGTGAGGGAGACGTATAAGATATTGAATTTCTTTTTTTTGAGGTGGAATGAGTTGGAGAGGAAATTGAGAAAAGCCTTTTAAATAGGAAGAAAAACAGCGTGTTGTAAAATACCACTGAGTAAAACACTGAAGGGGAAAGGTTATACATATTTAAATAATATTTAAACAGAACCGTGAACAATCTTATGTGCACAAAAATACCAACGGGGGGAGAGCCGAGAGGGACCACCACGAGTCACGTGAAGGGCAAACGGTGGATGGCGAAATTATATATAACTATATACAGTTATATACTGTATATACAGTATATAACGTTTTCTTTATATAAAACAGTTCATTATATAAAACGGTTTGTTATATAAAATGGTTCCTTGTATATACAGTATATAACGTTTTCTTGATATAAAATGGTTCGTTATATAAAATGGTTCCTTGTATATACAGTATATAACGTTTTCTTTGTATAAAATGGTTCGTTATATAAAATGGTTCGTTATATAAAATGGTTCCTTGTATATACAGTATATAACGTTTTCTTCATATAAAATGGTTCGTTATATAAAATGGTTCGTCATATAAAATGGTTCCTTGTATATACAGTATATAACGTTTTCTTTATATAAAACAGTTCATTATATAAAATGGTTCGTTATATAAAATGGTTCCTTGTATATACAGTATATAACGTTTTCTTTATATAAAATGGTTCGTTATATAAAATTGTTCCTTGTATATACAGTATATAACGTTTTCTTTATATAAAATGGTTCGTTATATAAAATGGTTCGTTATATAAAATGGTTCCTTGTATATACAGTATATAACGTTTTCTTTATATAAAACAGTTCATTATATAAAACGGTTTGTTATATAAAATGGTTCCTTGTATATACAGTATATAACGTTTTCTTTTTATAAAATGGTTCGTTATATAAAATGGTTCGTTATATAAAATGGTTCCTTGTATATACAGTATATAACGTTTTCTTTATATAAAACAGTTCATTATATAAAACGGTTTGTTATATAAAATGGTTCCTTGTATACACAGTATATAACGTTTTCTTTATATAAAATGGTTCGTTAGATAAAATGGTTCCTTGTATATACAGTATATAACGTTTTCTTTATATAAAACAGTTCATTATATAAAACGGTTTGTTATATAAAATGGTTCCTTGTATATACAGTATATAACGTTTTCTTTATATAAAATGGTTCGTTATATAAAATGGTTCCTTGTATATACAGTATATAACGTTTTCTTTATATAAAATGGTTCCTTGTATATACAGTATATAACGTTTTCTTTATATAAAATGGTTCGTTATATAAAATGGTTCCTTGTATATACAGTATATAACGTTTTCTTTATATAAAATGGTTCCTTGTATATACAGTATATAACGTTTTCTTTATATAAAATGGTTCGTTATATAAAATGGTTCCTTGTATATACAGTATATAACGTTTTCTTTATATAAAATGGTTCGTTATATAAAATGGTTCCTTGTATATACAGTATATAACGTTTTCTTCAAATAAAATGGTTCGTTATATAAAATGGTTCCTTGTATATACAGTATATAACGTTTTCTTTATATAAAATGGTTCCTTGTATATACAGTATATAACTTTTTCTTTATATCAAATGGTTCGTTATATAAAATGGTTCGTTATATAAAATGGTTCCTTGTATATACAGTATATAACGTTTTCTTCATATAAAATGGTTCGTTATATAAAATAGTTCGTTATATAAAATGGTTCGTTATATAAAATGGTTCCTTGTATATACAGTATATAACGTTTTCTTCATATAAAATGGTTCGTTATATAAAATGGTTCGTTATATAAAATGGTTCGTTATATAAAATGGTTCGTTATATAAAATGGTTCCTTGTATATACAGTATATAACGTTTTCTTCATATAAAATGGTTCATTATATAAAATGGTTCGTTATATAAAATGGTTCCTTGTATGTACAGTATATAACGTTTTCTTTATATAAAATGGTTCCTTGTATATACAGTATATAACGTTTTCTTTATATAAAATGGTTCGTTATATAAAATGGTTCGTTATATAAAATGGTTCCTTGTATATGCAGTATATAACGTTTTCTTTATATAAAATGGTTCGTTATATAAAATGGTTCCCTGTATATACAGTATATAACGTTTTCTTCATATAAAATGGTTCATTATATAAAATGGTTCGTTATATAAAATGGTTCCTTGTATGTACAGTATATAACGTTTTCTTTATATAAAATGGTTCCTTGTATATACAGTATATAACGTTTTCTTTATATAAAATGGTTCGTTATATAAAATGGTTCGTTATATAAAATGGTTCCTTGTATATACAGTATATAACGTTTTCTTTATATAAAATGGTTCGTTATATAAAATGGTTCGTTATATAAAATGGTTCGTTATATAAAATGGTTCCTTGTATATACAGTATATAACGTTTTCTTCATATAAAATGGTTCGTTATATAAAATGGTTCGTTATATAAAATGGTTCCTTGTATATACAGTATATAACGTTTTCTTCATATAAAATGGTTCGTTATATAAAATGGTTCGTTATATAAAATGGTTCGTTATATAAAATGGTTCCTTGTATATACAGTATATAACGTTTTCTTTATATAAAACAGTTCATTATATAAAACGGTTTGTTATATAAAATGGTTCCTTGTATATACAGTATATAACGTTTTCTTTTTATAAAATGGTTCGTTATATAAAATGGTTCGTTATATAAAATGGTTCCTTGTATATACAGTATATAACGTTTTCTTTATATAAAACAGTTCATTATATAAAACGGTTTGTTATATAAAATGGTTCCTTGTATACACAGTATATAACGTTTTCTTTATATAAAATGGTTCGTTATATAAAATGGTTCCTTGTATATACAGTATATAACGTTTTCTTTATATAAAACAGTTCATTATATAAAACGGTTTGTTATATAAAATGGTTCCTTGTATATACAGTATATAACGTTTTCTTTATATAAAATGGTTCGTTATATAAAATGGTTCCTTGTATATACAGTATATAACGTTTTCTTTATATAAAATGGTTCGTTATATAAAATGGTTCCTTGTATATACAGTATATAACGTTTTCTTGATATAAAATGGTTCCTTGTATATACAGTATATAACGTTTTCTTTATATAAAATGGTTCGTTATATAAAATGGTTCCTTGCATATACAGTATATAACGTTTTCTTTATATAAAATGGTTCGTTATATAAAATGGTTCCTTGTATATACAGTATATAACGTTTTCTTTATATAAAATGGTTCGTTATATAAAATGGTTCCTTGTATATACAGTATATAACGTTTTCTTTATATAAAATGGTTCCTTGTATATACAGTATATAACGTTTTCTTTATATAAAATGGTTCGTTATATAAAATGGTTCGTTATATAAAATGGTTCCTTGTATATACAGTATATAACGTTTTCTTCATATAAAATGGTTCGTTATATAAAATAGTTCGTTATATAAAATGGTTCGTTATATAAAATGGTTCCTTGTATATACAGTATATAACGTTTTCTTCATATAAAATGGTTCGTTATATAAAATGGTTCGTTATATAAAATGGTTCGTTATATAAAATGGTTCCTTGTATATACAGTATATAACGTTTTCTTCATATAAAATGGTTCGTTATATAAAATGGTTCGTTATATAAAATGGTTCGTTATATAAAATGGTTCCCTGTATATACAGTATATAACGTTTTCTTCATATAAAATGGTTCATTATATAAAATGGTTCGTTATATAAAATGGTTCCTTGTATGTACAGTATATAACGTTTTCTTTATATAAAATGGTTCCTTGTATATACAGTATATAACGTTTTCTTTATATAAAATGGTTCGTTATATAAAATGGTTCGTTATATAAAATGGTTCCTTGTATATACAGTATATAACGTTTTCTTTATATAAAATGGTTCGTTATATAAAATGGTTCGTTATATAAAATGGTTCGTTATATAAAATGGTTCCTTGTATATACAGTATATAACGTTTTCTTCATATAAAATGGTTCGTTATATAAAATGGTTCGTTATATAAAATGGTTCGTTATATAAAATGGTTCCTTGTATATACAGTATATAACGTTTTCTTCATATAAAATGGTTCGTTATATAAAATGGTTCGTTATATAAAATGGTTCCTTGTATATACAGTATATAACATTTTCTTTATATAAAATGGTTCGTTATATAAAATGGTTCCTTGTATATACAGTATATAACGTTTTCTTCATATAAAATGGTTCGTTATATAAAATGGTTCGTTATATAAAATGGTTCCTTGTATATACAGTATATAACGTTTTCTTTATATAAAATGGTTCGTCATATAAAATGGTTCGTTATATAAAATGGTTCCTTGTATATACAGTATATAACGTTTTCTTTATATAAAATGGTTCGTTATATAAAATTGTTCCTTGTATATACAGTATATAACGTTTTCTTTATATAAAACAGTTCATTATATAAAACGGTTTGTTATATAAAATGGTTCCTTGTATATACAGTATATAACGTTTTCTTTATATAAAATGGTTCGTTATATAAAATGGTTCGTTATATAAAATGGTTCCTTGTATATACAGTATATAACGTTTTCTTTATATAAAATGGTTCGTTATATAAAATGGTTCGTTATATAAAATGGTTCCTTGTATATACAGTATATAACGTTTTCTTTATATAAAACGGTTCATTATCAAAAATGGTTCGTTATATAAAACAGTTGTTATATAAAATGGTTCATTGTATAAAATGGTTTCTTCATGTATAAAATGGTTCGTTATATAAAATGGTTTGTTCCATTAGTTCTTCCTGCCTATTGTTTGTGTCCTTTATGACATCCTTAAAAATAGTAAGTTTCCTATTTGGAATGATTTTCAATCTTCTTTCACTCCGAGACAGGCAGACAGTAAAAAAAATTATAGAAAGGCACTTGGTGGAGAGCATAACCCCACCAGGCTGAACAGTTTACATTTTGTATTCGACTGATAGGCCAAATCTGGATTCAGACCAGACCAAAATATAATCGGTTGTTCGTTTCACTTAAGCAACTCTTCCACCAAGTTTAGTCAAAACTCGTCCATAACTTTTTTTTAATATGATGCTGTGGCAGACACGAAAGCCCACTGGCATGGTGACATCATTCCGCGCACCAAGTGGGCGCCGGCCACGCCCGAGGGGTAGGCGTGGCCTCAGGATATGCACCGGGCATGCAACCCGGAGCGCGCCAGTGCTACAGTGACCTCTTGTCAATAAAGACACTTTTGTTTTAACCGCGTTGTCCGCTTCCTCCTTGGTAGCAAGTCGCGCGCGTAGCACCACGCTTCATTGGTGACCTCCGACGTTCTGGTCAGCCGTCACTGACCACCCGAACCCGCCACAGCCATGGCAACCAACGCAGTAGCGATAAAGTTCCCCGAGTTCTGGGAAGCTCAGGCGGAGATCTGGTTCCGGCAGGCCGAAGCCCCATCCCCCATATTCAGGACTTTTCCGCCCGCTTGGCGAATATGTCCTTCTTTTCAAAGGTGGACCTCGTACGCGGCTACCATCAGGTCCCTGTCAGGCCGGAGGACATCCCGAAGACGGCTGTCATCACGCCGTTCGGTCTTTTCGAATTTCTTCGGATGCCCTTCGGTTTGAAGAATGTGGCTCAGGCGTTCCAGCGCCTCATGGACAGCGTCTTGCGTGAATTGGATTTCGTCTACGTCTATCTGGATGACATCATCATCACAAGCGCGTCCTGCGAAGAGCACCTACACCATCTCCGCACGCTCTTCGAACGTCTGGGCCAGCACGGCCTGATCGTGAACCCCGCCAAGTGCCGGTTCGGTGTCGCTGAAATCAATTTTTTGGGGCACCGCGTCACCAGGCACGGGGCCGTCCCCCTACCGGCCAAGGTGGAGGCGGTGAAGGGGTTTCCGCGCCCCCGCACGATCAGGGGGCTCCAGGAGTTCCTGGGCATGGTAAACTTTTACCACCGTTTCCTGCCCCGCATCACCCAGCTCCTGCGCCCCTTGCACGAGGCCCTCCGAGGGAAGCCGGGCAAAGGTGACGTCACCTGGACTGAGCAGATGGACGCGGCGTTCATGGGCGCGAAGCTCGCCTTGGCTAACGCCACCATGCTCGCGCACCCGGCGCCCAATGCACCGATCGCCCTCACCACTGACGCCTCGGACGACGCAGTGGGCGCGGTGCACGAGCAATGGGTGCGTGGAGCTTGGCAACCGCTGGCGTTCTTCAGCCGGCAGCTTCAACCGCCCGAACGCCGGTACAGTACCTTCGACCGCGAGTTGCTCGGGCTCCACCTGGCGGTCAGGCACTTCCGCCATCTGCTCGAGGGCCGTGCGTTCACGGCCTTCGTCGACCACAAGCCACTGGTGTTCGCGATGGGCAAGGTCGCCGAGCCGTGGTCGGCCCGGCAGCAGCATCACCTCTCGGCCGTGTCCGAATACACGACGGACATCCGGCACGTCGCGGGGAAGGACAACCCCGGTGGCGGATTGCCTTTCCCGGTCCGTTGCCTAAGCGGTCCACCTCGGCATCGACTATGCCCGGATGGCGGCGGACCAGGCCGCCAACCCCGACGTCCAGGCCTTGCGGACCGCCGTTACGGGCCTCCGCATCACCGAGGTGCCGTTCAACGGTGCGGGCAAGGCCCTCTGGTGCGACGTCTCCCTCGGGCGGCCTCGCCCCATCGTGCCCACGGGCGGATTTTCGACTCCATCCACGGCCTGTCCCACCCGGGCACGAGGGCCTCCCAGAGGTTGATCACCGACAAGTTTGTCTGGCATGGCCTCCGGAAGGCCGTCCGCGGCTGGGCCAGGACGTGCCTTGCGTGCCAGCGCGCGAAGGTGCACCGACACACCCAGGCCCCATTGGCCCCGTTTGCGGTGCCGGAACGTCGGTTTGACCACGTTCACGTGGACCTGGTGGGACCTCTGCCCCCCTCGCGGGGTTTCACCCACGTCCTGACCATGATGGACCGCTCCACCCGGTGGCCGGAGGCCGTGCCTTTGGCGTCAACGACGGCGGCGGACGTCGCGCAGGCGTTCATCGCCAGCTGGGTCGCCCGGTTCGGCGCCCCCTCGGACATCTCGTCCGCCCGCGGCCCCCAGTTCACCTCGGAGCTCTGGGGGGTGGTCGCGCGGGGGCTCGGGGTCCAGCTGCACTGCCCCACGGCCTACCACCCCCAGGCTAACGGCCTGTGCGAGCGGTTCCACCGCTCGTTGAAGGCCGCGCTCCGGGCCACCCTCCGCAACGGCGGCTGGGTCGACAGGCTCCCCTTGGTCCTGCTGGGCCTCCGGACGGCGCCCAAGGAGGACCTGCATGCATCTGCGGCGGAGTTGGTCTTTGGACAACCGCTGCGGGTGCCGGGCGAGTTCCTCCCCGACTCCACGGCACCTTGGTCCGCGGCGCAGGAGCGCTCCGCGCTGCAGGAGACCGCCCGGAGGTTCGCCCCGGTGCCGACGGCGCACCACGGGCACCCACCCACGCACGTCGCCCCGGAGCTTCACACCGCGGAGTATGTCTTCGTCCGGCACGATGCCCACCGGACACCACTGCGGCCCCCGTACGACGGTCCTTTCCGCGTGCTGGAGACCGGGGTGAAATACTTCACCTTGTGGATTCACATTGTCTCAGTGGATCGACTCAAGCCGGCCCACCTCGATGTGGACCACCCACCACCGGTGGCTCGGCCACCGCGTCGGGGCCGCCCCCCGGCGGGCGGACCCCCGGCACCGCCCAGCCCCGCCGGCACGCCGCCCCCCGGTCCGGCACCCATCCTGGGTACAGCCGGGGGCATCCCAGCTGGCATCCCTGCACCCCGGACGCCGCCGGTCGCCAGAGGGCGCTTCGGCCGAGTCACCCGTTTGCCCCGCAAACTGGCCCTCCAGGTGCGCGGGAATTCTGGGGGGGCGCGTGTGGCGGACATGAAAGCCCACTGGCGTGGTGACACCATTCCGCGCACCAAGTGGGTGGCGGCCACGCCCGAGGGGTAGGCGTGGCCTCAGGATATGCACCGGGGGCGCAGCCCGGAGCGCGCCAGTGCTACAGTGACCTCTTGTCAATAAAGACACTTTTGTTTTAACCGCGTTGTCCGCTTCCTCCTTGGTAGAAGGTCACGCGCGTAGCACCGCGCTTCAATGCGTTCAATAAAATATCAAATATCATTTTAAAATATTGTTTTTGGCCCTAACACTTAATGGTGAAGAATCATTAAAAAAAAAATTAAATTCTCTCATATGGATCCGTATTAGGATCATCAACAAAATTGAATCAATTCTTCCTCGTCATACACCCAACCTGGCCACCAATTTTCGGCCAAATCCATCCGCAACTTTTTGAGATATCGTGCTACATATCGTTTTTTGCCCTATCTCTCAATGATGAAGAATTACTTTAAAAATTCTCAGAACAAGATCTGAATCTTCACCAAAATCGAATCATTTCATCCTTGTCACATACCCAAACTCTCCACCAAATTTTTTCATAACAATTCTTGCAGCAAGATGTTACATGTTAGGAACAAGAAGTCTCTTTACCAAACATTATGACTCGAGAGTATATTGGGCTTTGTGTCTTCGCAACATCACAGCCTTGTGAGAGGGAGAGAGAGGGGAGGGGTAAGTGATAGGTAAGGGGAGAGGTCATAGTGGAGTGGCTTATGGAAATGTCGTGACACGCTGGCCCAAAGCACTAAATTTGGCACAGTTATACTTTAGGACCATACAAAACTTTTGAGGGGGCTGCCCGATTTTCGAGGCCCAGGTCAAGGTCAGGTCAAGGTCAAAGGTCAAATTATGTGTTTGTCACGTTTTTGCCATATCCAGCTCATAGCTGTCATAGAAACATTATCTCAGTGTCTAAATAATCATTTTTAAGGACAAGGAATCCATTTGTATTATGGAAAATATCCTCAGGTGCTGCCATATTGTATTTCATGGTCAGGTGAAGGTCAAAGGTCAAATTATGTGTTGGTCATTTTTGCATCGGTGTTTTTGACGTACATCGATACGTTGAGGGAGGATACTGGATTGGCCAGTACAGAGGAGGTCGCGGCCTGCATGACTTATGCTTCACAATTTCCGCGACAGAGACACAGTCCTGTGCATGGCAGTCCTGCGTTCCTGCACGTGCAATTCTTTGAACAAGTGGGTGTCGCCTTACATCCGCACTTGAGTAGTTCTCTACAACTAAGAGCAGCAGCTGACAGGGTTGTCCAGGTTGGACGCCACCAGGTATCTGCTTTGGTCCACCCAAAGCCATCTGGATTTGGTGCAGCTAGGATGGGCTTCAGACTCTCTCTCCAAATGCTGGCTTGGTACAGGCATCGATTTACATGCTGGAGCAGTGCGTTCTGAGTTGGAGGAAGCTTCTCCATCATCTTCACTCTCCTTGGGAATAGCTCCTGTCGAAGGTCATTCACATTGACATGTGGGGTTGTGTTGTCGTACATGATACAGGTAAACCGCTCGATCACATTGAATGCTGGAGATGTAATCACCTGTGGAACAAACGCAGTCAGGGACGTAATGGTGAATCCTTCTGTGGCTGTCGGGTAAGCTTTCCATGCCTTCCAAGCTGACTTTTTGCCTTTACCACTGAATTGGGATGTTACATCAGAGCCAGAGAATGCATGGAAAAACGGCAGAGCACGAGCTTTGTCTTCCCCAAGTTCCTGGCAGATTGAGTTGACATGGTAATAGCGGAAGTGTTTACCAGTACCAAAGCCAACCCATAGTTGCATACCTGGATGGTGCTGCACAAGATCATGAAACACTCCCACCAGAATCACAATCACGTCTGTGTCTACGGGGACAGCCTGGCGCTGCCACTGCCTATATGGCCGTCACCTGATGGAACTTCCCATAATAGTAATGGATTCATTGACTAAATATGTTGGTTATGTGACTAAGACCAAGTTTTTTAGGTTATATATAAGCTGGATATTGCAAAAACATGACAGACACATAATTTGACCTTTGACCTTGACCTGACCTTGACCTGGGCCTCTAAAATCGGGCAGCCCCCTCTCAAAAGTTTTGTATGGTCCTAAAGTAGAACTGTGCCAAATTTGGTCCTTTGGGCCAGTGTGTCACGATATCACTTAAATTTGGACTTTAGCCACCCCACTATAAGGGGAGAGAAAGGGGAGGGAGTGGGAGAAGTGGAGGGGTAAGGGGGGAGAGGGAGAAGGGGAGGGGTAAGGTGAAGGGTGGGAGAAAAGGAGGGGATGCGTAAAGCTTTGTGGATGAGTTAAGAGGCAACTTTGATGAGGAGAAGTGTGGGGGGAGTTTTGACGGGTAGGAGCGTGGAGGGGGGGGGGGGGGGAGATTTGAAGAAGAGTGGTTAGGAGGAAGATTTTAAGAGTGGTAAGGTGGGAGTTTTGAAGGGGAGGGGTGTGGGGGGAGTTTTGAAGGGGAGGGGTGTGGGGGGAGTTTTGAAGGGGAGGGGTGTGGGGGGAGTTTTGAAGGGGAGGGGTGTGGGGGGAGTTTTGAAGGGGAGGGGTGTGGGGGAGTTTTGAAGAAGAGTGGTAAGGGGAGGGGAGAGGGGGGAGATTTGAAGAGGAGGGGTAAGGTGGGAGTTTTGAAGGGGAGGGGGGAATTTTGAAAAGGAGGAGTGAGGGGGACAAAAATTGTAATTTATATCACTGTAAACTGTGAAATAAAAACCTCAATCGATATCTAGCATTTGAAAATTGTAATTTCTACAACTGTAAACTGTGAAATAAAAACCTGAATCAATATCCAGCATTTGAAAATTGTAATTTCTACAACTGTAAACTGTGAAATAAAAACCTGAATCAATATCCAGCATTTGAAAATTGTAATTTCTACAACTGTAAACTGTGAAATAAAAACCTGAATCAATATCCAGCATTTGAAAATTGTAATTTTGACAACTGTAAACTGTGAACTAAAAACCTCAATCGATACAGGGACATCTGAATATCTGTGGGAGGGAGCGGGCTTGGGGGGAGGAGGCATGGGAGGGAGGGGGGGGGTGGGAGAGGTATAAAACACATGGACATTGCTGGGACTTCCAGGAAAGAAGTCGGTATTTCAATAAAAGTGGATCCGGGGGGGAATTACTGAGCATAGAAGATATCAAGGGTTTGGATGGGGGAAGACAAGAGATGGTGGTGAACAGCTGATTTAAAGACCTGGAGGGAGGAGTGGGCTTCAAGAGAGTGAGGGAGATTGTTCCAGAGGCGGGGCAAAAGAGGATGAAAGAGTGAAGGTGAGCAGCGAGTCTTGATTTTGGCAATTTAAACATAAGAGGGTTGCTGGCAGATCTTGTGCGACCTGTAGGAATATTTGGGGGACAGAACACAGATACAGCTGGGGGAGCTAGGCCGGATTGGAGTAGATAAAAGACAGAAAGACCACAAACCTGCCTGCGGTGAGTGAGTGAAAGGCCGTCGGAGTTAGCTTCATCACGGGAGATTCCAATTATTCTGAAAGCTTTGGTTTCAACAGCGTGAAGACGAGCTAGGTGTGAGGCAGGAGCACCAGCCCAGAAGGGAGAACAGTATTCCATTGAGCTGCAGATGAAAGCCTTGTATGTGGTGAGGAGCTCAGGTGTGCCAAGGAAGGACTTCGCATGATGGAGGATGCCCAGTTGCCGACTGGCTTTGGTGGCAAGCTTGGAAATGTGGTTTTCCCAGGAAAGATAATGGCAGATAGTGAGACCCAAATGCTTGAGTGACAGAACGTCTTGGAGAGGATTGTTCAGAAAGTAGATCGGAGGGTTGTCCAGTCAGTCTTTTCTGAGAGACATAGTAAGAGTGTGAGATTTGTCAGGATTGAAAGGCATGTTCCACTTGTTTGACCAGTCTGATTTTGTCCAGGTCTGCAGAGAGTGAGGAGGCTGCAGATTGCCGATCTGAGGGATGAGGAATGGAGCGGCAGAGAGTAGAGTCATCAGCAAAGAGATAGAGAGGATTTTCAAGAGAGTCAGAGAGATCATTGATTAAGACCAGAAATAGCACATGGCCCAGAACACTAACTACCTTGGGGAACTCCAGCCTGCACAGGAAGGGGAGATGAGAGAAACCCTGTCAGGGCCACACGTTGACTACGACTGGAGAGTAAGTCCGCAAACCATGTGTGGAGATTTCCATGGAAACCATAGGAGGGGAGTATGGTGAGCACAGCGGGGTGCCAGGCCGTATCGGAGGCACGTGATATGTCAAGGGAGACAGCTCTAATTTTCTGTTTGACATTGAGGACCTCCATCCATTGTTGAGACAGCAGAAGCAGCATGTCCAGGGTAGAGTGACCTGGTCTAAATCCAAATTGATGATCGGAGATCAAGCCATTGGAGAAGTGGAAGGATTTGATATCCAAAGCAATGATGGATTCCATGAATTTGCTGATAATTGGGAGCAAGCTGATTGGTCTGCAGTTTCAAGATCTGTTTTTGCACCTTTTTTGTGTAAAGTGGTAATGTTGGCTGATTTCCAAGCAGATGGCAGATTTAGTGAATAATTTTAACTCTCATCGAGGCTGTGAGCGGACGTTTGTGATATTGGTCGCGAATGAGTTGAGGGATTGCCCGTGACATCGTCCTATATTGCGATTGCAATTAAACCTGCGTCTCAGGTTTTATTACCAAGTGTGAGTTATTGTTTGTGAGAAATAAAGAGCCTCCATTATAGGCCAATCTGCCATTTTGTCCTCAAAGAAGCCATCTGCTTGGTGCATCGAGTTTGGTCATTGGGATTCCCATATCGACATCATCGTGTTGATTGCCATTGGTTTTCATATCGACTAAATTCCCATATCGACCTCTCACCTCGTAACTCCTCGTTCACAGCCGCACTGATAACTGCCTGTTCTGGCCGTTCTGCACGACTTCCACCTTCAACCAGCGGGATCTGTGCACAGACTTTGGGGATTGTTACATTCCACTCACGTTTGGCCAATCATGAGTTTATTGCTTTGAGAGCATTGGGGAATGATGGTACCATCATATGTATTGTTCATTTGATGCCAGTGATATTTTCATTGTACTTTCTTTAATAGCGTTATTATTGTGTATGTGAGAGTTCTTAATACAATTACTTGTTTTGTTCTACAATTACATTGGTGTGGTTTTACCATGGTTTATTAGAACACTCAAAATAACAAATCTTTCTGCCGTGTTCCCGCTCGAGACTCTGAGGGGCACTGTAACCGGCGTTTGGGGAGGTAACAGATAATAATATATACATACTGGTGTCGCTCAGCTCGCTACGTTCGCCTCACCATGCGTCACTACAGCGGCACAGGCTTGTTTAAACTGAGGATAATGACCTGACTGTCCAAATTTATTTGTAATATTGGTGATAGTTTATTTTTTAATTAATCTGTAATCAAAACAGGTCCAAGTGGTGCAAAGGTATAAATTGTCAAGGGTCCAAGGTGTCTAATCCGTCGGAAGGGTGTAAGTGATCGAAATGTTGTTAATGTCTAAGGGGTAGAAAGGGACTTAAGGGGTGTAAAGGCTTTAAGGGTATAAAATGTTGGAAGGGTGAAGGGATCTAAAGGTATCTAAACTATTGAAAGAGTCTTAAAGGTAGAAGTCGTCTTAAGGGTCTCGGGGGTCTTCAGGATCTTGGGGTTTAAATGGTCTAAAGGGTCTAAGGCGTCTTATGGGTCTTACGGATCTTCAGGGTCTTTTGGGACTTTTTGGGTCTTTTGCATCTTTTGGGTCTTTGGGGTATTCATGGTCATTTGGGTCATTAAGGGTATTCAGGATATTTTGGGTCTTTGGGGTAGTTTTGGACTTTAGGGTATTTTGGGAATTTTGGGTCTTCATGGTCTTTTGGGTCTTTAAAGGGCTTTGGGGTATTTTGGGTCTTCAGGGTGTGTTGGGTCTTCAGGCTCATTTGGGTATTCATGGTCTTTTGAGATGTTGGGGTCTTTTGGGTCTTCAAGGTATTTTAGGTCCTCTGGGTCTTTGAGATATTTTGGGTCTTTTGAGTCTTTGGGGTCGTTTGGGTATTTTGGGTCCTCTGGGTATTTAAGGTCTTTTGGATCTTTGGGATCTTCAGGGTCTATTGTGTCTTTGTGGTCTTCAAGTTATTTTGGGTCCTCTGGATCTTTTTAAAGTCTGAAATAATGTACGTCTATTAATTACCAATTGTTGGAATGTATTGTTGCGGATCTCGGGTTCGGCGCTCCCCTTACCGAGGGGGGGGGGGTTAATCCCCTCGTCTATTAAGCTGGCCATCTGAGTCCTGGAGCTATGACGTCACTTACGGTCAGCGCTGAATAGGGTGGTAGGCCAATTGCTCCTATTACCTAATTACCAGCGCCTTCCGGTAAGCGAGGAAATGAGCCCAGCCCGAGCCGCGGCTGTAATGGACACGCCGAGTGAAGCGAGCCACAACTCAGGCCATTAACAAAGACTAGACCCGATTATAGCGGTTCCTAATCGTGCCACAGGTATTCAATCAGGGAAAAGACTAAAGCGACCGGATGAGACGAAAACCCAAAGAATAAGAAGGAACAGGTGTAATTTATTAATTATATACAAACCAAAACCAAAGAAGAAACGACAGGGAATGTACAGTGAAGAAGAAGAAGAAGAAGAAGCAGATACACAGGGCAAACCTTAGACAGTCTTATATTATCAAACGCCCAGGACAGTACAAACGGACTTACACGTATGGGGAATAGCAGGAAGAAAGGTCCAGCCGATCAGCGTAGGCACCGGTCCGGTTCTCGTCCACGTCTTTTGTCCACGCTCACTCCGGCTCACGTCCCTGGTGCCGCGGCGAAACTCCGGCAGGCAGTGCGGTTGGTATGGTCGTTATTGAACGCCAGCGGACCGTCTCTCTCCAACTCTGCCAAGCAGTCCCTTTCACCAGCTCTGACACGTCGCGCCAACCCTCTCTCCTCTCGGCTGCCACAAACCACCACGCTCTGCGCTCTGCTCTGCCTGAAGCCACGTAGCACCAACTCACTTCTCTCTCTGCGACCCTGCCACTCTCTGCCCGAAGCAGTCCCACGTGAGCGCTTATATAGCGCGCTCGCGTATTAAGCCGCGGTTCATCTGGATACGCCCACCGAGGCGCTGGCCTCGGCCCTGGTTGGGTGATGAGGGCTCCTTGGCTCCACCCTTAACAGGGATCCGCCTCACTCGATAGCTCCTCCCCCCTTCTTCTCCGGACTTGACCGCGTGCTTAATGGCGTCTTGTGCAGCAAAACGCGGCCAACAAAAGGCAGGGGAGGGCAGGAAAATGAGCAACCCCGACTGTAGGTGTTAATTGATGGCTGGAGAGAGAGAGAGAGAGATTGGGAATAATGGAAGGGGCCTATTATATCTTATTTGATTAATGCAAACACAGAGTCAAACTATTGGGAACAGATCCTTAACTAGAACACATACGAATGAGATATCTAAAGAGGTTTCTATGTGCCCTACGTGTTGCAATATGGACTAGCTAGGGTGCGACCTTTGACCTTTACACAAAAATGGGAATATTTACAGGGGATTATTTACAAGGATTATTATTTACAAAGTGAGGGTTCTAAAAACCGCAACAGTATCTTTCGATCCTTTAGACTGCTGAGATCCATTAGACCTTTGAAGACCCTTTAAGTAAGTCCATATCTCATCCCTCAGATCAGCAGGTAGCTGATCTCAACAATCCTCACAAAGAAGTTCTGTCACTCAAGCTTTTGGGTGTCACTATCTGCCATGATCTTTCATGGGAAAACCACATTTCCAAGCTGGCCTCCAAAGCCAGTCGTGACTGATTTTCTGGGATTTTGGTGAAATGATTCATGCACTCGTTCAATGTCTGCTGCACTTGTGCTTGGTCGACTGGTACTTTTTCTGTTTCTGACAACTTCCAGTCTCCGTAAACCCCTAATACTACTCTGATACTAGTCTTCATGGTGGAAGATTCCTTCCATACCTTTTACGAAAATTACGCTGAACTTGTGTGTAGGACATCATCTCGATGAACCATTCGACGCACTGAACTTTCTCCTGTGGAGTTGGTAATTTATTTTATATTAAACCACCAGACCTGAAAAATAAAGAAAACTTTATGAGTTCCTGTATCATAAGAAACAAAGTGCATCGTTATATAATTTGTGCTACTAAATGTATAACAACTAAAGTTGTCCACGTCTTTTTGGAACACGCTGTATGTTGGAACTTGGTTCTTGGTTTTGTTACGTGGTCCTCCCGGTGACTACCTGGTCTCGGTGACCCCCGGACCGTGAGAGGAACTCCGCCAGAAAGATCTATGATTTATACGCTTTCGTAACGCAATCAATATGAAAGACACAACAATTCAAGTCAATAAGAAACCCCACACCAAGGATCCGGATTCATCAATAATATATTCCCCAATCAATCAACAACCATCAACAATCAATCACCAATATTACTAAGATGGCCATCTTATATATGTCCCCCCTTTCCCCACTCACGACCCCTCAATGGTCACTGTCCCTCACAATGTCTCTGGGCCCCTCCAGACCAAGGTGAAGGTCGACTTCTCCGCACACGGGCGGTTGAACGAACCCCTGGCTGACGTGTTCCAAACGTACGTCGCGTACCGGGGACAGCTGCTGCAGCGCACACCTCCTTGCTAAGCAAAGCGGGCAAAGCAAAGCGCGGCTTGCAAAGCGCGCGAGGCCCAAGGTGCGACCCATACGCGTCCTTGTAGACGTTGAGGCGAACTGTGCCGGACGCTTGGTTCCGTGCACGAACCCACGGCAACTTGACGTGTAATCGGTAATTACCCCGCGCAGGTAACTCCTTTCGCCAGAGGGGCTTTCAAACGCAGCGTCCCCCACGCTGCTCAATATCGACACCGCTCGCGTCAGAGCTGGGCGAGGAGGAAGAAGATCACCGCTTCTCCCAGACCTCGTGTGTTTTCTTCTTCCGTTTCCGGTCTCCTTTTCCCCAGAAGGGCTCCTGACCCTTTAATCACAACAACCTTTAATCGAATAAACATTAATAAGCAATGACCTGAATAGTAATTCACATAAATCCGTAACACTCCCCCCCTTCAAGAAAGAAAGTTTGAACCCAGCGAAAACTTTCTTTGCCGGCCAACTTTGATAAACAAACCAGATAACTCACACCCCCAAATCATCAGTTGCCCCCGGGCACAATTATCACTTAAAAATAAAGCAACAAAATTTCACAAAACCCCTAGATTAATTCACTCTGGACCAAGCGTCAACCACTTCTAGTTTCTCTTGAATGACGGTTAAGAGGTGGTGACCAAAGCCCCAAAGTTAAACCTCTCGATAGCACTTTTTCGGGAGGCCCAGCTGAGTATTCCCTACCTGGACGCCTTAAGGAATGTGGAGTTCACGGTTAGTCCGGGGAGGAAAGTTCATTACATGGACGCCTTTAAGAACGTGGAGTTCACGGTTAGTCCGTGCAGGAAAGTTCACTACCTGGACGCCTTTAAGAACGTGGCGTTCACGGTTAGTCCGTGTAGGAGCCCCGGCTCGGCGGCTCCACCGTATATAGTGCTTCAACTTCTCCAGACTCCTAACAGTTACGGTGGGACCCCTTGTCCCAGCCGTTACCTGACTGGCGGTCTCCTTCTCGGCCAGTGCTCTGACATTCATTCTTTCGGGAGGTGCCGTAACTCTGGGAGCCTCCATAGTAATATCGGCTGCGGCCAACCCCAAAACTACCGCCAAGTTGTCCTCTTCTGTAGACCTCTCGGCGCCTACGAAATGCCTTCCCTACTGTTATGGTCGGACCCTCCAAATCCTTACCATTCCAATTCTTCTCTGCCTCTCTGGCGTCTTTTGTGCTTGCAAACGTGACAAAGCCGAACCCTCTTGACCGTTGCGTTTCCCTGTCTTTTACCACCCGCACTTCCACCAGCGGCCCATATCTGTTGAAGACAGAGGTCAGAACTTCTTCCTCTGTGTTGAAGTTCAGTCCCCCTACAAATAACTTGGAACTTTTGTCGCCATCCCGAGCTGGGGTGGTGTTATTTCCCCTGCAGGGCTCTTTACCCACCCTCGGGTTACCATAAATTTGCCCCCCGGCCAAATCATTCCCGATAATCACAGATACTCCCTCTACAGGAAGCGTGGCTTGTAAACCGACGGTGACCGGTCCTGACACCAAATCGGATTCCAACTGGATGACATGAAGTGGGGCACTAACACAGCCAGCGATCCCTTGTAACCGAACACTATCACCAGTTGCAGTACTCTTTGACAATGGCAAAATGCCTTCCAGCATTAAGGATTGATGGGCTCCTGTGTCCCTCAATACCCTAACAGGTCTTGGGTTAGTCAGGTCTCCCTCGAGTGAGACAAACCCCTCATAAATAAATGGTTGGTAACTCTTCTGTGGGCGATTTCTTACGCTAGCCATCGCATTCGGAGTTGTAATAGTCGGACTCCGCTCTGGGTTGTCCCTTTTCATGAGGTAACAACTGGACATCAAGTGTCCAGGTTTTTTGCAAAAGGCTCAAGTAGGCCCGGAGGAAAAACTCGTGGTCTGCCTCGGGCCCCCCGGGAAATAAGGTTGTCTTGGGCCCGTAGCCCTCTGATTTCGAACAGTTGGGGTATCCGCGTTGTCCCCATAATCCCCTCGAGGCCGCCGCCATGTATTGTCGTTCTCCGCACCGGGTGTTCCATAACTCCCCTGCTGAAGTCTAGGCGAGGAGCTAGGTGTGTGGACCCCTATCCGGTGTGTTAAGGCATAATCATCTGCCATGGTGGCTGCGTCCCACAACTTTGGTACTTTCTTTTCCTGCAGGTACACTTTGATGTCCTCGTGGACACACTGTTGAAATTCCTCCACCAGCATCAGGTCACGCAATGCTTCGAAGTCGTTCCCGACTCCTTTCGACTCACACCACCGATCAAACATGTTTTCTTTCACTCTGGCAAACTCCACATGGGTCTCACTCTCCCTCTTCCTGGCATTCCTGAATTTTTGCCGGTAAGCTTCAGGAACCAACTCATAGGCTTTGAGGATGTGCTTCTTCAATACCTCATAATCTGCACATTGGTCCATTGGTAGCGCCGAATAAATCTCTTGAGCTTTCCCCACCAGCACACTTTGCACTAGTATGGTCCAGGCCTCCTCCGGCCAGTTTAACTGTCGAGCCACTTTCTCAAAGTGTGGAAAAAATAGAGTGACTTCCTTTTCACTGAAGGGTGGAACCAGCCTCACATGTCTGCCCACATCCCAGGTTTTCTGGCGAGGTGTCGACCCCATCAGCAAGGGTGGTACCTCTCCCCGTTCTCTCATTAAATCCAGCTCCTTGAATTTAATTTCTTGCTGAAGCGCCATGTCACGTTCCTTTAATTCCCTTTCGGCTTTTCTCTCCTCTGCTTCGAGTTCCCTTGCAGCTCTCCTCTCCTCTGCTTTTCTCCCTTCTAACCTTTCCTGGAGTTCTCGTTCCACTCTCCTTTCCTCTGCTTGTTTCTCTTCTCTCCTCTCTTCTGCTTTCCTTTCCTCTTCTGATCTTTCCTTTTCTGCTTTCCTTTCTTCTTCTGCTCTTTCCTTTTCTGCTTTCCTTTCTTCTTCTGCTCTTTCCTTTTCTGCTTTCCTTTCTTCTTCTGCTCTTTCCTTTTCTGCTTTCCTTTCCTCTTCTTTGAGCCGTTCCTGGCTCCGTAATTGCAACTCCAGTTTCCGGAGCTCAACGTCTTCTGGTTCTTCGGGTAGCCACTCCCAGGCTAACTCGTCCCATGTTCCTAATCCCACCATAGATTGTATCACCGCGGTCTGCAACTCTGCCTTCCTCAAATTAGTTCGGACCTCCAAGTTAAAATGTTTGGCCAATTTCAAGAGGTCCGACTTTAGTAACGCTCGGAACTGTGCCTCAGTCAGGGTTACCGCAAAGTTCTGTGCCACAAACGCCATGGTGCCTATCGTTAACACCTGTTAACCTTCACCCAAAAATTTACCAATTAATACTTAATTAATAAATTTTAATTAATAAAAATATTATTTTATTATTTCATACAATTTTATATCCCGGAATTCAATTGGACGAGCCCCCAATTTCTGTTACGTGGTCCTCCCGGTGACTACCTGGTCTCGGTGACCCCCGGACCGTGAGAGGAACTCCGCCAGAAAGATCTATGATTTATACGCTTTCGTAACGCAATCAATATGAAAGACAACAATTCAAGTCAATAAGAAACCCCACACCAAGGATCAGGATTCATCAATAATATATTCCCCAATCAATCAACAACCATCAACAATCAATCACCAATATTACTAAGATGGCCATCTTATATATGTCCCCCCCTTTCCCCACTCACGACCCCTCAATGGTCACTGTCCCTCACAATGTCTCTGGGCCCCTCCAGACCAAGGTGAAGGTCGACTTCTCCGCACACGGGCGGTTGAACGAACCCCTGGCTGACGTGTTCCAAACGTACGTCGCGTACTGGGGACAGCTGCTGCAGCGCACACCTCCTTGCTAAGCAAAGCGGGCAAAGCAAAGCGCGCCTTGCAAAGCGCGCGAGGCCCAAGGTGCGACCCGTACGCATCCTTGTCGACGTTGAGGCGAACTGTGCCGGACGCTTGGTTCCGTGCACGAACCCACGGCAACTTGACGTGTAATCGGTAATTACCCCACGCAGGTAACTCCTTTCGCCAGACAGGCTTTCAAACGCAGCGTCCCCCACGCTGCTCAATATCGACACCGCTCGCGTCGGAGCTGGGCGAGGAGGAAGAAGATCGCCGCTTCTCCCGGACCTCGTGTGTTTTCTTCTTCCGTTTCCTGTCTACTTTTCCCCAGAAGGGCTCCTGACCCTTTAATCACAACAACCTTTAATCGAATAAACATTAATAATCAATGACCTGAATAGTAATTCACATAAATCCGTAACAGTTAAAATATCTTTGTTGAGCAGAGATGAAATGAAAAACCTCTCTATGTTTTGGTTTGAGCGCCTCCTAAGCCCCGCCCACTTTTCCTAAGCAATGCATGCATTTACCCTTATTCCACTTGACCACACCCACTTTTATGAGCCCTAATTCCTTTTCATTTTCGGGTAAGGCCTGCTCCACAAGGCTAGCTCAGAAATTTCCAAGGGAATTTCCAAAGGAACCCTACTCCCAATCTTAGATAAAGCATTGAAACAGAGGTTTACTTTAACATCTATGCTGAATAGTCAAGAGAAGAGCAGTTGAGAACTGGACTGCCAGCATTGCAGTCAGCAGTGGAAAGATAAAATCAGATATGCGGATGGCACAACTCTGCCTGCAGTCTGTCATTTGAATGAAGACTTTCTCTCAAAATATCAAGAAGAAACCGAAATACCAGTATTAGGCATCATCAGACTCGGTTGTGTAATGGTTAAAGGGTCCGCTCCAAGTCCACTCCACTTTTTTGAAATAGCGACTTCTTTCCTGGAAGTCCTAGCAGTGTCCATGTGTATTATACCTCTGCCCCCCCCCCCACCCCCTTTCCAATGCCTCCTCCCCCAAGCCCCTCTCCCTCCCACAGATCTCCCGATGTCCCTGCGCTCAAATGTTGGATTTGTGTGCTTCCCTCTCTCTCTCCCGATCTTGTCTCCTGCTCCCTTTATCATATGTTTTATGTGTCAATTTGTCTTTTTGTGATCAATGTTAGGTCTTACACGAGGCTCGATCTTGTATACAAAAAATAATAATAATAATAATAATATGACTACATTCCCCCTCTTGACTCAGGTCCCCTTACCCCCCAGCCAGAATTACGCTTCACCACCCCCGGGATCTCCAGAAAGTCTGGGAAGTCGGCGGGTCAAAACCCTGTCAGGTCAAACCAAAGACTTTAAAAATGGTATGTGCTGTCACTTTGCTTGACGTTCATCATTTAAAAGGACAAGAGCACGGACAACCCCCATAGGTTGGTATGCATGGGAACGTGGAAACTCCTCCTTAAGAAATGCCCGCTGAGTGCGGTGAGAAAGACGGCACCGTTGTTGTGGCATCGTAGGTACCCAGAGAGCCCTGGGAAGTGATGCCACTCCTTCCCCCCTCGCCCCCTCCAAGCTCAGTGGCTGAGCTAGTCTCGTCTAAAAGTCCTATGTTGTGTCTCGGAATGCTCATGCCTATGAGGTGTGTGTGTGTGTGTGTGTGTGTGTGTGTGTGTGTGTGTGTGTGTGTGTGTGTGTGTGTGTGTGTGTGTGTGTGTGTGTGCGTGTATGTGTTACACTATGAGCCTTAGATTCTGTAAAAAATGTTTGAAAAGGTCTTCCTCTACAATGTCCTTGAACTCTACTGTTGGTTTGTCGTCACCCATCCCCTCTCTTTCTACTGTTCCTTTCATTGTGTTATGTCCTGATTCGTTCTGTGTTGTAGCTCCTGCACAATCCTCGACTCGACATACAAAAAAATACCAACAACAATGAAGTCATTGTGAAAGGTGAAGAATAAAAAAGTATCGACAGCTGGAAAGTCCTTACAAAGAGCAGAGAGCCTCAAGTTTTCGATTGTTGGGCCATAATATATTCCGCTTAAGCCAGAGATATCGTGAAGATTCGAAAACTTATTGTGATCAATGTGTTTTGCTTCTTGTTCTCTCCCCTTAATTCCGAATCGCTTGTGTAACGGTTAAAATCCTGGTTTTCTCCACTGATGTGGCGGTCTGATGCGCTGTTTGAAATGGGAACGCTGATCAACGACATGAGTTAGACCACGGGCATTATAGATTGGTGCAAACAGCCCTCATTCGGAGGTTGTAAAACGGAGTGTTTTGCCCTGGGTTATCAATCGGCCCCCATCCTTTAGATGGGTAATCTGGCTGTAAGCAACAGATCTCATTGGGGTTTCTGCACGTGGGAAACAGAAGTACAGATGTCGGTGCAGGTTGTTATGATTCATCCAGTCGAATTAAATCAGTCAAAGTTTATAAATGCAAAAGCTGGACTTGCAAGTCGGTAAAGCTGATGGTTGTGGTCTGCAATCCTCACGGGATGCTTGCTACTGCCGACTACATCCGGGGGGGCTTTTACTGACAACTAAAGATCTGTTTGGCTTTCCCGGTGGATAACGTGTGGCCTCCGAGGATCATTCATCGCTAAATGTGTGACCTACAGAGTGGAACATTTGACCACGTGTCCACCCATTGTCCACCATTACTTTGGTAGTTATGATTGGGATCAGGACTCTGGTCCGAACCCGATGACTGTTACAATATATTGATATAGATAGGTCACGGCCAACCAGAAAATATAACTAAAACCTACTCCACCAAATTTAAATCGAACTACAACAGCCACTTTATAACTGCTGGCAGTGATGACCGGGTAACACAAGACGTCCCATGTTGATACAACCCGCTTTGATACAACCCCACTTTCATCGGACACGTGTCACAAATGACATCCTCTTTATAAAACTGAATTCAGCATTGGATTTTAAATATTTTAAAAAATATATGAGGGGTCATTGGAGTCTTTTGAGTCCTCGGGGTCTTTTGATTCTTCAGGGTCTTCGGAGTCCTTCGAATCTTTTGGGTCTTCGGAGTTCTCAGGGTATTTGGACTAGTCGGGGTCTGTTGAGTCCTCGGGGCCTTTTGGGTCTTATTGGGCAACAATCTTTTGGTTCTTATTTTGGGGTATGTAACAAAATGGCCGCCAGTCAGCCATCTAGGATCTGATCTCCAAAACAACATGACGTGCATATGCAAGCCATTGTTCATGATCAGTCTGCCAAGTTTGAACAAGATCAGTAAATGTATGTACGAGAAATTGTCGAGGACATTTTCAACATCGGGTTTTTTACAACTAAAATGGCTGCCAGTCGGCCATCTTTGATCGCATCACGAAACAATATGATGTGCATATGTATAGCATCATGTATTGTCTTTTTGATACGGATGAACAAAATCGGTCCGTACACCTCCGAGATATGGTTGCGGCTGGACGGACGGACGAGACCCAATCCATAAGCCCCCATTTCGGACTTTGTCCAACGGAGGCGAATAATCCTAGCAAACTCAATAGGGTACCAGAGCCTGAAAGGGGATGTGGTACCCTAACAGGAGAGGCAAGCACGTGGTACCATAGCCTCAGCACGCTGCTGATATTATAGCCAACTCAGACCTCTCATTTCCAGTTGTATGCTGAAACATAGGAAACCACACCTTGAAACATGTCAAAACAAAGGCACACCATCATCTTTTGGATTCTGCTCATTCCTGCATCGTAATTGGTGTGATCTGGTATTATCTGGATGCACATGAGCGATTGTTATTGTATTTGACCGAGCGCTTCTGGTTTCCTTCCTTACTCCATGAACCTGACCAGTAAGAATATCCCAGAAACACACACACACACACACACACACACACACACACACACACACACACACACACACACACACAACTTTTAAAGTGTTTTCAAGGTATATGTGGCGTTTGAAGTTAAATTTTGGGTTTGAACATCTGTTTATGCAATCTGACTCTATTGCTTGTAAACAATGATGTTGAGATTGAAATTGAGGAAAGAAAACTAATCAGGAAAATGAAAGTTAATAAACAATTCCAGATATGCTTCGTTTATCTGCTGTATTGGGTTTTATTTTATTTATTTATTTATTTATTTATTTATTTCTTGTATACAAGATGGAGGCTCGTGAAAGAGCTAACATTAATCACACAAAAAGTCAAACCGACACATAAAACACAAAAAATAAGGGGAGCGGCAGACAAGATGGGGAGAGAGGGGGAAGGACACAAACAACATTTGAGAGCAGGGACATCGGGAGAAATGTGGGAGAGGAGGCTTGGGGGGAGGTGGGTGAGGTATAAAACATATGAACACTGCAAGGACTTCCAGGAAAGAAGTTGGAATTAAAAAAAAAAAAAAAAAGTGTATCTGGGACGAATTAGCGGGGGTAGAAAAGATCAAGGTTTTGGATGGGGGAAGATAAGAGATGGTGGTGAACAGCTGTTTTAAAGGCAACCGCGCAACTTAAACCACGTTTAAAGGCAACTCGGTAAGCACGTCACTCGTTTTTGCTAATGAAACAATTTTTCGGGATTTTGCAACTTTAAACTGCCTGTTATAGATGAAGTCGAATTGGGAAGAAAGCCACAGTTAAAAAGAACATTCCGATTGTCTATATGTCTGGTTTATTAACGAATCATATTTAATTGAATTTGCTGTTGTTTTATTCTTTTTTCAAACATTTTGTTATACGAGTAAATTGAATCATCGGCAGCATGGATTCCTGACTTTGAGATAAAGTGGGAGCAGAGAGTTTGACATAATTTTCTAAAAAAGTGAAGGGGCCTGTAACCCTTAGAAAGGCCCAATGGTGGGGCTTGCCTGTGGTTAATCCAAGTCCCGGCATGATTTTTCATTACATATCTCAATGTCTGCCATTCACCATCCACACACAAGCGTTTAATGTGGATCTCACCTGGGTTAAGTGCATTCTTGGTTTCATCCTCGGCGAGTGGACACTCGTCATTGAATAAACGTTTTGGAGAACCTATAAGTTCTGGCTTACAGAAGTTTGGTGAGGTTATGGCAGCGGCGGCGTGAGCAGCCGCAGCCTGGACTGCACGTGGGATGTGCTTATTCTTCTTCTTTGGAAGCTTTTGCTTTGCCATTGCGAGCGAGTAGTACATGCTGAAGTTGTTGACGATAACGGGTACGGGCATAGCTATCGTGAGCACACCCGCGATGGCGCACATCGCTCCGACCAGTCGCCCCGACCACGTCTTCGGGTACATGTCCCCGTAACCGAGGGTGGTCATCGTGACGACGGCCCACCAAAATCCAATGGTGATGTTCTGGAAGTAGTTACCGTCGGAGTCTGCTTCGTCGGTGCCTAATTTCTCAGCGTAGTAAATCATAGTCGCAAAGATGAGCACGCCGAGAGCGAGAAAGATGATGAGCAAGAGAAACTCGTTGGTACTGGCACTGAGAGTGTGCCCCAGTACTCGCAGCCCGACAACATGGCGCGTGAGTTTGAAAATTCGTAGGATGCGGACGAATCGGACGACCCGCAGGAACCCCAGAACATCCTTGGCTACATTTGAGGGAAGGCTCACACTGAAGGCGACCTCCAAGTAAAATGGCAAAATTGCCACGAAGTCAATAATATTTAGCACGTTCTTTATGAACTCCCTCTTGTCAGGACAGAAAGAAATTCGTACTAAAAACTCAAAGGTGAACCAGAGAACGCAAACACCCTCAATGTACATGAGTCGACGGTCAGTCATAGGTTCTAATGTGGACACGTATTCTGTACGGTTTCCTCGGTGTTCGGGTTTCGTAACGTTTGATGTGACGTTGAAGTACTGGTGCGTCTCAAGACAGAACGTCGTGATGGAGATGAGAATAAACATCAAGGAAGCCAATGCAACATACTGTGGAAGAGAGAAAACATCATTACTACCTTTGTATGCCAATTCATATATTCATCGACATCAATAGAAAAATTGAACATCGTCATTTCCCAACATGTTTGCCCATAACTTGTGAATGCCAGAAACTATCACCATATCCAATCCGAGGAAATGCAGCGTGTCGTCAATGGTTGCCTCGTTTTAGGGAGGTGCGGTTGATTAACGCACGAATCTGGAATTCGTTCAGTTAACGAGCTTATTCCTGGTCCAAAGGCTTCGAATGCTAGTACACGGGTTCCCAGCTTAATGTCCATACAACGTACGGCACACGGATTCACGAAATGCCCTGCCTGAGAAACAGCAGCTATCGACATATACTGTATATACATATGTGCATATATACGTTTTTCAGAAAAACTTTTTTTACTGGCGTGGCCAAAAATATTGGCACCTTTGCACTTTTTTCAAATAATGCACCATTTATTCCAGAAAATTGTTGAACTTAAAAAATATTTTGGTATCCACAAATGTATTTCTTTGGTTTGCAGTGAAAAAACAAAAAAAACGTGAAAAAAGTACTAAATCTTAGCTTATTCCACACAGAAATCCTAAAATGGCCCGGACAAACAAACAAAACGGTCTCAAATGCAAAACCCCCTTCTCTGGCGAGGGTGATGAGTTCAGATGGCATAAAAATGCGAATACTTTCGAGGGGGTGAATACTTTTGCAAGCCGCGGTAGGTTTTAAGGCCATGTTTGAAAACAGATGGGTCCACCATTTTGGTTGCAGACAGGATAGGAGAACATGGAAATACGTGACATCACATGTGTAAATGTGTGTTTGCAAGCAATCTCCAATAGTACAGCGGATAAGCTCTCATATTTTAACAAATTGTGCATTTTTTGAGAAAAGCATTAAATTTCTAGCATAGTTAGTATATACCATAAGGTTTATTTTCAGATGTGGAGGGAAGTCAGATTTGACCTCTGAGGACCGTGAGAGGTCAAATCCAAAATGGCCGCCAGTCCACCAGGTCTAATGTTCAAACGCGCTTATAGGTGTCATTTCCAACTAAATTGGGGATGCCCATTCATTTGGTAATACTTTTGAGATCGCCAGAACTCGAGGACATGCATTTAGGTCACGGTCAAGGTCAAATTACGTTAAATATCTATTTTTATGATACTACAGTTGGAACTGCTATTGGAAAAAGTTCATTTGAACTTTTAAAACTTAATTTTTTCAGGTACAGGGATGGGTACAGAACACCCAAACACCAGAAATGATGAAAAAAAAGTGTTTACACTGCAAGGAATGATGCAAAAACCTCTGAAAAAATAACTGTAGTTAACCAAGTATGTCCACCAAAGCTTACATTAAATCAAGTGCAATGATGAAAATTGGTAATGATCAAAATCTAACAGTCTCCAGAACAGAAGCACAGTGCAGTGCACTTGAGTGCAGCTTTGGCACACTTGCAGCGTCCAGTGCACCCTTTCTTGCAGCCACAGTCGATCAATTCATGGCACGATTTTGATGCTTCAGGAAGAGTGGTCCAAAGAGGCTGCCACCCAGTTGTCTCCTTTGTCCAGCCCCAGTCAGGTGGGTCTGGCATCTCTGGATCCATGACCAATGCCTGGTTACAACACTTGGCCTGGTAGCAAGTGCGCTTGATGTGCTGCTTGAGTGTTGCCTGGGTTGGAGGAATGTTCTCTAGAGTTCTACACTTCTGTTTGAAGAGCTGTTTCCTGGCATCATTCACTTCCATGCTCTCACTGGTTCTATCGTACATCAGCACCACAAATCGCTCCAGCAGTAACATTGTGCCTTCACTGACCTCACTTGGCATGCCGAGGAGTTCATTGAAAGCATCATTCACCTCTGGGCATCCCCAATTCAGTTGGAAATGACACCTATAATGTTTTTCTACACTATTTGGTTCCAAAATTAAGCGCGTTTGAACATAAGACCCGGTGGACTGGCGGCCATTTTGGATTTGACCTCTCACGGTTCTCAGAGGTCAAATCTGACTTCCCTCCACATCTGAAAATAAACCTTATGGTACGCACTATGTTAAAAATTTCATGCTTTTCTCATAAAATGCACAATTTTTGTGTTTATCTGCTGCACTACAAGTATAGCTGGAAAATGGTATGCACACCCGTCTCGTAGTTGTCTTGCCTGGGTTTGAATGTCGACCCAGCTAGCTAGTCATCCTGGAATTTCACAGGCAGGGAAATCGATCTGTGTGTGCCGTCCCTCGGATGAAAGTTAAAATGGCCATCCATTCTGCCCACGTTAGTTGGTGGATGTGGATGTTAGAAATTATACGGTTTCCTCCAACCCACAGGAAGCACTGCATCAGCACCACAGCAACACTCCTAACAATAATGCAAACCCACAGCTACGTGCTCCATACAAAATGATGATGATGATGATCCCTCAGTCAAGATGTGTGATGTGAATGCCAATAGAACTTCACAATCATCGCTCTCACCCAGCCATCCCGTTCACGCCTGAGCCTGACAGGCCACGCAAAGGAGACCAATTGAGCGAAAATAGGTTTGAAATCTAGAGCTAGACCACAACACCTAATCATTACAAGCAAACAGTTTCCAGAGGAAAATTTTCTGCAGTTTATGAACCCTCGTCCAAAAACGTTGACACCTTTTAGAATCCAAAGCCCGACATACAGAAATTAAAAAGGGTGAAGAATGAGATACTCGACCACGAAGTGGGCGAAAAGGACCACAACAAGGAGTATAATAGCAAAGGGTGCTGGAGTGTTCTGTGTATTATAATCTCCCAAGTTAATTATATCAAACAGTGCAGGAGGATGCAAGTGCATCAACCCACTTTCTTTAAATCAGGTGGACTCCTTAATCCAGCGACCACAAATGACTTATCACAAGACCATTTTGGTTATGAAACAACATCGCAAGACCCTCTTCATTATGAAACAACATCACAAGACCCACTTGATGAAGAAACAACATCGCAAGACCCTCTTGGTTATGAAACACCATCATAAGATCCCCTTGATTATGAAACAACGCCCCAAGACCCTCTTGGTTATGAAACACCATCACAAGACCCCCTTGATTATGAAACAACGCCCCAAGACCCTCTTGATTATGAAACAACATCGCAAGACGCTCTTGATTATGAAACACCATCACAAGATCCCCTTGATTATGAAACAACGCCCCAAGATCCCCTTGATTATGAAAACGCCCCAAGACGCTCTTGATTATGAAACAACATCACAAGATCCCCTTGATTATGAAACAACGCCCCAAGATCCCCTTGATTATGAAACAACGCCCCAAGATCCCCTTGATTATGAAAACGCCCCAAGACGCTCTTGATTATGAAACAACATCACAAGATCCCCTTGATTATGAAACAACGCCCCAAGATCCCCTTGATTATGAAAACGCCCCAAGACGCTCTTGATTATGAAACAACATCGCAAGACGCTCTTGATTATGAAACACCATCACAAGATCCCCTTGATTATGAAAACGCCCCAAGACGCTCTTGATTATGAAACACCATCACAAGATCCGCTTGATTATGAAACAACGCCCCAAGATCCCCTTGATTATGAAACAACATCGCAAGACACTTTTGATTATGAAACAACGCCCCCATGACCTTCTTGGTTATGAAACACCATCACAAGACCCCCTTGATTATGAAAACGCCCCAAGACGCTCTTGATTATGAAACAACATCACAAGATCCCCTTGATTATGAAACAACGCCCCAAGATCCCCTTGATTATGAAAACGCCCCAAGACGCTCTTGATTATGAAACAACATCGCAAGACGCTCTTGATTATGAAACACCATCACAAGATCCCCTTGATTATGAAAACGCCCCAAGACGCTCTTGATTATGAAACACCATCACAAGATCCGCTTGATTATGAAACAAAGCCCCAAGACCCTCTTGATTATGAAACAACATCGCAAGACACTTTTGATTATGAAACAACGCCCCCATGACCCTCTTGGTTATGAAACACCATCACAAGACCCCCTTGATTAAAAAACAACATCGCAGGACTCTCTTGATTATAAAACAACATCACAAGACCCTATGGGTTATGAAACAACATCCCAATACCCCATTGGTTATGAAACAACATCGTAAGACCCTCTTGATTATGAAACAACATTACAAGACCAAGTTTAAGCCTGGTGTTGGCTTAGCGGTTAGGGTGCTGGCTTGGGATCCTAGGATCCTGGGTTCAGCGGTTAGGGTGCTGGCTTGGGATCCTAGGATCCTGGGTTCGAATCCCGGTCGATCGCTGAATTAACGCCAGGGGGGTTGACTCAGCCTGTCATCCTTCCGAGGTCGGCAAATTGAGTACCAGCTTGCTGGGATGAATGATCCCGGTGTGTACCCCGGCTTAGAATAGGTGCACCGTATCCCTGCGCATCGTAAGAGGTGACCAAGGGTTGGCGTCAGGAAGGGAATCCGGCCATAAAAACATTGCCTCAAACAGGGAAACATGATTGTCATGGGGCCCGCAAGGCTAACCCCCGCTCTAGCGGGGAAAATGGCCTTAAAACGATCATTCATTCATATATTCATTACAAGACCCTTTTCCTTAATGAACAACATTGCAAGACCCTCTTGGTTAAGAAACACCATTACATCCACGACCCTCATACTCCGATTTGGTTCTCTATTTCACTCTTCAATCATTTTATCGCCGATATAATAACCTCGGTTTTGGTGGATTCTTGCATCGTTCTTGACTTTCCTTACGATTTTGTTCCTCTCCTGTGAATTCTCTCTTCTGAAGCTGTGACTTTTTTGTCCCAATTTCATGTTGTGAATTCTAACAAAACATCGCTTTCTGTTCTCTCCTCTGATGTCTATTCTCTGCGTTCCTCGCAGAGGCAGGTGCATTGCGCACCCCGTGCAGACAGTTCGTTGATCTGGCTTATTGGCTTAAGCTTTTGAACCCACCAGGAGACCGTGCACACATTCCCAAAGATCTCTCTAGGCTGCAGAACAGGACATCCGTCGCAATGCCAAAGGAGTTTTCATAACTCTACCAGCTGCTGGTAGTGTGGAAGATGATGCGGATACTGTCATGAGCATCCAAACAATATTTCATCACAAAATGCACACAGAGAAGCACCTGACACCTGTATATACCAGTAGAAAAGTCAAGAATTCCAATTGCACACGATGATAACACTGGAAGCAATAATTGTACCAATAAGAAATACTTATGCACATAATCAAACAACATTCTCATACACGCAAGTGCACACACACCAACACAGACACGCCCAGCCACATGCAGACACCAACACACACATGCACCAACAAATGCATCCAACAACACATACACGCAAGCACCAATGCACACAACACATGAACCAATGCACGCAAGGACCAACACCATCTCCCTTGACATATCTCGTGCCTTCGGTATGTTCTGGCAGCCCGCCCTGCTCACCAAACTCTCCTCTTATGGTATCCATGTAAACCTTCATGCTTGGCTCGCGGATTTCCTCTCTTATCATAGTCAACTTGTGGCTCAAAATGGAATTCTCTCATCTCCCCTTTCTGGCCAGGCTGGAGTTCCCCAAGGCAGTGTTCTGGGCCTTGTGCTTTTATTGATCTTCATCAAGGATCTCTCCGACTCTCTGGAAAATCCTCTCTATCTCTTTGCTGATGTCTCCACTCTCTGTCGCTGCATATCTCAACCCTCAGATTGGCAGACAGCAGCCTCTTCACTCTCTGCAGACGTCGACAAAATCACAAACTGGTCAAACAAGTGGAACAGGTCTGTCAATCCTGACAAATCTCACACGCTCACTTTGTATCTCCGAAAATACCGTCTGGAAAATGCTCCCATATCTACTTTCTCAACAATCCTCTCCAAGAAGTTCTGCCACTCAAGCTTTTGGGTCTCACTATCTGCCATGATCTTTCCTGGGAAAACCACATTTCCAAGCTGACCTCCAAAGCTAGTCGCGACTGGGCATCCTCCGTCGTGCGAAGTCCTTCCTTGGCACACCTGAGCTCCTCACCACCTACAAAGCTCTCATTCGCAACTCCATGGAATACTGTTCCCCCCTCTGGGCCGGTGCTCCTGCCTCACACCTAGCTCGGCTTCACGTGGTTGAATCCAAAGCATTCAGAATCATTGGAATCTCCTGTGATAAAGCTGATTCTGAGGGCCTTCCACTCGCTCACCTCAGGCAGGTTTGGTGGTCTTTCTGTCCTCCACCGACTCCTCTCTGGCCTTGCTCCCCCATCTCTGTCTGTATTCTGTCCCCCAAATATTCCGACAGGTCACACAAGGTCACGCAACCCTCTTATGGTTAAACTGCCAAAATCAAGACCCTCTGCTCACCTTCACTCTTTCATTCCTCTTTTCTCTCGCCTCTGAAACAAACTCCCTCACTCTCTTCAATTCCTCTCCTCCCTCCAGGTGTTCAAAACAGCTGTTCACCACCATCTCTTATCCTCTCCCATGCAACACCTTGATCTTTTCTACCCCCATTAAAACACCCCAAATCCACCTTTTTCAAATTCCTTTTTTCTTTCCTGAAATTCCTGGTAGTGTCCATTTGTTTTATACTATGTATCCCCCTCCCACCCCCTTCCCCAGCCCTCCTCCTCCCACAGATCTACCACTGTCCCTGTTCTCTACTGTTGATGTGCTTCCCTCTCTCTCCCATTCTTGTCTCCCGCTCCCTTTATTATATTGTATTGTCCCCAGGGTTAAGACCCCAAGAGGACGAATGACCAAAATGACCTTTAGTCCGAGGCATATACCCAAAGTGGCGGTATTATCTTTTCATGCGCATGGGAAGATTTGAGGCCTTATCTGATCGGAACACATGCAGGGGTTAATCCGAACCCACAAACACAAAGACGAACCAGGACAAGAAGAGTCAAATTCAACAAATAATGATTTAATGAAAATAAATGCAAACAATTAAAATGAATGTGAGGTAAAACTAAAATTCCTAGGTTGAGGATCCTCCAGCCCGACTCATATACAGACAAGGGAACGATAAAAGTAAATAAATAATGGCCTTTTGTATAGTGCCGGCACTTGTCTCTCTCAACGAGGTCGTGGAATGAAATGGCGGTTCAAGCTGGCCTGGAACCGCTCCAACAATGGCGCGCAGTCACTCTCCGCAGCACCACTTACGTGAGGCAATCCAGACGGGGCTCCTGCTTCGCTCCACACTCGATCCGAAGCGCCAAAAGCCCCACAAACTGTTGCCCCCCACCTTCTTCTCACAGTCAAACTGGCCAAGAAGGCTAACACTGCTCTTCCTCAGCACCAGCGCACCAAACCAGATCAGCTGCAGCCGAGCGACCCGAATCACAACCCAAACCGTCCACCTCGTAGCCAGACCCAGACGACCGAGAGACCAAGATGGCGAGTCGCGTCCCTTTCTCCTTCTGCTCTCAAATCTTCCACGCTGTCGTCACACTCTGTCCAATCATCAAGCACTACTCAATCACCCATCGCGCCTCCACCAATCACAAAAGCCGGGGCGTGGCCTCCTCGCCACGAGTCGTTGGGGGCGGAGTCTAATCTCTGTTCAGGAATGTTCGGATGACGTCGAAGGCCGTGAGGCGGGGCTTGCGTGCCGATCGGCAAATGTGCTGGGTGTTGGTTAGCCCTGGTGGCGTTGTGAGCGAATGAGTCCATTTACAGTGCGATCGTTGTAGTTATTGCAATGGCGGACCTTTTTCATGCAATAACAGAAAAGGGAAAAATCACAGGGCAATTACACACTGGAGTTTATCCTTAAGCCCTAACAAATTAGCATAGCTCCACCCCTTATATGGACACATATATATGATCTTACCCGGACATTCGACATTACTTAGATACATTGAGGTGGGTTCTTCTTCTTCGCGACACTCGGAGCATGCTAATTTATATGATTTTGAACTTTCTTTAAGGTATTTCTTAATTTACCCCCCACAAACATAACAATATGTTCTATGCGTTAGCTCTTACACGAGCCTCGAATTAGTATACAAAAAAAAAAAGCACACATGCAAGCAAGCGCAAACACACACACACACACACACACACACACACACACACACACACACACACACACACACACACACACACACACACACACACACACACACACACACACACACACACACACACACACACACACACTTTCAAGCACCAATGCACGCACAAACACATGCACAAACACACACAAGGACCAACACACACACACACACAAACACACACACACACACACACACACACACACACACACACACACACACACACACACACACACACACACACACACACACACACACATGCAAGCATCAATGCACACATGCACACATGCACACAAGTACCAATGCACACAAACACTAACACAAAAAAGCATGCACAAACACATGCATGCAAGCACCAATGCACACAAGCACCAAGGCACACTCGCATAAACAAACTCACAAAAGAACCAATGCATGCAAGCACCAACATACTGTTGCAGATCTCGACGCCGGCCTTCTCCCCTTACCAAGGAGGGATTAGTCCCCTTGTCTTTGACTGGCCTGGCGGGACCCGGGACCTATGACGTCCCTTCCGGACAGCGCCAAATAGGGTATTATGACTAAAGTTCGCTATTACCCAATTACTCGTGCTGCCCTGAAACGAGGAAATAAGCCCCGCACGAACCACGCGTGTTGAGACGCCGAGCGGTGCGTACACGCGATCCGTGCCATTTATATGGTGAACCCGGTTCTAGCGATCTTATTCGTGCCAGGCTCAGTCAATGGATAAATCACAAAAGCGGTCGAATTGGAAAAAGGAAGAACAAGGTTTATTTACACTATACAATGATTCCAGAAAAAGGGGACACAGTGCAGCCTTAAACAGTCTTACTTACTACCCAGGACAAACGGGCCCGTTTCACACACACACACTCACACGGGGCTTGCAGCTGCAGGATGATGGTCCGCGCGTCCAGGGATGGCTCGCATGCAGCTCCCTCCGGTCTCCGGCTCGTCCCGTGCAGATGGTAAGAAGAGAAGGCAGGAGCTCTCCGCGTGCCGTTTGTACGCACAGCGTTATTACGGGGCGAACGGTAGGGTGTGGGCCCTGGCGGTTAATCACTGGCAGGCTATTACCGCGTTTACTTGCGTGGCCGAAGTAGACGCTATTCGCCACCGGCGCGTCTGGCTGCAGCCATGCACTTGTACCGCCAACGCCTCTTCTTCTTCCCCTCTGTCGCGTACGTTATACTATGGTGAGGTACAGTTCAATGCCTCAAAGCGAGTGATGCGAGTCAAGTTCTCCTCAATCAGTCCTCTCACCAAGCCCTCTCCCAACGAGTCCTCTTCCACCAGTCGTTCAAGTCCTCTCTGTAACAAGTGCTCACAATGCGCTCGCCCCCTCAAGTCCTTTCGCCACTGCCGTGTGCACCCGAGTCCTCCCGCGTGGCAGGCGAGAATTCTACCACTGAACCACCGATGCGCCTCTGCACGCCCTCTCATGCCATGCCGCTCAAGCCCTGGTTGGCTGGTGGCTCTTACCGTCATCGCCTCTGACGCTCCTATCTTGACGCCGCCCCCACCCCGACCCCGGGCTCCTCCTTCTCAGGCCTAGCTCGTGTTACTCGACTAGTGAGTGAGCACAGGGCAGCAAATGCTGCGGGCAGCCAAAGCGTCACAAACTGAGTGGGTCAGCCAAATGGGGCGCGGGATCAATTATGCCCATTGAGGTGGAATTGGAGGGTGGACGCAAAATGAA